>NC_057727.1:55122551-55167336 GCF_004010195.1 Chiloscyllium plagiosum | reverse complement strand
TGTCTGGATACAGAATTGGTTGGCCAACAGAAGACAGCGAGTGGCAGTAGAAGGAGAATATTCTGCCTGGAAGTCTGTGGTGAATGGTATTCCACAGGGCTCTGTCCTTGGGCCTCTATTGTTTGTAATTTTTATTAATGACTTGGATGAGGGGATTGAAGGATGGGTCAGCATGTTTGCAGATGACACAAAGGTTGGAGGTGTCGTTGACAGTATAGAGGGCTGTTGTAGGCTGCAGCGGGACATTGACAGGATGCAGAGATGGGCTGAGAGGTGGCAGATGGAGTTCAACCTGGATAAATGCGAGGTGATGCATTTTGGAAGGTCGAATTTGAAAGCTGAGTACAGGATTAAGGATAGAATTCTTGGCAGTGTGGAGGAACAGAGGGATCTTGTTGTGCAGGTACATAGATCCCTTAAAATGGCTACCGAAGTGGACAGGGTTGTTAAGAAAGCATATGGTGTTTTGGCTTTCATTAACAGGGGTATTGAGTTTAAGAGTCGTGAGATCTTGTTGCAACTCTATAAAATTTTGGTTAGACCGCACTTGAAATACTGCGTCCAGTTCTCGTCGCCCTATTGTAGGAAAGATGTGGATGCTTTGGAAGGGTTCAGAGGAGATTTAGCAGGAGGCTGCCTGGACTGGAGGGCTTATCTTATGAAGAGAGGTTGACTGAGCTCGGACTTTTTTCATTGGAGAAAAGGAGGAGGAGAGGGGACCCAATTGAGGTATGCAAGATAATGAGAGGCATAGATAGAGTCAATAGCCAGAGACTATTTCCCAGGGCAGAAATGGCTAACATGAGGGGTTATAGTTTTAAGCTGGTTGGAGGAAAGTATAGAGGGGACGTCAGAGGTGGGTTCTTTACACAGAGAGTTGAGAGAGCATGGAATGCGTTGCCAGCAGCAGTTGTGGAAGCAAGGTCATTGGGGACATTTAAGAGACTGCTGGACATGCATATAGTCACAGAAATTTTAGGGTGCATACAAGAGGATCAGTGGTCAGCACAACATCATGGGCTGAAGGGCCTGTTCTGTGCCGTACTGTTCTATGCTCTATGTTCTATCCTCCTATTCTTGCTCTCACTAGCTCGTAGCTATTTCATAAACTTAACTGGGTCTTGGCTGTGATTTTCTGAATCAGTGGAAATCATGCCAAAATCTTTCTCATACAGGGAAGACAACCACAGTTACAAATTGCTGTTGGGAAGTTCAGTGAGGTCAAATCTTTAAGCATTGAGCATTCAAGGTCTCCATGTCTGGGCTCCACAGAAAGACCAGTTCCCTTTATTTAAATTGACCTATTTTCCTAATCAACGTATTCAGAGATGTTATTACATACTACTGGAGCAGGTGAACCTTGAATCCAGGTATCCTGGGACAACCACTTTTCTACTGACACATCACCTCACTCAGAAATGCTTAAATCATGAATTACTTCGGGGAGATTCTGAAAACATAGGCCTTTTTTTTTCAAAGTGCTTAATAAAAAATGGATCATTTTAAAAACGAAATGACTATGGATTAGATAAACATGACAGCAAATTTGGACACGGCAGCATACTGAAAGAATTCCAGATCAGTTGATGAAGCGATAATTATTTACGGCAATGGAACAATATTGGCCATGAGAACCTTAGGAATTCTGATGTTTGAACAATATCACCTGCAACAGCTGCATGTTGGCCATTGTTGTTATGCATGTAGCTCAGTGTAAGCTTAAACACAAATCACTGAGGATCAGTAGGACTGAATGCATAGCAGGATGAACAAAGAACATGATCAAATTTATTAAAAGATTTGATTAAAAGAAGAAAGTAAAAGTCTCCTTCAAGACAAATATGTTACAAAACCAATTTGAAAAGAAAATTATTGTAACCTGATGGTACTATTTTGTTTCATTCACTATAGTAAGGCTTTTAACTATATAATTAGAGACATAGGAATTTTCCTAACTTCGTCTTTGGCCAAACAATAGGACCATTGTGGGTCAGGACCCAATTCAGGGATTCAATGTGTGTTGCAGTGGCTCTTCAATTGAGCTGCGGTGTCAGCATCCCACCCCTAGGTTCATCAACCAAACAAGAAGCTTGGGTAGGATGATCTGTAATTCTAGATTAGAGTGGTGCTGGAAAAGCACAGCAGGTCAGGCAGCATCCGAGGAGCAGGAAAACCAACATTTTGGGCAAAAGCCCTTCATCAGGAAAACGTCGATTTTCCTGCTCCTCGGATGCTGCCTGACCTGCTGTGCTTTTCCAGTACCATTCTTATCTAGACTCTGGTTTCCAGCATCTGCAGTCCTCACTTTTGCCTAGTTGATCTGTAATTCTGACAAAGGAAGCAATTTAAAGGGCCACCTTAAAGTGTTACAATGCCTGACCAGCCCTTGGATTTTTGAGACTGCAGGTATATAGTTGGACAACCACTTTCTGTGTCTCTTATTCTTTCTTGGAGATTTTTCTGATGGATCTTAGGGACTGCAGTGAGGTGAGCTTTCTCAGGTTAGGAGGAATAGGACAACATTTCTGGCCAAGCAAGTGTTGTTATAAAAGGCAAAAGAAGTCAATAGCAGGTGTGCAGTACCTCTAACCTGTGCCCTGTTACATAAACTGGGATTGTTTTTCTCACAGGACAGAATGTTAACAGGAGATTTCATAAAAGTATTCAAAAGTTTTGCAAAGAGTAAATAAGAAGAAACTCTTTCCATTTAGAGAAGAGCTGAAAATGTGTTGCTGGAAAAGCACAGCAGGTCAGGCAGCATCCAAGGAACAGGAGAATCGATGTTTCGGGCATAAGCACTTCTTCAGGAAGGGCTTATGCCCGAAACGTCGATTCTCCTGCTCCTTGGATGCTGCCTAACCTGCTGCGCTCTTCCAGCAACACATTTTCAGCTCTGATCTCCAGCATCTGCAGCCCTCACGTTCTCCCATTTAGAGAAGAGTCAATAATCAGAAAACACAGCTTTAACATAATTAGCAAAAGATTCAAAGCAGAAATGAGTAAAATAACTAATGGAGTGAATTACTACATGTAGAATGCACGACCTGAGAAAATGGACTTAGCAATGCATAACAGGGAATTGGATGAATACTTAAATGATAGAACAATGCAGGATTATGAGAAGGAAGCAAAGCACTTGAGTCTAGCTGGAATTCTCTTACAAAGAACCAAATCAGACAGGATGGTCAAAGAGCATCCAATGTGTTATAATGTTCTATGATTTTGAAATAACTACCATATTAAAATATGTACATAGGGTTCATTTTAGGTAGTGAGCTCTTGAAATGTCAGTGAAGAAGCAGGTGCCTTTAACAAACAGGCTTTGAATCAATATTCTTCTAAAAGCCCTAAATTGCTCTCTGAGGGACTGTTTTCCTGAAGTCAAATTAAGTAAATGAGGAAAAACATGATAAAATACCACCTCCATTGTACCAGTGATACGAAGCATACAGCTGTTAATAGTAAATGTATTTTCACAAGTCAGTATGTTCTCCTGTTTATTTCTATGGAAACCTGCTGAAGTATGACAAAGTGTATGTTTTAGTGGCTGCCCCTCCTGTTCTTCTATTCTAAATGCTAATTGTTCATCTATTAGCAATAGTTTCATCAAGGTAAACATCATGCTTTAATTTTTACCCACTTGCACTTTTGTAACTATCAAACAGAAGGTTTCCTCCTTAATTTGTTTCTATACTCCCTGATAGGGACATCCATGTTTTATGAAATGTGACTGATATCAATTCTATGTGAAGCCTCCCAGCCTGCGGGCTCTGTAAAATACAAAATAAATGCTTTTCCAATCATCTTCAAACTCATTTTGATACTGGCCTGTCAAAAATGTGGCATATTGGATCTGGGAAATTTGCAGCACAGCACGAACAAACCTGGAGAATTATAATGAAGTGGCTTTGAATGATCACCCTTGAGGATCGACAAGTAGCATTAACCCTTTATCAAGGAGTTTGGAACACTGGAAGAAGTCTTCTGAATCTATAAGAGGATGGCATGTCTGACTGGAAAGGCTGAATCCATTATCAAATCCAATAATCTTAGAAAGTTTTGTTTAATTCTTTGAAGGGACATGGCCATTTCTGGCTGGACCAGTATTCATTGCTTATCCCTAGATGCGTTTGTGAAGGTGGCAATGAGTTGCCTCCTTGAACCACTAATGTGCTGTTTGGAACAAAGTTCCAGGATTTTGACCCAGTGACAGTGAAGAATTGATTATCTATTTCCAAGTCATGATGGTACATGACTTGAATCGTCACTTCAATAGAGAATCTATTGTTTGTGATATTGGGTCAGCAATGTCAATTTTCAATGGAGAGGTTTTACGGCATTTTAGGTATTAAAATGCAGGAAGAGCAAGAGCAAAGTATTTTCTCAAGTTGATTAAATATTATACGAACCAAATGGGTATGATGCAAAACCTCATTTACTTGTTTTATTTATTTCTTTTATATTAATGTTGCTAAGCAGAATTTCACAATCTCCTAAATTTGCACCAATGCTCAGGACATATCTATTTCAATCAAGTAATGATTTCTGTCCTCTTAAGTTTATTTGACCTCTTTGTACATGGAAATAAATGTAAGATTTCGTCACATTTTAGATATGCCCCCTTTCCGAGAATGATTCTGTGACTGTTCATCAATATATTATTTTTACTTTTCTTTCAACATGCCAATAGAAAATACAGTAGATTTGTTTGAAAATGGGAACATTTGTTGCCTGACAACAGAGCTTTTTATCCAGTAGGGTACCCTCATGGAGCTTGGATGGAGCATAATACGTGGCTTGTTACCAGGCAATTTGATTATAACTTTAAGAGCTTCACCAGATCTGAAGCAACATGCCCACTTCAGCCTTCTGAAGATAAGGTATGAAGTTGACTGTTACAACTCAGTGAATGATGGAAGTGGAGCCTATAAATGTATAGAGTCATAGAAATGTACAGCATGGAAACAGACCCTTCGGTCCAACCCATCTATGCCGACCAGATATCCCAACCCATTCTAGTCCCACCTGCCAGCACGTGGCCCATATCCCTCCAATGTAGAACTTTTTTTTTTTAACAAAGCCACAAATTAAATATCACTCACTTTACATCCAAGCACCATAGTTTCAACTTGCTTCTACAGATATGAACACAAGTAAATCTCCAGTTATGTCCACCAGTTGAATGCATTCAAGCAACTTATTAATATATTTTAATAAGAAATGCAGCAAAAATCTTTACTGAGGGGATGTTGAAAGTGTGGTTCTGGATAGAGCAGCTGAGGTGAGCAATGTAAATGCAGGCATGGAGATGCTAAATACATGAGAGAAAGAGAAAAGCTGAAGTAAATATCAATAGACTTAGATAATGTGGGGTGAGATTAGGCTGGTGTGGAGGATATAGCATTTGGGATGAGTGGCTTCTTCTGTTTTGCAAAGCATTTCATTCCTAACTTGCAGTAAAAGTTTTGCTGGCCTATACTGTAAATATTGTATATGTATCTGGGTTCTGAAGGAATTGAAGAAAAACCTTTCACTATATTGGGTAACCTTTTCACTAAGTCTCTCCCTTCTGCATTCCCTATTGCTAAGTCAGTGGGTCACACAAAGTATTGAAGCTAATTTGTAATGTTCACAATCTTCGAGCTATTATTTTCGCATCTTGAATATGTAACTCTCGAAGGGACATTGATATATTGACAAAGGTTCAGAGAATGACACTAAAACTGTTCTTCAGGTTTATCAAACAACTTCTTACAGCTTATCGCCAAGGTCCTGTACTCCACATGTGGATTGTATGAGTTCTCTGCATTGTTTTTAAAGTCTGCCATCATCTTCACTGTTATTTTTCAAGTATAGAGTTTACTTGGTTTATCCTTCGCTATTTTATCAGTACCTACAATCAGTAACTGGCCATTTCACTTGAGAAGATAGTGGTTTCCTGTTAAAGTGTTGTGGTCTTATTGAAGCTTAAGGAATAAATCACAGCAAACCAATGAATTCTTCATGGAAGCTGCAGAACTTTATGAAGGACGAAGATGGATGCAACCTCTTGTGCTTTCTTTTAGATTGCCTTCGGCCCAACAAGCCCACACCAACCCTCCGAACAGGAACCCACCCAGACCCATTCCCCTACATTTCCCTCTGACTAATCCACCTAACACTATGGGCAATTTAGCATGGCCAATAACCTGACCTGCACATCTTTGGACCGTGGCGGAAAACGGAGCACCCAGAGGAAACCCATGCAGGCACGGGGAGGATGTGCAAACTCCACACAGACAGTTGCCCAAGGCAGGAATTGAACCCAGGTCCCTGGTGCTGTGAGGCAGCAGTGCTAACCACTGAGCCACTATGCCACCCTCTTTAGCATTTATAGAGAGTCTTCTGCTGATGTTATTTGGAGCCTCATCACTGATTTGAACAAGGAAGATTTTGTTTAAGAGTTTTGTAACTTAAACAGGATTTTTAGAATCTGACAGTCAGTAACATCACACATTTCCAAAAGAGGATTATAGTTGATTGGAACAAAATGCCCCTGGTATGTACAGATTTGTTACATACATTATCCAATTAAAAAGTACTTACTGAGTCAAAAATATAATTTTGAATCTATGTTACATTTTCAGTTTTTATGATTGAGATTTTTTCTGGCTTGAAGTTGTAGGAAGAAACAAAATCTCACAAGACAGCCGGAAAGGAAGAAGTCATGTGATTGGAGATGCTATTTGCAGCAGAGTACAAAACATTTTATTTTTCTAGAGTTCTTCTTGAGATTAACCTTTTGATTTTGGGAGGCCTGTTTTGCTTTTTGCGGGTGAACTTTTAGTTTTCAAGAGCTACCTTTTCATTCGGTGACACAGTCCTCTTGTATTTGGACTCACACAGAATTAAATGAGAATTCACACTATCCTCAATAATTACCAATTGTATATTAAATTTAACACAACACAGGGAAGCATTGATTTCCCAGATACCGCTGAATTTAAATTGGTACAAAACAGGCAAAACTTAGCAATTCTATTTTACAAAATAGTTGTTTCTTTTCAACAAAAAGTCATCACCTTTACTTGGTCAAAGCACAGGCAGGTGGGACTAGTCTGATGGATTGGCTGGTCTGAAGGGTATGTTTCCATGCTGACTGGCTTTATGACTATAACTCTTAAACACAACTAGATTGGTGAGTTTATAGCAATTACAATTCCATCACATATCCACAAAACTGGAAGATTTTAACCACACAGTCACTGCCCTTTTTAGTCAATCTCAGATTTCAATTTCAAACTTAAATTTAATAATTGACACATGCTATTTACAAGAGCATTCTTTCCATGTCAGAGCTCCTGAGAATATGCAGCCGTGGACAAGAGATTACATATTAATTTGCAAGTAACTCAGAAATTGATTTCAAAGTTTTCTCAGCTTTTTGTTAGTTAAAAGATCCTTTGTTGACTGATTTGAAACTGTTCTCTCTTCTCAGCATTCTTCCTCCTCCACTGTAGCTTCCCTGTCTCTTTCTGTCCTCACAGTCTTCCTCTTTCTTTGCCACTCTCTAGCAGCTTTCTTCTGTCTCCCACATCCCTTTCAAACTTAGAGCCTTTTCACTCATATCGCCCTGTCTCCCCATCTGCTTGTGGCTACCTTGAGTCTTTACTTATCTCTCCACATCCCCTTGCGGCTCCCACCTCACCCACCACGTTGTAGCCTATAGTTTCCCAGCAGCCTCCTTGAAACCTTCTTCTTCCACCCAATCCCTCTACTCATGAGCCAATCAGACAGATACTCACCTTGGCAAAACAAAATACACCCCGATTCTCCCTCATTTGTTGCTGATTGATTCGCTAGTGAATTCACCAGCTCCTCATGATTTCTTTCTACTATTCTATTTGTGGGGTGACTTTTAGTTGACTTGTGTGAATTTTCCTGGGTGATCTGAGGACTGTCAGGACTGATTCACCCAACAGTCCAGTGTGGTTTATGAACATTAAGTTGTAGTAGTCCTCACAGTGTGGAAAGTATTTGGGACCACACTAGGAGGAATCTAGTGCTAGCAGGGTTATATAGCAACAGGTTTCACTCTGTACAGTTAGGGAAGTTAAGAGACAACCACATTTCTGTGTGTTGGCAATATTATGTAGTCGGGATGGCAGATTTCCTCTCTTGGAAAGTACCAGTGAACCAAATAGGCTTTGTAAAAATCATGAGCATCACGACTAAGGCCAGCTTCAAATTTTAGATTTTATTAATTGAGTTTGACTTCCTTCAGCTTAGTGGAGGGGTCAATAATCAAAGGGCAAATTTTTAAAGTAGGGAGCAGGAAATTTAGGGGGGATTTGAGGGAAAGGTTTTTCACCCAGAGGGTCTTGCGTATTTGGAACTCATAATCTGAAATGGTGGTAGAGGTACAAACTATCAAAACATTTAAGCAATAATCATATGAACACTTGAAACATTCCCATAGACAGTGAGATTAGAATAGATAGATGTTTGATGGCTGGCATGGACACAATGATCTGAAGAGCCTTCTACCATGTTGTAAAAGCTCTATATGAATCTATGATGTGAATTGAACCCATGCACTTCTGCATTATTGGTCCAGTGACATTTCTACTCCAACACATCCCCAAGTTAGAATGAATAGATAACAATAGTTACTGAAGAAAATTAAATTATCTTTTAATTTAACATCATGCCACATGTTGCAGAAATGTTTGAAAGATGCTTGGAAGTGCAGTTAAATTTGCTTCGCACCTATCATATACAGGAATTTCCAAGACACAGCAACAAGATAAAGTGTGTGTGTGTGTGTGTGTGTGAATGTTGACCAGGGCGTGAGAATAACTTCTGATTTTGTATGATAGGTTTCATGGGACCTTTCCCACTCATCAACTGGAACTGATAGACAAGGCATTTCTTTTACTTTTAAACCACACAACTGGAGCCCTAGCGATGGAGTGGTCCCTTTTAACTGCTCTGTCCTGTTTGCCTAGATGTTATTTTTTCAAGCAATCTTTAAAGAAACTCTGCTAGATTTCCAGATGGTTTGGGAAAAATTATCTAATGTGTTATACCACGCAGAGGTCCACTCTCTCCCAAAGTTTTGGTGTTTAAATTTTGATCTTCATTTGTAACTGCTTTGAAGAGTGAAAGCTTCCCTTCCAATAATTTTTGAGGTACCATATAAGTCAACACAATCACCTCTCCTCCAAAATGATGTGAAGACCAGACTGTAGTGATGCTTATTGTCCCGCTATATCCTCCATTTAAACCATCTTCAAAGCTGTGATTTCTCTGTGGTTCCTCAGTTTTTATTCCAGTTCTATGCTTGGTTGCTTTAGCATCTCAACTTAATCAAGATTTCATCCTTTATTACGGACTCCTTCATGGTGAAAGTTTATCAGCTCTTATCTGCCCGAATAGTGATGCCAGTCTTCACCTGGCTCCACAGAACTTCTATCCCCTCATTATCAGTGTTCCCAAATCCCATTAACAATTCCAGCACCTCTTTCTTCCCGGGATAGTCACAGACAAAGGTCTCTGCATTTGGTGATAACTCAGATTAACCATCTCTAACTTCTTGGTGAGAGACCTCCACCTCAGTGCTTCAGACCCTATTATTTCAACCATCCCACATTGTCTCTATCTTGCCACTATTATGCAGTAGCATGACCACTTGTCAGACACCTTGCAGAGGCCACATTGTCTGAGTTTTAACTATCATGTTCCCATCTTCATAAGCAATTCCATGTACAAGCTTCCTTTCCCCACATAGTTTCCATCAGTGATCATCCATTTATCCAGCCGTACTCTTGAATTCCTCTCACACCTCATACAACAATATTGCTAACTGTGCCTTTAGTTGCCTAGGCCCTGGAAATCCTTCCCTAAAACTTGTCAGCTCTGTCTCCTCCCTGGAGATACTTCTTTGAATTAAACCCGCCTTCACTTGTATCTCCTTAGCTGATGTGGTGTGAAATTCTGCCTGCTCAAGTACCTTTGGATGTTTCACTGGCCCAGATCCTTCAGTCTCCAGATTGTCATGGATTAGACGTACCCCTAAAGCTACACTTTGGGATCCCTCAAAAGTCCTGATATACCAACCCTGCAGGAATTGTCCAGGAAGTTTAAACTTCTGATGGCCAATTCTCCAACTCCTGGAATCTCTGAGTGAATGTCTCCAACTCTGAATTAGAGTTGGAGCATTACACAGGTAATGTTACAAGGCAGATTAAAACCATATCAACCTCTTGCATAATTATGCAACTAACCCTTTTCCCAATCACCCTCAATCTGATTTCCTGACATCCCTCTTATCCATTTCCATCACAATCCCACAATCCTCTGAACCCCCTGAATTTCTGATACACTTACCAAGACCCCGGCCCACACAAAAACACAAGCTGACCCTACCTCATTATCTTGTCATTGGCCACCCCAGCTGTCACTTTACCTGCCCTGCCACTGTACCTAGCTGTCCTTTTACTCGCTTTGCCACCCTTTGCTATCCTGCCCACCCATGTGCCTATTTCCTTCAGACCAATCATCAACATTGAAAAGCTATTTAAATATCTTAAAGCTTTTCAATGTGTTGGTGAATGAAAACTTCCCAAATAGTGCAAAACAGGTGTCCCTTAATGATCCTGCACCACAAAGAAGGAGTCTGATGTCAAGTGTACATCACATTTCTGAAGAGGCCATTTTGAAACATGCTGACCAGAGTTTTGGATGGCTATATTGGAAAGTAGTAGCTGGAGAAGGGACAATCCAACAGTGATTGCTACTCTTAAAAAATCCTGACCATTGTGTTAAAGATGCTATATAAATTCCAAACATATGATGCACTGCTCTCTCATTCATCCATTGTTCCATTCGTCCATTCTGGTGCTTATCACCTACCAAGCATGTATTGTCTCCATAGCACTGAGGTTTTATTGCATTTTTGAAAAAAATTAAGTGAAAGGCATAGTGATCAGAAGGACTCTGTCTATCAGCAAATAATAATACATAACACACACCACTCATAATTTTCCCATGGGTGTATTGTAAAGAAATATGTGATGATTACATTTATAAACCTTTCTCCTTTGTTTATTTCTTTACTTACATCAGTTCAGGATTTCCCAAAGAGCTTCCCAGCTAATTTAATTTTCTATTGTTGTAATGTAGGACTCAAAAGAGAGAAAGTGGAAGGAGCGAGTGATAAATATAGTGAAGAAAAGAAGCAGCCAATACGAGGATAACAATTAGAAAATTAGATGATAGACACAAAAAGAGAGACTCAGAAAGTAAGACATAAGTGATAGAATACAGAATAATTGAATGAAGAGACAAACAGTTACATGTAGAGGTACATTGATTTTGTCCATGAAAGATGCTGTGGGCAATTCAGTATGATACAGTTTGTATCTTAGCACAATGTCTTGTTGCCAAAAATACTCTCTCCTCTGACTCACCTTGAATTGTCTACTGATAGACATTAAATTGCATACAAATAAAGCAGAATGAGGTCTATGAGTAAAATATAAATGACTAAAATAATGGTTTCATCATCCACAGACTGACGGTTGTATCTTGAGGACACCTTTGTGATTTGCAAGTAGCAAGAAAATTGCCTCTCATTTTAATTATAGTCATACCACATTAATGTTTATGTGCAATAATCCTGCCAACGACATCAATTGTTGGAATATCAAGGGCATCTCTATGATAAGATTTCAATAAATAGTACAAATGTATAAAGTCATAAAAGATTAATTTGTAACATCATCATTGGCACAGCATCTACTGCAACTCAACACTTTATCTTAAAAAATAATGCTATCCATTGAAAATTGAAATTCTTAGTTGCTGATTAGAATAAGTTCCTTTCAGTCTTTATATACTTTGAGCTGTGTTTTAGAATAGTGAAAAGAAAATTATGGTGCACAGCATACACTCTGCCACTAGAAGTCACTACATCTCACAGTTAAATGAAGAAAAAGATAGGCTGGTTGCTAATATTAATGCCAATACCTGATTGAAACTTGTCCTTATTGGTACTCTTCATTTTCTCAGCCTATTGCAACCACATTGTAATTGCTTCACTATTCCAACTTCCCTGACTGTTTATTCTGAACATTCATCAACATCTCAGTGAAGAAGTTCTGTTCATTTTTAAATATACTTGACACTCCTGAGATTTTCTTCTTCACCTCTGAGCATAGCCAATTTCATGAAGCTAACAGAACTGAGACTTTGGTGCATCAAACAATAGCAATATCACTCAGAAGGTCAAGCTATAAATACATGCAGGTTCGGACTGATCAAAAACTGGACATTGAGAATTCCCAGCAGGAAAGTCAGAGCAGGTACCTGATGACTCCTGTCTCCTTTTATAATCCCTACAGTGTGGAAGGAGGCCATTCAGCCCATCAAGTCTGCACTGACCCTCTGAAGACCATCCCCAAACCCCCACCATATCCCCTAACCCCACTTGGCTAATCCACCCAGCCAACTCATCCCTGAACACCAGACAATTTCAGCATGGTGACCCACTTAACCTGCACATCTTTGGACTGTGGGAGGAAACTAGAGCAATTGGAGGAAACCCACGCAGACACAGGGGAGAACGTGCAAACTCCACACAGTTGCCCAAGACTGGAATTCAACCTGGGTCACTGGTGCTGTGAGGCAGCAGTGCTAATCACTGAGCCACCGTGTTGCCCCATACTCCTCCAGATCTCCATCATGGACACTGAGGATAATATCTCAGGGCACGCTGCATGGGAAATGGGCTTCCTATATCCACAAATGCTGACACCAGACGAATGCCAGACACTCCATACGGCACTGCTCAGATGCACTTACAGTCCACCCCTGCATTTCAGTGATGCACTTTGCCACACGCAGGTGCCTTTCAATGCAACACAGCTGCAAGAATGTTTGGCATGTAGAGATGGGCACTCAGCTCAGAGATTGGACCACGGAATGCCTCAGAGCTGTTCATTCACTCACTTATATTAGTGTCCATGATGTGGAGGAGCCGGTGTTGGACTGGGGTAGACATTGTTAAAAATCAGGTCAGGCAGCATCCAAGGAACAGGTGAATCGACGTTTCGGGCAAAAGCCCTTCTTCAGGAGCCCTTCTTCAGGGCTCATGAAGAAGGATTCCTGAAGAAGGGCTTATGCCCGAAACGTCGATTCTCCTGTTCCTTGGATGCTGCCACCCTGAAGAAGGGCTCCTGAAGAAGGGATTATGCCCGAAACGTCGATTCTCCTGTTCCTTGGATGCTGCCTGACCTGCTGCGACTTTCCAGCAACACATTTTCAGCTCTGATCTCCAGCATCTGCAGCCCTCACTTTATCCTCATTGTTAAAAATCACACAACACCAGATTATAGTCCAAAAGTTATATTTGGAAGCACTAGCTTTCAAGGCACTGCTCCTCCATCAGGTAGTTGTGATGAAGGAGCAGCGCTCCGAAAGCTAGTGCTTCCATATAAATATGTTGGACTATAAGTTGTGTGATTTTTAAATTAGAGTTCATGGCAGCCTGCTTTGCCTTTTCTGTCCTGTTCCTTCTGCCACAGCTTAAAAGTCAGATATACAGATAAATACCTTGCCACC
The DNA here is from genome assembly GCF_004010195.1 of Chiloscyllium plagiosum. NCBI lineage: Eukaryota > Metazoa > Chordata > Chondrichthyes > Orectolobiformes > Hemiscylliidae > Chiloscyllium > Chiloscyllium plagiosum. The sequence continues at coordinate 55,153,734 of NC_057727.1, read as the reverse complement.
ATCATAAGGTCAGAAGTGAGGATTTTCACAGATGATTGCATAATGTTCAGCACTATTCACAACACTTCACGTACCAGAGGAGTCCATGTTCAAGTGCATGAAGATCTGAACAAAATGCAGGCTTGGGCAAGTAACACTATAAGTAACATTCGCATCGCAAAAACACCAGGCAATGACAATTTCCAGTAAGAGATAATCTAACCACCACCCCTTGACATTCAATAGCATGGTAAAAACAATGACTGCAGATGCTGGAAACCAGATTCTGGATCAATGGTGCTGGAAGAGCACAGCAATTCAGGCAGCATCGAGGAGCTTCAGCAAAATCGACGTTTCGGGCAAAAGCCCTTCATCAGGAATAAAGGCAGAGAGCCTGAAGCGCCTGTGCCTGTCAAAGTCCAACAAGCAGCAGTTTTTCAGTGGTATTGCTCAAAGGGTCACTATTTGCCATGACCTGTCTTGCCCCAGTAATACTGTTGAATCTTTCGTGCCCACCTGTGAACATTGCTTGCCATCTCTTCCAGAATACAACACATCATGGGGGTCCCTGATTGGCATTGAGAAGAAAATACCAAAATTGTATCAAAGTTCCCTCATTCAGATAGTATTTGGTCTAATATACATAAATAGGTTTCCATATAATGGTGTTTCCTGTAAATGCTTATAATAAGCTGAAAAATGTGTTGCTGGAAAAGCGCAGCAGGTCAGGCAGCATCAAAGGAGTAGGAGAATCGATGTTTCGGGCATAAGCCCTTCGTTCCTGTGGTGGCAGGGGAAAGTGCCAGGATGTGAGGGTGGGTCGTAGGGGGGCGTGGACCTGACCAGGTAGTCACGGAGGGAACGGTCTTTGCGGAAGGCGGAAAGGGGTGGGAGGGAAATATATCCCTGGTGGTGGGGTCTTTTTGGAAGTGGCGGAAATGTTGGCGGATGATTTATGCGGAGGTTTGTAGGGTGGAAGGTGAGCACAAGGGGCATTCTGTCCTTGTTACGGTTGGAGGGGTGGGGTCTGAGGGCGGAGGTGCATTCAATAGCATTACCATCACTGAATCCCCTACTAATAACACTCTGGGAATTACCATTGATCAAAAACTCAACTGGACTCATCATATGAATACAGTGGCTACAAAGGCAGGTCAGAGGCCAGGAATAACTCACCTCTTGACTCCGCAAATGCCTGTCCGCCATGTGCAAGGCAATGGAATACTCCACAAATTCAATATGGTGTCGGCAAAGTAGCAGCATTTGGGCTCTTGAGCAGGCAGCTCATCGGAATTGAATTGAATCGAATATATTATCATGTGTACTGAGACACATTGAAAAGCTTTGTCTTGCAAGCAATGCAGTCAGATCACAGAGTTAAGTAGCATAGATAAGTAAATAATAGGTAAACAGCAGAAAAAACAAACACACAGGTACAGGCAAATGTTAAGTGTTTGTGAGTCCATTCAGTATTCTAACAACAGTAGGGTAGAAACTGTTTCGAAACCAGCTGGTGCATGTGTTCAGGCTTCTGTACCTTCTCCCTGGTGATAGAGGTTGAGAAAAACATTGGCAGATTGGGATGGATCTTTGAGAATGCTGGTGGTCTTTCTTTGACAGCAGGCCTGGTAGATGAATTCTACAGATGGGAGGTTGGCATTTGTGATTGTCCGGGCCGAGTTCACCACTCTTTGTAACTGTCTCTGATCTTGAATGGTACAGTTACCATACCAGGTGGTGATAAATCCAGACAGAATGTTCTCGATGGCGCACCTATAAAATTTGGCAAGGGTAATCGCCAACATGCCAAATTTCTTCAGTTGCTTGAGGAAGAATAGATGTTGTTGGGCCTTTGTAACCAGTGCGTCCTCATGAAGAGTCCAAGAAAGCTTGCTGTCGATGACCACTCCCAGAAGCTTGACACTCCCCACTCGTTCACTTCTGTGCAGCTAATGTGTAAGAGGGCATGAGTAACATCCCTCTGAAAGTCAATAATGAGTTCCTTGGTTTTACTATTGAGAGCTAGGTTGTTCTCAGTGCACCATTTTTCCAGGTCTCCCACCTCTCATCTATAGTCTGTTTCATCACTATCTGAGATTCGACCGACTATGGCGGTGTCATCAGTGAACTTGTAAATGGCATTAATCTGGTATTTGGCAACGCAATCATGGGTATACAGTGAGGACAGTAGGGGGCTGAGTACACACCCCTGGGGGGCTCCAGTGTTGAGTGTTAGTGAGGATGAAATATTGTCCGCAATCTTCACTGATTGTGGCCTGTGGGTCAGGAAACTGAGGATCCAGTTGCAGAGAGTGGGCCTTAGTCCGAGATCACTAAGTTTACTAATCAGTCTCAAGGGGATAATAGTGTTGAAGACTGAACTGTTGTCAATGAGTAGGATTCTTACATAGCTGTTCTTGGTGTCAAGATGTTCTAGGAAGGAGTGAAGGGCAAGTGATATGGCATCTGACGTGGATCAGTTGATCCGATAGGCAAATTGGAGTGGGTCAAGAGTAGTGGGGAGGCTGGAGTTGATTAATGCCATGACCAGCCTTTCAAAACACTTCATGACCACCGAAGTTAGGCCACTGGGACATTGTTAGTCATTGAGACACGCTGCATGAGCCTTCTTAGGCACAGGGATGAGGTTGGCCTCTTGAAACAGGCAGGGACAGCGGCCTGCTACAGGGAGAGGTTGAAGATGTCCAAGAAGACCTCTGACAGTTGATCTGCGCGTGCTCTGAGTGCATGGCCTGGTACTCCGTCTGGTCCATTGTTGTCCTTCGACTCCCCCGAAGGAAAACTGATCTGACCTCTGACGCAGTGACTGTTGGGATAGGTTCGTCAGGACCTGTCAGAATAGGTGTTACCTCTCCGCCGAAATTCTGTTCAAAGCAAGCATAGAAGATGTTGAGACAATCTGGGAGGCATGTGTCATCATGTGCTATCTTGCACAGTATCTTTTTAGAACCTGTGATGTCATTCAGTCCTTGCCATAGTCGCCAGGTGTCTTTGTCTCTAGTTTGGATCGGTATTTGTCCTTGGCTGACGTAGTGGTTCTGCGAAGGTCATTCTTGGATTCCTTATATTTTGAGTGGGTCTCCTAATCTGAAGGCGTCACACCTAGTTTTTAGCCGGTTCTATATGTCCAGATTCATCCAAGGTTTCCTGTTGGGGAACACCTGGATTGACTTCCTCGGTATGCAGCCCTCCACACACTTGCTGGTAAAGTCTGTAACGGTGGTGGCGTACTTGTCCAAGGTACCTGTGGACTGTTTGAACTCGGAGCTGAAAATGTGTTGCTGGAAAAGCGCAGCAGGTCAGGCAACATCCAGGGAACAGGAGAATCGACGTTTCGGGCATAAGCCCTTCTTCAGGCTTATGCCCGAAACGTCGATTCTCCTGTTCCCTGGATGCTGCCTGACCTGCTGCGCTTTTCCAGCAACACATTTTCAGCTCTGATCTCCAGCATCTGCAGACCTCTCTTTCTCCTGGTTGAACTCGGCCCAATCAGCCGATTCAGTACAGCACCGGAGTTGAACCTCTGCCTCCTCCAACCAGCACTGGACCTGTATCTGTGAGGGGGTTCTGGACATATGTTATCCTTTCTGTGTTTTTTTAAATTTCTGCTTTTGTGTTTTGCTCTAGTTGCTGTATTCTAAGATGGCGCTGGAGATTGACAACTTTGTACACTTTTTTTCTGTATTCCTGCGCACAAGCGACAGTAAAATCTTCTCTAATCTAATCCACTCTCTTGCATAGAAGGGTGCAGCCCCAACAAACACTCAAGAAGTTTGACACTATCCAAGACAAAGTAGCCCACCTGATTGGCACCACATTCACAAACATTTACTCCCCCCACCACTGACACTCAGCAGTGTGTACTATCTACAAGATGCACTGCAGAAATTCACCAAAGATCCTCGGACAGCACCTTCCAAACCCACGACCACTTCCATCTAGAAGGACAAGAGCAGCAGATACACAGAAATGCAACAACCTGCAAGTTTCTCCCCCCGCCCCCCCACCCCCCACCCCCATCTGAGCCACTCACCATCCTGACTTAGAAATGTATCACTGTTCCTTCACTGTCGGCTGGGTCAACATCCTGGAATTGCCTCCCTCAGGGCATTGTGGGTCAACATAAGGCACATAGACTGAAGCAGTTCAAGAAGGCAGCTCACCACTGCCTTCTTAAAGGCAACAAATGCAGTGACATCCATGTCCCACGAGTGAATTTAAAAACAAAGTACTGCTGCATTGCCTTGTAATTTAGTGCAGACACAAAGCCAAGCAGCATATCATGGCTGTCAGCAGTCATCAATCATGGGGACGTGCATCTCGCTGTACGGCAGTGTGAAATGACAATCTTACTCCTGCTCCTGTGCCATCAGTTTACGTGACACAATCCTCTGTGTGTGTTGCAAGCAAACAGCCATCTCTCAAAATCAAAGGGGATTAGTCCTCAGTCAAGTTAAAAGTGAAACACTTCAGTCAGAGGGTCTTGGCTAAACTCCCATGTGAATCCCAGGGCTTGGGCACAGTCAGAAAAACTAGTGGGAGTGATCACAGTTCAGGGGGTCCGTAACTTGTCAGGCTAGGTACTGGGTCATAGTGGACCATGTAGGTCCAGTGTTACTTGTTTGGTGAGTAATGGAAATATAGTGGCAGAACTGTAAAGAGATTAGTCTGGGGTCTGATCACTCATTGTTCAGGTCAGTCTGGCTAAGTTGGCCAAGTCCAACTTGATCAGTCCAAGGGCGGGCTGTCCTCTAAACATTAAGGGAGCTTTATTTGGGGGCCAGTGCAATGTCTAGGAGGCTGGGAACCTGAGGGGGAATGAAGGCGAGCAACTTAATATTTAAGAGGGGAAACGATGGAGCATGGGAGGGAAAGGAATCATGCAAGAGGGAGGATGGTCTCTGGTAAACAGCATATTGACTTCAATGTGGGCACTGCATGGCCAGGCATGACTTGTTTACTTGATGAAGCTGGGGCCAGGGGCAGGCTAACGTGGATAGATGCAGATTTAGATAGATGGTTTGGATGGACAGGGACGGTCATCAGATGGGGATTTCTGTATGGGGTTCATCAAAATAGAGAAGTGGAATCTGAATTTCGAATTGTGGAGTGAGCTCTGTTGTCTTTCACTGTTGTGCAGGTACCGATGTGCATTATTGATGAAAATGGCCTTGATCACACCTGGACTGGGCTTTAATATTCAGCAATGTGGAACCATTCAAAGGCATTACGCAGGCACCACACAATGAAGCTGAAACATATCTGTGCAGACTATATGCTGTGAAAACTATTGTGTGCATTTCAATCTTTGAGCACATCATGCAACATCACAAATCAATCCCAATATTGTCTGTCATGCATTAGCACAGTTTTGCTTCCTGCAAAGATGGAGCCTACTTTCCAAAGTAGCACACACATGATTTACTCGTACCTGCACATGGTACAGGGGCTGCTCACTTCATACCTTGAACTATAGAACACTGTGTAATGCTAAGGATGAAGGGGCTTTGAACCTTCTCTGTGGCAGTTGAGGGTAGGCAGACATTTGCAAACAGTAAAAAGTGGCAAATGGTAAAAAGTGAACATATATTTACAAACATGACAACTATTTACAGTAATGTGTCACCCATCTCACCTACGTGCACTCATAAGGCATTCATACCTTCTATCCCATTATGTCTCAGTGCAGTCCTAAGTTCCATCATTGGTGTGGAGGGAGTTTGCCTTACTGTGATGCCGATCCACCTTGGAGGTTTGGTCAAATGACCGTGTCGATGGCGGGAAGGTCAGGGGCTTGTGTCTGGAGGATCTGGAAATTCTGAGTGTAGCCTGACTATGGACAGGAGTCCTCTCTTCATCAGCCAATACCAAGAGGGAGGCAGGCAGGGTGATGGTTGACGGCCCAGCCACCTCTGTAGTGTTTGTGCATCTGTGCGTTTGTGTGTGTGTGTGTGTGTCTGTTTTTGTTTGTGTGTGTATTTGGGTGTGCGCATGTGTGCACGTTTCCTCCACTGGGTCGGTATCTCCTTGTGAGAAAGGGGCACCTGAGTGAGATCAGGGTCGCTCACCACCCTGTCACCATACCGTTGGTGCTAGTACCAATGGCTAGAGCTGTGGGGTGAAGGTGTGAGCGGCTCTCCAGCAGACCCTAAGGCTGCTGGATCTGCCTCTCCATAGCAGCTGCCTAACTGTTCACTGTGGCAGGTGGCCTCTCACATACCTGAAGCAGCAGGGCCCCAAAGGGTTGCTGTAGTCCTGCAGCCTTCGTGTTAGCTGGCCCAGTGTCTCAACAAAATTGCCTGCTGCTCCTGAGTCTGCCTGTGCATTTGTCTGCTGTTGTTAACTGCCAACACCATTGGGTCCCGTCCTGCCTGGAGCTGAGCAGAATCCTGGTCTCTGGCTGCCACATAAATCCTGCTGGTACCGACAGGAGACAAAACAGAGAATGTGGTGACTAAGGAGTATAATCTGTGGCATGATGACATGCAGTGGAAGTAATGGAAGAGTAGCGTCACCATGACTCAGGCTTCTTACCTGGTTGCCAGGACTTGAGTTTTCCACATCCTCACAGGAACAGTCATGGTTTATGCCAGCCAACGCCAAGATCCTTTCCTCTTCGGGAACTGAATGCGAGGCACCTGCATCACCCAATGCCGCTGACCCCACCCCGGTCCTTTCAACCTTTGTTATGGACTTCTGTTCTCCCGAAAAGAGAGCAGAAAGTGCAGCTGTTAGTGCAGGTACTGGTGAGGTGTCCTGAGTGAATGAGTTGACAGGGCAGAAGGTATGGAGGCTGAATTAGTGTGGAGGAGTTGAGGCGAGTGAAAGCAAGTGATAGAAGATGCTGCATGCAACAGTGAGAGAGATAAAATATGAGCCCTGGTCAGAGGTAGTTCCAATAGCAAAGATAGAATGAGTGTGAGTTTGCTGAAATCAAGTGGCACCTATCCTGGCAGAGTGTAAAAGGTCATCCACCTTCTTCCCGTGTTGCTGGGCATGTCTCTGGGCTGTGGACACCACACTGATCCAGGTGATGACCTCAGACCAGGTTGGCCGTGTCTGGTGTCATTGCCTCCTCTGTTAATTGGACAGCCCTCCTCTGTAGCCCTAACCGACTAGGGCTTCATGGTCCCTGTCACCAAAGCAGGACATCAATTTGCCTTCACCTGCCATGCCCTGGTAGAATATGTGGAACTGTGCAGGGCAGCTCCAGAATCCCAGTGCTTAACAGAGTACACAACAGGCTTTTAAATATAGCACCAGAACTAGGTTTGCCAGTATATGCTGGGATACACTGGCAGCGTTGGTAGTTGAGGAGCTGAGTTTGTGACTATAGGCCCAAGAAAACTCTCCAGGTCTCACACAGAGAAACCCTCTGTAAAATTTGACAAAATTGACCCTTTGCCAAAATATGGCAAAAGATCCAGCCCAATATCTCAACTGGAGACCGTCCAAGAACTTTGAGTACTGTAATAATTGGATTGAGCTAGTCAAGCCCAATGTGGGCTGCCTGCTGAGAATTCACTCCTGGAATGGTGGAGTGTTACCCCATTTTATTGACAGCCATACTGGTGTTGAACTGATTTGGGAAGTTAATAAGAAGGACAGGTTCCTGATTCCTGAAATATCATCAGAAATAGTGAGAAAAGATTGCACTCGGTGACAGCAGAATGGCAGGGGCACACTACTCATCCACATGCAGTTCCAGTTAATTTTCTGTGACTTGTCATGTGACAAAAGACAAGAAAGGTTGAATTTTCTTTTAATAGAACTAGTAGAAAGTATGCATTTTAGCCGAGGAAGATTTCAACACCATGCATGTAATTTGGTTGCATGTTCACAAAAAAATACAATTGTCCAGCCAATGTTTCAATAAACAAAGACTCTTTCTAAACACTATTTTTAATAATGTAAATCCTCATTTGATTGTGGCTCTTTCATTCTAGAAAGTTGAATGCTTTGTTTACTCAAGGTCCTTTCTTTGCTACAGCCAATTGTACTGTTGCAATTTTATAAAGAAATTATATTGCATAGTATTATTTCGAGCCTCTTGCATGAGATTAATTTTTGCAAAACCATTATTCTTTTGTATTAAATACATAAGTATCTTCATTTAAATATCAGGAACAGTAATCTCAAAGCAGTTGGTATTCATATACCAACATTGCATAATTCAAGTGTTCAATAATTGCATTAATTTCAAGGCCATTGTATTTGCTAACAAGTCCATCCCAGCATTATAGTTTAGAGACTTAAATAGTCTGGAGGGATAGTGTGGGTGTAACTGTTTAGTAAAATATATTATATGGTAATATGGTCCAGTCTTTAATGTCCTGCACGCATAGATACATAAAACACATTAGCTAAATGCTTCAGGATTTGCAAGTTTAATTTTAATGATCCTGATATGTCATATGTAAGTGGTGCCTTGAGCTTCTAATTTAAGGATTTCAGTTAGATAGTGCATGTGATGGGAAAGTGAGATAAATTAATTCAAAGAGCGCTCTAAGAGAGAACATCTCAAATTACTACAGCTAGCAGTTTCTGAACTTGGCAATAACTTGCTCTCATGTCAATTCAAGATTAGAGCTGTTGCAGAGTTTAGGAATAAGAGACATGAGCTGGAATATGTCAAAGTATCCCTCTATCAATCTATCAATCTCAGTCTTGAACATATTTATCTATTGAGTATCCACAGTCCTCTGAAGTGGATCATTCAAAGATTGACAATCCTCTGAGTAAAGTAAATTTAGTGTTCCCTTTTATTGAGAGCTAGCTTCCAATACCATTCTTTCAGGGCAATAAAGAAAGACTACAGAGAAAACTAGGAATGGGATATAAATACAGAAAAAGGTGGATGAACACCTCTGGAATCATTGGAAAGAGAGAGAGAGAAACAGAATTAATGATCTGAGTTGAATATGGATCTTTTTGATTTTGAAGAAGAGTCATAATCGATGGAAAAGATTAGCTTTTGTATTTTCTCTCCATAGCTGCTGTCAGACCCTGCTGAGTATTTTTACAGCACTTCACTTGCTGCTTTAATTATTGTTCTTTTAATATGGATTATTTATGAAGTGGTGATCCCGCATTGTTACATTTTGAAAATCTGCTTTTAAAGTTGTACTCCTAGGTCCCAGCCCTCAGTGGAAACTCATGCTTAGATTCACCTCTGTCATTAATTTCTGAATGGACCTCAACAACTGGCTCCTTCCACTATTCCAAGTTGTTCCCCCTACCAAGCCATCAGCCAGCTAACACAACTGTATAGATTTCTGCTCAGAATCTGTGTCCTGCTGAATAAACTATCCCTTGCCATGACTCCATGCTTTTTGCTCTGTACTATTGTGCCATGGCCCTCCCTAAAGTTTTTGTTTATGTCTACAATGGTGGTGGTACCTCATATGCTTTTTGGATAATGGCAAAGGATCACTCTTCCCTAGTATTGCAGTGGTGGTCCCCTTATCTGGCTCAATTAGTCACATCTTACTGTCTCTAACCATTAATCAAATTGAAACTATCTGTTATGATTGAGTTCAGAATGCACTAGTCCTGTTATTCTACTGGTCACAACATAAAATGAAAATATTTTTGTCAGTTACCAAGGTGACCCATTCAATACTTTATATCAAGCTTTATAACTTAAATAAGATCTGAGCTGCATGTTTTTTTAATGCAGTAGCTGGTTAACATAGTCAGTAATTTAGAAGTAAAGACACACACACATACACACATGCACACACACACACGGTCTCTCTCTCTCTCTCTCTCTCTTCAGGAAAAGCGAAAAGTAACAGATTTCTCTGTGGAGATTGGCTTTCCTTGCTACAAGGAAAAGTGAGGACTGCAGGTGCTGGAGACCAGAGTCAACAAGTGTGGTGCTGGAACATCGACTCTCCTGCTCCTTGGATGCTGCCCTGACCGGCTGTATTTTTCCTTGACACAAGGGAAGTACCAATATAGAATGCTCAGTGAACACTGGTTTACAGGGGATTCCAACAGGTGTGCAAGATAAAATGGTCAGAAACATGTCACCCATTTCAGCAATATTCAAGCTCTGTTCTACTAAACAACTATTTGTAGTTAATCACAATTTTTTTTTAGAGATTGGCTGGTACTTAACTATTGGTTATAGGTTATTAGTTTTAAACTTGTTACTACCTCAAGCTTATACACCTCAACACTGAAAGCCAAAATGAGACAACTTCTCTATCTGCACCAAATTCCCATACCCACTAAATTCTCAACCTTTCACTTCATTTATATTGTGAACTGTTTATGTGGAAAAGTGATGAAGGAACAAGACAAAGAAAGCATGGTTGCATTGTAGGTATTAAAAGTCAAAACAGTTCTAGCAATGGTTCAGTACCTGGCATCAAAATCTCTTTCTCTCTTTTCTGGTGCTAGTGAGTCTACTAGATATCTCTAGTATTTTCTATTGGCCGAAATCACTGCCTTATTTAGTCATTTTCAACAACTCATGTTTTATTACTTGCCTCACTAAATAATCGCTGCCATTTTTAAATCTATTTGCAGCTTTCCAAAAATCTGTTTGCACGTTGCACAAGTTGTGTTCTCCTTTCCATCCTTTTTTAATTCCTTTAAGGGATTCACTTACATTCCAGTTCACAGTTCTAACAAAGTATTCACCACCTGAAATATTAACCCAGCTTTTCTCCTTATGGGTGTTGACAGATCTGCATTGGATATGTTTTTATTTTTTAAAAAGGTCCTCCAGCTGAACTCCCTCCGGCTTTAAGAAATAGATTTGTTCACTTTCAGTGATTCATTCATGTTTATTACTTACATCTGCAGTGACCTATGAGAACTGATCTGTCAAATCTTTGAGTGACATCTTATGAAGGTCAGATGTTCAATTCCTGCAAGGACTGTAAAAAGAGAAAGACTTGCTTTTCACAACTATTGGACATCTCAAAGCCCTTTACCTCCATAGTTTTGAAGTATACTCACTGTTGTAATATAGGAAACATGGCAGTCAATATGAACATGGCAAACTCCCACAAATAGCAATGTGTTAACAATGAGATAATTTATTTTTTGCAGTGTTGATTTAGAGCTAAGTATTGGCCAGGGCACCAGGGAAACATCCCTTGCCTCGCCTTCAAAATATTTCCATGTGAATTTTTACAATCACCCAAACTGAGCAGACAGATTGGGCCTCAATTAATGTTGAAACTGAAAGATGGCACAGCCGGAAGTGCAGCACTGCCACAGTATTGCATTGCAGTGTCAGCCTCAACGTTTTTGCATTCAGTCCCTCGAGTGGACAGTTGGACTGAATCTTTTTTTTGATGAAGTGTGATTCGCAACAAGTCTGGTGAAGTGATTTTTGCCATGAGGCCAAGCAAGTTTTCTCACTAAACTCGTCAAATTGATTGGCCTCGCATTGAGAAGCACGTCTGATTTATGTTCCATTTTACCCCACACCAGCCTGGTCGGGAGATCGCCACCTGCGTCAATGCCATCTCCGCAGTGAAAAGGAGGATGCGACACAGGAAGAAAGTAAATGACCTCCGCTCTGTTATGGTGAGTGCAATGCTCTGCTCACTGCTACCTTAAACTTACCCGTATCACCCCACCTGCCCCCTGCTAATGTTTAACCTCTGACACCCCCTCTGTTGCATACAATACTTGCCCTCACTTGCCCTATTACTCCCATTTTCCCACGTGACCAACTCTTCATGTCGTCCGCACTGCCTCTCCACCCTCTCAGAACAACTCAACACCTTTGCCCACATGCACCAGCCAAAACAGGCATTGGAGCCTTGCTCATTCACCCCCTTTATGTCTTCATAGAAAAAGACAGCCACATCCTGACATCTGAGTAAGTACCATTACAGTTGTTAAATAGTCCCGAATTTGGTAAAATTACACTGACAGACAATTTAATATTATCTGTCAGGGTTGCAGTATAGTACACTTGCAAGCTACATATGTAAGCTACATATATTAAGACATAGGACCCTATTCATTTCAGACAGAAATAAATTGTATACCTGTTTCAACCAAACAAAATAGGCAACAGTTGGCTGCAGTTTGTTGCACATGCCATTGCCTGGACTATTCAGAGTTAACTTCTCGGTTTAACTTTAAACCAAACTTGGCATTTAACTCTCTGTCATTGTCTAAGAGCATTGTCAATGCCATTGTCTCAACAAATCAGAATCCACTTGCCAACCAGGAGAAAGTGAGGACTGCAAAAGCTGGAGATCAGAGTTGAAAAGTGTGGCACTGGAAAAACACAGCAGGTCAAGCAGCATCTGTGGAGCAGGAGAGTTGACATTTTGGGCATAAGTCCTTTACCAGGAATGCCATTTGCCAACCAATCAATATTAACTTTACATGTGTTATAAAATGTTGTTCTCCCTTTACACTGGTATTCTTGCAAACATCCCAATGAGTGCAAGATGAAAAACTTTGGCAAAATGTGTCTTTTTTTTCCGAGTTCTATACTACTAGTCAACAACTACAGAAAAATGAACCTGAGGAAAATAGAATAAGAATATTGATACAGTTCAAAAGTAGAACTGGCAAGATTCATGTTCAATATAATATGTTTTCTCACCAATGACTTTTACTGGAAAAGTATTGAAATTAAAGGAAGCTTTCTTGATAATACAACTGTGATCACTTCATAAAGTGCTTCATTAGTTATAAAGCCCTTTTGGACATCCTCAAGCCACAGAAGACAATCGATAAATGTATTCTCTTTCTGCACAATAGAACATAGTACATAGAACAGTACAGCACAGAAAAGGCCCTTCAGCCCACGATGTTGTGCCGACCATTGATCCTCATGTATGCACCCTCAAATTTCTGTGACCATATGCATGTCCAGCAATCTCTTAAATATCCCCAATGACCTCGCTTCCACAATCTTTGGTGGTTGTCAGCAACTTAAAAATTTTTTAGTTCGGGTCTCAATATATTCGGGCAATTTTCTCTATCCTGAGATGCTCTCAACCTCTTCTTGCAGGAGCACACGCAATAATTTGGATTGCCCGCCACCAGGCTTTGAACAGGATTTTAAAAATTTCTTTCATGAAATGTGTGTTGTTGGCAAATCCAGCATTTGATGTCCCTCCCTAACTGCCCTTGCGAAGGTGATGGTGAATGTGTTGGCTGCACTGGATGCCCATCAAAACAGAAATCTAATCATTTCATGATAATATGTCCTTGTTTTGTGGTTATCCTTGATCTGTTGATGTGCTATCTTTCCAGGGTTGTTAGTAGTTTCATTTCTGTGAATGCTACAGGATTTTTCTCTTTGCAATTAAAATCCTAAATAATATTTTGATGTTCTAAAATGTTGCTGACTACTTAGCTAAAGTTTTTGTTCCGTCCTTCACAAATGCCATTTTTTTCCTTTGTAGCTCTTTAGATTAGGTGCAGAAATTGAAATCTATAGAGCATCAAGTCTTTCTTTAAAATATTTACTGCAAAACTTTGGTATGCTGCTGTTTTACTGCCTGCCCTTTTTTAGCTTGAACAAACCTACTGTTTTTGTCATTCAAGAATTTCTGGCATCCGAGCCAGAAATTCTTAGTACACCTTGATAATGACTTCTTGCAGGAACTGACAGTGTAGATGAGCTGTGTAGTATTTATTCTTCCTTTGTAAGCTATTGTGCAGCAGGTCTGGTGCCTGAATTGGTGACCTATTGTAGCTGTTATGTGGGCACGACAAAAATAAAGCTGCCTGATGACCTTATTAGACAATACATTTGTAATATCCCACCGGGGTGCTGAATATAACTGCAAAGGATTTAATGAAACACTCTGTACCAGGTCCCAGGTTTTGTGCAACAGAGGAACATACTTCAGTGATGATTCATAGAACAAAGCAGACTTCGGTTCTGGTTACTTCCATTGATTTCACCACCACACGCAGGCACCAGGCTATTCAAATACAGCCAACTATTCACAAAGCTATCCAACATTTCACATTTTACAAAGTCAAGGATTTGCCCTTGCCATGCAATCTAACCTAACATATTGTTCCATTTTAGGTCATTCTTCATTTATTAATATATCCATGTTAAATGGACCTTAAGGCTGGCTCAGTCAAATTTTAGTGTCAGTGATTACTTATTGAAAATATCAAGATTAGTCTGCTGGGCCCAATACCCTCATTAATCAATTCTTTTTCTAGTGTGACTAGGGGCGAAGAGCACAGATATCATTCTAAGATCATTTGAGGTTTTACTCATTCATGCACAGGTCCACCCTAAATCGTCATGTTTAAGCTACATCTTATTTAAAACACAACGTTAACTTACTTTGCAGTATTGCTCCATATTAGCACCAGGCTCCTCAACCTATGGGTTTTCTACAATGTGTTTTTATTATAACTGTAGCAATTAATATTTTAAATTGGAAGAGGGAATAATTCTGATTAAACTAGAGCCCATTACTACATTAAAATTATGAATCTAAGCATGATGTTGCCTTATATCTGAAGGAGATCATCTTAATGACAACAGTCGGCACCATTGCAATATCCAGAAATATAACTTTTGTGTGAATTGCATTTTGAAAAAAAAGCAGTTTTAAATTTTCCATCAATATTTATCTATTTTCTACTAATCAGAATGAAGTTGTGCCCTGTCAACATAGCAATCTGTTCCCTCAGCTCCAGGATTCCAAATGCCAGGAAAAATTGATGTATGGTGTCAAATTTGATAGGACTTCAGATTCCCATGAGCTTCAGTTTATACAATTTTAAGTGTTTATACAATTTACATGAATTGTGTATCCCTTCAAAAATGTATACTAGTTTCTTATTGACTAATGAGGGTATTAGCCTTGTAACAAGTGAGCTGGATTGTCTGACACTCAAATGATATTGCTGATGGACAGCATCTAGAAAGTTGACATTTGTTATCCAAGCTCTCTTGTATCACCCTCACTCAAAAGCTGGTTATTTTCAATACAAAAGTTCAGCAGATCCATATCTAAAGCTGTATTTGTTCCAAGTTTAAATTTTAATAAAACTATTCTGATTTAGGGCGGCACGGTGGCACAGTGGTTAGCACTGCTGCCTCACAGCGCCAGAGACCCGGGTTCAATTCCCGCCTCAGGCGACTGACTGTGTGGAGTTTGTACGTTCTCCCCGTGTCTGCATGGGTTTCCTCTGGGTGCTCCGGTTTCCTCCCACCATCCAAAGATGTGCAGGGTCAGGTGAATTGGCCATGCTAAATTGCCCATAGTGTTAGGTAAGGGGTAAATGTAGGGGTATGGGTGGGTTTCGCTTCGGCGGGTCGGTGTGGACTTGTTGGGCCGAAGGGACTGTTTCCACACTGTAATCTAATCTAATCTATTCTGAATTGTTCAATTGAATGGATTTGCTTCAATTTCCTTAAATACAGACATTTGCTGCTTGGTCAATCAGATGGTCAGACAATAATGATGATGTTATCTGGGAGGACTAATGCCAATACCAATAAGAGAGGCATGGTGGCTCATTGTTGCCTCACAGCACCAGGGACCCAGGTTTGCTGTCTGTGGAGTTTTCGCATTCTCCCTGTCTCTGTGTGAGTTTCCTCTGGATGCGCTGGTTTCCTCCGACAGTGCAAAGATGTGTAGGTTAGATGGATTGGCCATGGGAAATGTGAGGAGGAGGTGGGGGCCTGGATCTGAGTGGGATGCTCTTTGGAGCGGGGAGGTTTGATGCAGACTTGATGGGCCAAATGACCTCTTTTCACCCTAAAGGTATTGTATGATTCCATTATTGTGACACCTTATTCATGATTAACAATCAGTCAGCTTCACAGGGCTGATAGAAACTGGAAGCAAGCAACTTTATCACCCAAGCAGTGAATCCATTTGAGCTGTTAATTATGATTTTCTTCATACCCATACTTCTAAGCTACGGTCCTCATTAGAGTCATAGAGTCATAGAGATGTACAGCATGGAAACAGACCCTTCGGTCTAACCTGTCCATGCCGACCAGATATCCCAACCCAATCTTGTCTGACCTGCCAGCACCCGGCCCATATCCCTCCAAACCCTTCCTAATCATATACCCATCCAAATGCCTCTTAAATGTTGCAATTGTACCAGCCTCCACCACTTCCTCTGGCAGCTCATTCCATACACGTATCACCCTCTGTGTGAAAAAGTTGCCCGTTAGGTCTCTTTTATATCTTTCCCCTCTCACCCTAAACCTATGCCCTCTAGTTCTTGATTTCCTTACCCCAGGGAAAAGACTGTGTTGATTTATCCTATCCATGCCCCTCAAAATTTTGTAAACCTCTATAATGTCACCCCTCAGCCTCCGACTCTCCAGGGAAAACAGCCCCAGCCTGTTCAGCCTCTCCTTATAGCAGAAATCCTCCAACCCTGGTAACATCCTTGTAAATCTTTTCTGAACCCTTTCAAGTTTCACAACATCTTTCCGATAGAAAGGAGACCAGAATTGCACGCAATAATCCAACAGTGGCCTAACTAATGTCCTGTACAGCCGCAACATGACTTCCCAACACTTGTACTCCGTACTGTGACCAATTAAGGAAAGCATACCAAATGCTGCCTTCAGTATCCTATCTACCTGCAACTCCACTTTCAAGGAGTTATGAACCTGCACTTCAAGGTCTCTTTGTTCAGTAACATTCTCTAGAAACCTTCCATTAAGTGTATAATTCCTGCTAAGATTTGCTTTCCCAAAATGCAGCAACTTGCATTTATCTGGATTAAACTCCATCTGCCACTTCTTAGCCCATTGGCCCAGTTGATCAAGACCCTATCGTAATCTGAGGGAACCTTCTTTGCTGTCCACCACACCTCCAATTTTGGTGTCATCTGTGAACTTACTAATTGTACCTCTTATGCTCGCATCCAAATCATTCATATAAATGACAAAAAGTAGAAGACCCAATAACGATCCTTGTGGTACTCCAGTCTGAAAACAATCCTCCACCACCACCCTCTGTCTTCTACCTTTGAGCCAGTTCTGTATCCAAATGGCTAGTTCTCCCTGTGTTCTGTGAGATCTCACCTTGCTTGATTCCCATGGGGAATCTTGTTGAACGCCTTACTGAAGTCTCTCTAGATCACATCTACCATTCTGCCCTCATCAATCCTCTTTGTTACTTCCTCAAAAAACTCAATCAAGTTTGTGAGACATGATTTCCCATGCACACAGCTATGTTGCCTATCCCTAATCAGTCTTTGCCTTTCCAAATACATGTACATCCTGTCCCTCAGGATTCCCTCCAACAACTTGCCCACCACCGAGGTCAGGCTCACTGGTCTATAGTTCCCTGGCTTGTCACTACCACCCTTCCTAAATAGTGGCACCACATCAGTCAACCTCCAGTATTCTGGCACCTCACCTGTGACTATCGATGATACAAATTTCTCAGCAAGAGGCCCAGCAATCCCTTCTTTAGCTTCCCACAGAGTTCTAAGGTACACCTGATCAGGTCCTGGCAATTTATCCACCTTTATGCGTTTCAGGACATCTCTGTAATATGGACATTTTTCAAGGAGTCACCATCTATTTCCTTACATTCTGTATCTTCCATATCCTTTTCCACAGTAAATACTGATGCAAAACACTTGTTTAGTATCTACCCCATTTTCTGCGGCTCGACACAAAAGCCGCCTTGCTGATCTTTGAGGGGCCCTATTATCTCCCTAGTTACCCTTTTGTCCTGAAAGTATTTGTAAAAACCCTTTGGATTCTCCTTAATTTTATTTGTCAAAGCTATGTCATGTTCCTTTTTTGCACACCTGATTTTCCTCTTAAGTATACTCCTACTGCCTTTATACTCTTCTCAGGATTCACTCGATCTATCCTCTCTATACCTGACATATGCTTCCTTCTTTTTCTTAACCAAACCCTCAATTTCTTTAGTCAACCAGCATTCCCTATACCTACCAGCCTTTCCTTTCACCCTAACAGGAAAATACTTTCTCTGGATTCTCGTTATCCCATTTTCCAGCCATTCTTTTACCTGCAAACATTTGCCCCCAATCAGCTTTTGAAAGTAATTGCCTAATACCGTCAAAAGTTGCTTTCTCCAATTTAGAACTTCAACTTTTAGATCTGGTCTGTTCTTTTCCATCACTATTTTAAATCTAATAGAATTACGGTCACTGGCCCCCAAGTGCTCACCCACTGACACCTCAGTCACCTGCCCTGCCTTATTTCCCATGAGTAGGTCAAGATTTGTACCTTCTCCAGTAGGTACATCCACATACTGAATCAGAAAATTTTCTTGGACAGAGTTAACAAGTTCCTCTCCATCTAAACCCTTAACAGTATGGCAGTCTCAGTCGATGTTTGGAAAGTTAAAATTCCCCACCATAACCATCCTATTATTCTTACAGAGAGCTGAGATCTCCTTACAAGTTTGTTTCTCAATTTCCCTCTCATTATTAGGGGGTCTATAATACAATCCCAATAAGGTGATCATCCCTTTCTTATTTCTCAGTACCACCCAAATAACTTTCCTGGATGTATTTCTGGGAATGTCCTCCATCAGTACAGCTGTCATGCTATTCCTTATCAAAAACGCCACTCCCCCTCCTCTTTTGCCTCCCTTTCTATCCTTCCTGTAGCATTTGTATCCTGGAACATTAAGCTGCCTGTCCTGCTCATCCCTGAGCCATGTTTCTGTAATTGCTATGATATCCCAGTCCCATGTTCCTAACCATGCCCTGTGTTCAACTGCCTTCCCTGTTAGGCCCCTTGCATTGAAATAAATGCAGTTTAATTTATTAGTCCTACCTTGTCCCTGCCTGCCCTGACTGTTTGACTCACTTCTGTTCGCAATTGTACCAGTCTCAGATTGATCTCTTTCCCCACTATCTCCCTGGGTCCCAGCCCCCACCTTACTATTTTAAATCCTCCCGAGCAGCTCTAGCAAATCTCCCTGCCGGTATATTAGTCCCCTTCCAATTTAGGTGCAATCCGTCCTTCTTGTACAGGTCACTTCTACCCCAAAAGAGATTCCAATGATCCAAAAATGTGAATCCTTCTCCCATACACCAGCTCCTCAGCCATGCATTCATCTGCTCTATCCTCCTATTCCTGCCCTCACTAGCTAATAGTACTGGGAGTAATCCAGATATTACTACTGTCGAGGACCTCCTTTTTAAATTCCTGCCTAACTCTCTGTAATCTCCCTTCAGAATCTCAATCTTTTCCCTTCCAAAGTCATTGGTTCCAATGTGGACAATGACCACTTGCTGGCCCCTCTCCTCCTTGAGGACATTCTGCACCCTCTCTGAGACATCCTTGATCCTGGCACCAGGGAAGCAGCACACCATTCTGCTTTTTCGCTGCTGATCACAGAAACGTCTGTCTGTACCTCGGACTAGAGAGTCCCCTAACACAATTGACCTCTTGGAACCTGACAAACCCCTTATTGCTTTAGAGCCAATCTCAATACCAGAAACTTGGCTGTTTGTGCGACATTCCCCTGAGAATCCATCACCCCCTACATTTTCCAAGTGGAGAGAAGAAATGCAACATCTTTGCTTCATTTTTCACCTTTAATGAAGTCATATGAAAATGCCATAATTTAACTCCCAAAAAGAACACAGAAAGTTTGTTGCCAAAAACACTTCTCAGAAAAACTTTTCCTTTAAAAATGTTGGGGAGATGGGATGAGAAAGCAAATGTGGGTTTTACATTGATTTATGTAATACTTATTAGTAGTTTTTAAGGTGTTGTTACATAATTTCCATTACAACTTATACTATTTCAAGCAATCCCTGGAAATAGTGCTAACAATTTTTCCTTAAGATTTTGAGTCTAGATGACACTTCATCTGAATGCTGTCTGACCCACTGTGATCTCCAGCATTTGTTGTTTTCAGTAAAGGTTCTCGCATCTGAAGTAATTTGCTCCTTCCTTAATATTTACACCACCAGGGGGCAGTCTCACTGGATGTTCTGCTCCATTTCGCCAACTTCAAGAACTGCCCAAAGACTGAAAGTCCGAAACAAGCACTCAATAATGAGAAATTGATGTAAAATCCTTGTTACTTCCCCCCCACACACACACACAAAACAAAACCACAAACAAAGATAACTTGCTGGAGAAACTCAGCAGGTCTTGTTACATCAGTGGAGAGAAAACAGCCAAAACTTCAAAGTTTCAGAAGGTGATCATAACAGTGGTTCAGTGTTATCAGAATATTGGAGGCCAGGAGCTTCACTGCTGTGAACACTTTTGCATATACCGTATCTGTGCCTTGTACAAAACTACTTGCGCACTAAAAACCTCGTTGCTGAAAAAGGTTGATGTAAAAGTTGTGCCTTTTAATACAAAGCAATAGAATGAATACCTTAGCATCATTATCTGAATGTACACATATGACAACAGTTCACAATATCACTATTTTCTAACACCGTTTTCCTTTCTAGATGGTAGTTACTGTGCAAATTGTATCAATCATTTGTATTATATCACTACCACGAAACAATGTCAAAATTATGAGATGTCTGTAGCTTGAAATCTCCAATAGAGTTTTTCAGCTTGTGTTTGTGTTAGGTGTTTTCTCTTATGGTTTCTGTTTGCTTATTCTCTCCCAGTAAATGACTTGTCTTTCACCAACTACCTTCCCATCTCCCTTTTCCACTCACACTATCTTTCTTCCCTATGCGCGTATCTCATTCCCTTTCTGTTTGGTCTCCCTCTACACCCCTCTTATACACTCATATACTACTCCTTGCAACACGGGTGTGTATATGTGTGTGTGTCTCACTCTCCCTCTCTTTCACTCACTTTTCTCTGCTGTCTCATCTCCCCAGACACCTGGAAAGAATTGTAATGGGCCAAGATTTAGTCCTCACCAACAAGGTGGTAATCCAGCAAAAACTAATTTTCATTTTTTCTCCCATCCATGCATGGCAGATGAACAACCCCAATGGAACATTGCCCAGGCAATGAAAGCCTGTCCCAACACTCCAACCTTTGGACAGTTGTAGGATTTTTCCTCAACACTTTGCCTTGGCTTATTCCTTTCTGCAGCAACATGATCCTGACTTTAAGAGTGTCTATTGCAGATCACTTCCAACATAATCAACAGCAGCATTTTTTAAATATTATCTGGCTGATCTGTTCTGAAGATAAGAATTTAAAAATATCTTTAGGTCTATTTTCTCACCTGGATAATAAAACAGATTCTGCATGTTTCCTGCCGTGTTCTAAACATGTTTATCTACGCATACGCAATCTCCAAATCCCTTTTTTCAGACTTTTATCCATTAAGCTAATATTCAGCTTTCCTCTTCTTCCTCCCCGTACATTTCCTCCTCACATTATATTCCCTCTCCAAAGGTTTTTTCCCACTTTGTTAACCCGTCAATGTCCGTCAGTAGATTCTTTGTCCAATCCTCACGACCTGCCTTCCTACCTACTTTTGTGTTACCTGCAAATGTCTCAAGATGTCTAGAGTTTGTCCTTGGATTCCAGCAGCCTAGAATTGTCTGCAATGAATCAAAGAAAATGAAGAAAGTAAACTGTTGGGACACTATGTTACCTGACATGAAGGACTGAGATACTCAGATTCATCTTTAGTGATTTCGAATTTGTGTACTCAGTGCCTTCAAACACCAATAATGTGAAATGATTGAAATTCTTCTGAAGCAGCCAGAACTCTTAGTCAAGAAACTGGACAAACTTGAAACCTGACACCATAACACAATCTATATTATCCAGGAAATGATCTTTCTATTTGCTCTTTGATAGAGTAATAATCATTATGTACAGATGGGTTTTCACCTCTGCAGCCTCAGGTGACGTTTGACTCTCAGCAGAGAAGCCACGAAGGGTTATGAGGTGAATGCTTCAACTTCATTTCAAGGCATGGATAGGGCAGTTCCAATCTGAACGATTTACGTTAGACAAAAATGGCACATTCACAAAGGAGCTTTGGGGTACCGGGAGTATTCAGGGATCCCTGCTAAAAGCACGGGACTTCACAGAATCACAGAATTGTTTTGGGACAGAAGAAGGCCATTGTACCTTCACTAGTTCTATTCACTAGTGCCAATCTCATATGTTAACATGTTATTTCTATTCAAATAATCATCCAATGTCCTCTTGAATGTTTTAATTCAACATTGATCTCAATGGCACACCAGCAACTGAAAAATTATAACAGCATTTTTCTTCATTTACATTAAAAGAAGCTTTTCTAAACTTTATACCAAACGGAATTCATGCAAACTTAAATCACATCTGACACCCTTGATGCCCCTTGCTCCCAAAGATGGGTGAATTGTATCAGGCACAATGTTAAAAACATTGATTAGCAACATCAGGGAAACAAGGTCAGGATATGCTACTGATCAGACAGCTGCAATCCTGACCCACTATCACAAAGATGCAAGCGAGTGGATCTGGTGAATTAAAGGCAATCTGTACCTTTTAGTAGCTTTTTTTGAAAAGCTAATCATAGAAAACAGATACTTGGATCATTAATGGAAAAATGATGGATGGTTTCCAAATGGAATTTCTGAATCCAAATTCATCCAAAATGGAAGAACGTCTGATTGTGTTTAAGGAAAGGATTCCTTCACATTTCCAAGCCAAAGCAGTTAATAACAACAACAAAAAAATCATTTTTTTTAAAATTTTGCTAAGAAGCAATTGGATCCAAATCCATGCATTGGATCCAATGTGTACACCCAGCCTTTAATAATTCATTTTGTTAGGGAAATCCAGTTCTGACAGTTCTGTGGAAGAAATCCTCCCAGAAGAGGAATCCAGCACAGATCTGTCTAAATCATTAAGAGGATAAAATAAAAACACTGAGGTGCTTGACGTCTCTACCTGCTTAACTCACAACATATATGTTGGCCATATTGTTGTGACTGTGACAATGACAACACTTTTACATATAGGCATCCTGCAGTCCACTAATAGGCATGGACCTATAAATATATGATTAGTTGGCATCCTTCAAGGGGAATAATAGGGACAGTTGATATCAACTTCAAGTAACATAGGACACTTTAACAATGAAGTGGAATTCATTTTCTACAGTATTGGCACGTTATAAATGCAAGCTATTTTTGTTAATATATTTCAGGAATTGTGCTGATTTTTCACACCAGCGCTATTTATTGCACTAATGTACTGCCCCCCTTAGCCTTCCTCCGAGTAACCATCCTGTGGTGTCTGAATGACTCTATCAGTCACATGTTTTCACACATGTGAGTCCAACAGGGACAGACTGAGAATGGCTACACATCCTGATGCAGAACGTTAACATCCTGTGAAACAGGAAAGGCAATCATTCCATCAGTTGGATCCTAGGGGTTTTTGTTGTAAACTGGCAACAAAAATACATCATAATAAGCAGAGTTCCACACCATGATAAAGGGAAAATGGTCTGACATACCAGCACTTGAATGTAAAGAAATATTTTTGCTCTGCGTTTTCTTCCCCCATCACCTCTTATTTGCAGTATCTGTCCTGTTTCCTATAGAGAACTGTGTTGCTAACAATTGCTGATGAGGAAAGATTTCATACAGTTTCTGTGTCAGCCCACCAAGGAATGGTTTCATCCCAGGAATGTTCAAAATGCAACCTCCAAACCCTGCAACTCAGCTCCTGAAGCCAAACAACTCAGTTCAATTTGTATTTATATTTCTGGTCTGTGTTTTGTGATGATTATCGACTAACTAGTTTGAAGGGAACCATTTTAGTCTCTGGCATATGAATATTAAACTAAAGAAACTAAGATTTTGAGTATTGCTAATAAAGCAAATGTTTTGTTTCAGCTTTTCATCTTGCACTCATTGTCCTGATGAGTGTAGGATGAAAATCTTCAACAAGATATGTTTTTTTTGTCAGCGATATGCAGAACTAACATCAGCAAATGGAGATGTATGCAAGTTGGTGGGAGCGTATATTGATTAACAGTCGCCTCCCTCTGCCTTTATTCTCCTACATGGCTCCCCCTCCAATACCCCTCGCCCTCCAAAGCTACATCATAAATATTTCTGAAACCCATGTCAACAGAAGATTTGGAAAATGCCAGAAGATCTTGGAGGGAAATAAAGTCCAGCCTTCCTTTCTCCATGAGCTTCCTACTTCCAAAACAAGCTAGAAAACTGAAAGGAAATTCGAGGATATGGAGTCACATGGTAAGTGTCATTCAGTGTGAAACAGCCTTGTCAAAAGATCGTAATCTGAGTTGATCAGATCAGAAGGAGACAATTTTCTTGTTAACTTCTTCATTCTGGTGGATTTTACTATCACATGAACAATTTGGCAGCATAGTCTCATGTTTCATCCTATGAACCTAATAGATAAGTATTTATGGATGATGCCACATAATATACTGAAAACTAATGTACAACACATTATGAGACATTCGTTCCATGTGTGTCTTACATTACAACAGTGATTGCATCAGACATATTTCACTTTGAAACATTATAAGATTTGAAAGGCATTATATAAATTTGGAGTATTATGCACAGTTTTGCGCCCTATATCTTTGGAAGGACATACCTGCCCTGGAGTGTTTTCAGAGGACATTCACAAGAATGGCCCCAGGAATGAAAAGCTTATCACATAAGGAATGTTTGAGGACTCTGGGTTTACACTCGATGGAGTTTAGAAGGATGAGGGGGAATCTAAGTAAAACATACAGAATACTGAATGGCCTGGAATGAGTAGATGTTGGAAAGATGTTTCCATTGGTAGTACGCGAGGGCACAGCCTTAGAGTAATGAGAAGGCACTTTAGAATGGAGACAAGGAGAAACCTCTTCAGCCAGAGAGTGGGGAATTTATGGAATTCATTGCCCCACAGAAGGCTGCGTAGGCCAGATCATTGAATATGTTCAAGACAGAGTCAGATAGGTTCTTGAGCATCCAGGGGATCAAGTGTTATGGGAAGAAAGTGGGAGAATGGAGTTGAGAAAATTATCGGCCATGATTGGGAATAGCAGAGCAGACTCGATGGGCTGAATGGCTTAATTTCTGCTCCTATGTCTTATGATCTATGGTCTTATAAATGCAAATTGGCAGGAGTTCTTCTCTATTGCACTTTTTTTGCTTATTTCTGCCCTCATTTGGCAAAGCACTAAAAATTTAATGCAAGTTAAAAGTATCACCAAAGCAAGTCCAATCATACTTTGATGAAAGCCTGTGAAAGTTGGGCAAAAAGCAGGAACCTCACAATTTGGTGTTGGAGTTTACCTAGCACATGAGAGGAAGTTGGATACTGTGGGCTTTGATCAACCATATTGGAACAAGTCAAGCACCACATTCCTCATATTTGCAGAGAATCAATCTTTTACTCAGCACGTCCTTGCACGTGCGATTGGCAGCAATGAAGTGAACATTCAAGGATGTTTAAAGCAAGTTTTGAAAAATGCCAGCAGTGTTAGGGAATGTAATTGTCAGAGATAGATTCGATGAGTCCTGCAAAGCTGGAGACAGAGGAGGGGAAGATAAACTCCTGGCCAGTAGCTAGATTGGTGGAAGGTGCGTACTGGTGAATAGACTTGGCAGAGGTTACAGAGATAGAAAAGAATACGTTCCGAAAATGACCATTTATAATTGAATGAATACAATCTGAGGAGCTAATGGATGTTGATATCAACAGCATACGTTATTTTTTGAATATCCTTTATTGTCATGTGCATTCAATATAAAGTACAGTGAAAAGTGTGTACCTCGCTTCTACATAAGTGCCATTCACAGAATAAAATAAAAGAACATAAAGGCAGCCCAAGTTTTCCTTCTCTGCTGCTACAGCATACAGCCATCAGAGTCCCCCTCCAGGCTTCCCAACATAAGCCATGCTGCAGAGAGAGTCCCGCTCTGGGTTTTCCAGCCCCTACCATACTACTGTCAGGGGCCTACTCCACGCGGAAGCAACAGTCCCGCTCCAGGCTTCACATGTGACTGACTGTCTCTGTAGCCACCCTGCCCCTGAAAATGCCACTGCCACTCCAGAGGCCATCGACGCTGCTCCTGCCAAAGTGCTCTCTTTATCAGGTAAGTTTGAGGAAAAAGAAAGGGGTAGAAGGAAAAAGAATAAAAGAAAAATGCAGACGATGGAAGATAAGCCGGTCACAGGAGTCTGTACGCTGCCTACACCGTCGCCTCCGCACCATTAGGATTTAAGTATGGCATTTAGGATGAATTGGAGTTAACATAGGTTGTAGCTTCTGATATTGGACAGCAGAATGCCAAACTGGAGGTGACAATCATATTAATGATATTGATGGTAAGGGGAATGAGGGCAATGTTGAAAGTGGCCAGTGTTGTAGAGGTGGAGTGTGACAGTATTGGATGTGGATAGAACGTAGAATATGAAGGTCAACTTAGGTCCAAATAGGATATCAAGGCTACCCAGTTAAGTTTAATCATACTGAGGGAGAGTGATTTTGGAGAGGTACTTGTGTTGTCAAATGGTATTGTCTTGTTAGACCCAAACTAAATGGCATCAATTTGACCAAATATTTCTTGGAAAATGTTCCAACTCAACTGTATCTTGATGTTAAAATTTGTAGATGGAGCTTTCATTAGCAAGTTTTGTTATCTTAACATCATAGTAAAATTCCATGGTGCATAAACATCCTACACTATCAGAATGCCTAATATCAAGATTTTCATTAATCACATAAACTGGAATTAATGTTCACCATGTGTAATACTGAATTATGCAAGAATAAGCTATTGTAATTCACCTAGTCACTTTATGTCTAAGACATTATATCCACATTACACATCATATATCTAGCCATTTGTTTTCTCCAGGTATTTACAAACTTATTCTTGAATTCTGACTAATGCAGTCAGCCTTCATTGTTGTAACAGTACATTTTAAAAATTCACCATCCTCTTGTGTCAAATGTTCAACCTAGATCAGTGCTACCCAAACCTTTTTCCCCATTGTGATCCTTGTGAAAATTGTGAGACCGGAAGTTTGAGAGTAGGGTAGAACTGGGGAGGAGTTGTGAGGTGATGAAAGATTGTGAGAGTGATGGATGGAAAGGTTTGGCGAGAGCGAAGAGTGAGAGAGATTTGTGAGACCGTAGGGGTGGAGAATGGCACAGAGAATGATGGGACGTGTTTAAGCTGAAGGATTCTTCAAGGTCTGCATTTGTGGCCAATGCCACCAGTAGGTGGAGCAATGTGTACTCATGCGTAAAATTGGAATGTTGCTCCAGCTATGATGGACAAATAATTACAACACTGAATAAAGGGGAATCTGAAATAATAAAAACAGAAACTACTGGAGAATCTCAGTAGGTATGGTAGCATTGTTTCAGTCCAATAAGACTCTTACTTGGAAATGCCATAAAATCCGTTCCTGGGCTAATCTGTAGTGGTAATGTAAATGGACTAGTAATCCAGAAAACCAGCCTAATATCTGGGGGCAGTTGGTGAAATTTGTTTTATTTTCAGAAAGGGGAATCTACAATGGGCATAAAGGTGACAATTAACTGCTGTTAAACTCAACTGATTCATTAATATCCTTTGGGAAAGGGAATCCAATGTAGTTACCTGGTAAGCCAGGCTTCTGATTCCAATACCATAGCAATATGGTTGACTCTTAGTTGCCCTCTGTGCAATTAAGAATGACAATAAATACAGAAGTAACTAGAGATGCCCAAAGGAATAAAACAAGCCCACAGGAAATCAAGAATGGAGTCTGAAACATCCTTGCTGAGAGTCACATGGTTCATTGACATATTGTGTGATGATTCAGATCAGTGTTTGTGATTTAACATGGTATTTCCTAACTTGCAAAATGCCATTGACAAAGTGTTGCATAAGATTTCTCCAAATTATCGTTAGTTTGTATCGTAAATATGACATGGTGTGAAATATTAACTGGCTGAAGTGAAATAAATGGCAAAATAGGAGCTAGGATTGTGAAACGAGGTGGAGACAATTGATAAGGTGTCCTTGGGCCTGGTATTCTGGTTCTGGAAATGCAGTTTTCACATAAATTTCCAAAGACACCAAAGTTTAAGCTTAGTTGAACTGATCAAT
This sequence comes from Chiloscyllium plagiosum, assembly GCF_004010195.1. Classification (NCBI taxonomy): domain Eukaryota; kingdom Metazoa; phylum Chordata; class Chondrichthyes; order Orectolobiformes; family Hemiscylliidae; genus Chiloscyllium; species Chiloscyllium plagiosum. Next base: position 55,125,732 of record NC_057727.1, on the reverse strand, counting down.
GACAAATATTCCCTTATGCAATTTGTAATATTAAACTTCATATTTTCAACTGTTTCCACAGCAGATGGCCACAGGAATAGGCAGGCACTGGAGATGAGAGAGATGGACAGAATAGCTCAGCTCTTGGTCAAATAAAACACTACAGGGGTTGAGAATGCTCTGGGTCAGTCTCACGCAATAGCATCAGAGAATCATAGAATCTCTACAGCATGGAAGTAGGCCTTTCAGCCCATCAACGAGAGAAGCCCTGAAGAAGGGCTTATGCCCGAAACATCGATTCTCCTGTTCCTTAGATGCTGCCTGACCTGCTGTGCTTTTCCAGCAACACATTTTCAGCTTTCAGCCCATCAAGCCCACACTGACCCACCGAAGACTATCACCCCCCGACACCCTATGCATGTAATCGTGCATTTTCTGTGGTAAACCCACCTCACCTGCATATCCCTGGACACTATGGACAATTTAGCATTGCCAATCCACCTAACCTGCACATCTTTGGACTGTGGGAGGAAACCGGAGCACCCTGATGAAACCCACACAGATGTCAGGAGAATGTGCAAACTGCACAGAGGTAGTCGCCCGAGGGTGAAATCGATAGATTGGGAGAGGAATGGAGTCACTGGTTAGGGGACTATTTAGAAAAACATACAGTCTTTTCCTACCACACTTTAGTTTACTATTCACTCATGAGATGTGGACATCATTGCTTGTAAGCTTCTTCTTAACCACTACTGTCATTTGGTATAGATACACACCGTAATTCTGTTCGTAAGGGTATTCTATATTTTGACTCAATTACACTGATGGCAATATATTTATAGGTGGTGTTCCATTGTATCTGCGGCCTTTGTCCTTCTAGACGGCAATGGCAGTGGGTATGGAAGATGCTGTCCAAGGAGGTTTGTTGAATTTTTGCATGGCTGTTACCGATCATTGAAGATGGAAGGACTGAATGTTTATGGATGTGGTGTCAAACAAATGGCCTGGATGGTGCCAAGCTTCTCAAATGTTGTTGGAGTTGCACTCATCTAGTCAAGTGGGGATTATTCCATCACACTCCTCACTTGTGCCTTATAGACTGTAATCAGGCTTCGGGAGTCAGGAGGTGAGTTCCTTGCTACTTCTGACCTGCTCTTATAAACACAATAGTCTAGTCCATTTCAGTTTATGGTCAACAGTAAACTGAAGATATCAATAGGAGGAGATTCAGTAATGATAATGCCAATGAATACCATTGGCTGAGAGGTGGATTCTCTCTTGTTGGAGTTGGACTTTGCCCAGCACTTGTGTGGAATGAATATTGTTTGCTACTTGTCAGCCCAAAAATGGATATTGTCCAGTGCTGTATTTGAACATGGACTGCTTCAGTCTCTGAGGGGTCACGAGTGGTGCTGAACATGATGTAGTCATAAACTTCTGATCTTGTGATGGAGTGAAGGTCATTGATGAAGCAGCTAAGGATCGTTGGGCCAAGAAAAGTCCCCAGAAGAACACCTGTACAGATGTCCTGGAGCTAAGATATCTGAACCCCAAACAGCATTTTCTTTTTCTTTCCAGCAGGAGGCTCGTACATAGCGCAATTTCTGAAGCCACAAATCAATCCCGTGGTCAGCGTGTCGATATTGATTGCTAAGTGTGGAACACTGAAATGTCTGCTCACATGTGCATCCATGCATCTTAGAGGGAACATTGCTTCCAACTATTACAACCATTTTACTTTGTGTAAATTACATCTAGAATTCCCAGTGTAGATGCAGTATATTAAATGGGGCGGCACGGTGGCACAGTGGTTAGCACTACTGCCTCACAGCGCCAGAGACCCGGGTTCAAATCCCACCTCGGGCAACTGTCTGTATGGAGTTTGCACATTCTCCCAGTGTCTGCATGGGTTTCCTCCCACAGTCTAAAGATGTGCAAGTTAGGTGAATTGGCTATGCTAAATTGCCCGTAGTGTTAGGTGAATGGGGTAAATGTAGGGGAAGGGTCTGGGTGAGTTGCTCTTCGGAGGGTCAGTGTGGACTTGTTGAGTCGAAGGGCCTGTTTCCGCACTGTAAGTAATCTAATCATAAGTAAGGTATAGAAACATAGAAAGATTTATAGCAAGGTCATTTGGTCCATTGTATTCATTCTGGCCCAAGAAAGTCTATCCAATCTAATTTCATCTTCAAAGACTAGGTCCAAAATTTTGTAAGTTGCAACACCTCAAGTACCTGTCCAATAATTGAATGTGATGAGAGTGTCTGCTTCGACAACGCTTTCAAACAAAAAGTTCTGGATGTTCTACCATTCTCTGGTTGTAACATTCGTCCTCCACTCTCGTCTAATCCTTCCGCAAATTATTCTGAGTCTATTGTTCCTGACTTGCAGTTGACACAATGATAGTAGAAAATTATGCTGTGAAGATGCCAAGGGGAATTTGCGGATAGGTTGAGTGAATAAGATGAAAAATCTGGCAGATGTTGCATGCCGTGGGAAAATGTGAAGTTGTTCACTTTGACAGGAAGAATGGAATAGCAAACCGAGAAGGACTGCAGAACTCTAAAGTGCAAACGGATCTCAATGTTCTAATGCATCAGTCGCAAAATGTTAATAAGCAGGTATAACATATAATCAAGAAAGCTAATGGGATGCTAATCTTTATTGTAGGAGAAATTGAACATAAAATTAAAGGTGAAATGAAAACAGAAATTGCTGGAGAAACTCAGCAGATCTGGTGCCATCTGTAGAATAAAAACAGAGTTAACATTTCAAGCCCAGTGACCCTTCATCAGATTATCACACACTGTTCTAAAGTCCAGTGGAAACAGGGCCACCCTGTCCAACCTTTTCTCACAAAGCAACCCACTCATTGCAGGTACTAATCTGGGAAATGTACTTTGAAACACCTTTTGACTCATTTACATCCTTTTATAAATAAGGAAAGCAAAACTGCACACAATATTCAAGTTGTGGTCTCACCAATGCCCTGTATAATTGAAGTAAAACATCTTTACTTTCATAAAATAACTACCTGCAAATGATGGAAATATGAAACAAAAACACAAATTTTGTGAGAAGATTTGTAGCTCGGGTGCTTGTTGCTGTGGTTCTGTTCGCCGAGCTGGAAGTTTTTGTTGCAAACGTTTTGTCCCCTGTCTAGCTGACATCCTCAGTGCTTGGGAGCCTCCTGTGGTGTTTCCTC
>NC_057727.1:55038676-55122204 GCF_004010195.1 Chiloscyllium plagiosum | reverse complement strand
GAACATCAACTAGCCATGAAATGACACGACCAGCTATCCCTAGTAGCCACACACGCAGATGACAAGCAACATGAATTTGACTGGGATAACACTACCATTATAGGGCAAGCGAAACAAAGGACAGCCAGGGAATTCCTAGAAGCTTGGCACTCATCCACAAACTCCATCAACAAACACATAGACCTGGATCCAATATACCGGCCACTACAGCGGACAGCTGAAACTGACAACCGGAAGCGGCAGGGACAGGCCACTATAAATGCCGGAGGAAACACCACAGAAGCACTTCACAGGAGGCTCCCAAGCACTGAGGATGTCACCTAGACAAAAACTTCCAGCTCGGCAAACAGAACCACAGCAAAACACAAATTGCTGGAGAAACTCCACAGGTTGGAAGCATCTGTGGTAAGAAGACAAAGTTAATGTTTCGAGTCCAGTGACCCTTCTTATGCAGGTTATTGGTGAGATCACATTTCAAATACCATGTGCAATATTGATCTCCTTCTTCATGAAAGATCGTAAATGAATTGGAGGTGTTTTAGAAGATGTTTCCTGCACTGGTATCTGGAATGAGTGGGTTGTTTGTTTCCACTGGAGTTTAGAAGAGAGTGTAATGACTTAATTGAAATGATAAGATCTAGAAGATTCTTGACAAGATGGATATGAAAAGTATATTGCTTCTTGTGGTTGACTCCAGATCTAGGGGACATTGTTTTAAAATTAGGGCTTTCCTTTTTAGGACTGAGCTGAAGACATTTTTTTCTTTCAGAGGGTTTTGTGATTTTGGAACTCTGCCTCAGTAGATGATAGAAATGAGATGAATAAACTTCTTCAAGATAAGAGTAGATAGATTCTTGCAAAGGAGTGAAACATTGTCAGAGATAGGCAGGAATATAGATTCAATGTTATAATCAAATCAGCCAATGATGAAGGGTCTATACCCACGCTATGTAACTCTGTGACAATGACTCTATGATCTTACTGAATAGTGGAACAGGCTTGAGGGGCTGAATGGTCTAATTCTGCTCTTATTTCATATATTCATATGATTATTGACATTTCTGCTAAAGAATGAGATTTTCTGTCCACTCTATTTCAGACCTTCATAATTTAAAACACCTCAATTAAATCTCTCACCAGCCTTCTCTGCTGCAGAGAAAACAATCCTGATTGTCCACTCTTTTCTCAGATTAAAAGACCAATTTCTAACAACGTCATCACAAATTTCTCAGATGCCTTTATGATGTAATCACATCCTTCTAGTAATGAGGTGTACACAATATTCTAGCTGTAATCTCACAAGTGATTTAAGTGGTTCGAGCCCAAGAAGGGTCTAAGCTGCCTGTTTTCATTGTATCTTCTTTGTCTTCTTGTCAGCGTTGTCTACCTCCTATTGTACTCTTAGACCTCAATAGGAATCTTTTCCTAGGCGTCTCTATCTCTCTACACATTTCAGAATCCTGCAGTTTTTTAGAGTATTACAACATGGAAACAGGCCTTTCAGTCCAACCAGTCCACACCAATTTCCCATACTAAACTAGCCCATCTGTCTGTGCTTGGCCCATATCCCCCTATAGCTTTTCATGAACTTAGCCAAATATCTTTTAAATATTGTAACTGTACCTGCATTTACCATTTTCTCTGGCAGTTCATTCCACACATGAACCGCTTTCTGTATAAAAAAGTTGCCCCTCATGTCCTTTGTAATCTTTCTGCAATCATCTTATGTGCCCTCTAGATTTGAACTCCCTCATCCAAGGGGAAAGATTAGATTTGCTACAGTGTGGAAACATGCCCTTCAGCCCAACAAGTCCACACCAACCCTCCGAAGAGCAACCCACCCAGACCCATTTCCCTTCACCTAACACTATGGGCAATTTAGCATGGCCAAATCACCTAATCTGCACATTTTTGGACTGTGGGAAGAAACCAGAGGAAACCCAAGCAGACACGAGGAGAATGTGCAAACTCCACACAGACAGTTGTCTAAGGCGGGAATTGAACCTGGGTCTCTGGCGCTATGAGGCAGCAGTGCTAACCACTGTGCCACTATGCCACCCCTCTTGTCATTTACCTTATCTATGCCCCTCATGATTTTATAAACCTTAATAAGGTCACCCAACAATGTCCTGCATGCCACTGAAAAATATTTCCACTCTTTCCAGTCTATTTTTTATATCTCAAATCTTCCATTGCAGGCAACATCCTAGTAAATCTTTTCTGAACCCACTTCAGTTTTACAATATCCTTTCTGTAACAGAGCGACCAGAATGCCACACAAGAGGCCTCACTGATGTTCTTGTCCTGTTTGCCCTTCCTTCATACTTCTCTGGGTTGAATTCCATTTGTCACTTTTCTTCCCACATGTCCAGCCTATTGATAACTTCCTCCATTCCACAGCCATCTACCTCACTCACCGATATGGCTTTTTTTGGTATTATTTGCAAATGTGTTGGTCATATAGATAGTTAATGATAGTTGACGTTTCCCTAAAATGAGGGATTTCAAGACGAGGGGTCACATTTTTAAGGTGGGAAGAGAGAAATTTTAAAAAGAAACAAGGGTTTTTTTTTACACAGGGTGGTTTGCCAATGGAATGAACTTCCCGAGGAAGTGGTGGACGTGGGTACAATGACAACATATAAAAGCATTTGGATAGTTACACTAATAGAAAAGATTTGGAGGGATATGGGCCAGTAGCAGGCAGGTGGGACTAGTTTAGTTTGGGATTATGTTCGGTATGGACTGATTAGACCAAAATGTATGACTCTATGACACTATGTCACAGACCACAAGCAACACACAACCAAACCTTGCAGAACTTCACTGGAAGCAGCAATCTTCCAGTATTAAAAAAAAGCCTGTCAATCATTGACTTTTGCTGCCTGTCACTGAGCCAAAATTAAAACCCACTCAGCCACTTTCTCTTAGACTCTGCGAACATTTAACTGAGTGAAGGGTCTGCCATGTGGAACCTTGTTAAACGTCTTGCTGAAACACATGTAGACAATATCAACCACGCTCATCAAGCTGCCTTGTTCTTTCCTAAAATAAAAATGAAACATAATCTTGTCGTTACTGATTTAAGCTGCCTTAACAATTTGTAACAAGTCTAAACCACAAAAGTACTGCTTTACCCTTCACTAATGTCTAAAGTGCAGTTGTAGAGAAGTGAATGACTAATTGCAGCACTTTACTGGAATTCAAATGCAACTCAGAAATTGTACAATTTGAGTCTTCCTCGCTGACTAAGAAAGAACACGCATTCTACGTCTTGTTTATATTTCGTCTGCATTGTTGTATAATGAATGGGATGAATCGGTGCTATTTTTAAGAGGGGAAAAAAAGGAAGTTGCCCGGTTCCTTGGCGTTTTTTTTGGGAATCATTCGAGCAGTTTCGCTCAGAAACATCGATCGGGAGAACTCCGGGACCGCCTGACGTCAGATCTGCGGGAAATAGGCGTTCCCAGAGTGAGTGGAAACAACACAAATACAGCTGCCTCCACCAGCCCACTTCCCCTCAATCCCAGGGCAGCAGGTCCAAGTTACTCCTGATTCGCCTCTGCATATTCCCAAGCTCTGCCGTCCCTCTCAAATAAAACTATCACCGGGTACAACTTGCAGTGTGCGGCTGGCAAGTGGCAAACACACACACACACACAAACACAAACTGAAAGTCCCAGGACTTAATTTTTTTTTTAATTTGAGAAACCGGTCAAGAGAGAAGGAGGTGGGGGTTTGCAGAAAACCGACATCTCAAGTGATCGATCCACTGTCCGAAAGGGGATGGATCTCCAAACGGGGATGCAGAAGGTAAGTCTGGATGAGCAAAGACTGGACTTTCCCAGGTCACTGTAAGAAAAAAAAACTGTGCTTTTCCAAGTGAGGGTTTTTTTTTGCTGTAACATTCACTCGTTTGCGGGCAACAGATTTCTTTGAATGGATTTTGTGCAGCGAGTTTCATCCGCCAATCAATTAGGGATTTTTTGCAAAGAATGTGCTAGAGGTAAAATAAAACATGATACAACTCTCTTCATGTTTAGAGTTACAGTTCACGTCTGAGTTGGTTCTGCCTTTAGTGCTCATGACCGGGAGCAGTTTATTCTTTATCGGCGCCTCCCCAGGGCAGCCCCTTTCCCACACTCTCAATATCCCAGCGATGGGCAGAATTTAAGGCTGCTTTCTCCTGTTTGTTGCGCGATACTCCCAGTCCGGTCATTCAAGAGAAACTTTGGATTCGAGTAACAGCCCCTTCCCCTGCCGTGAGGTGTGGCGCCCAGTTGAGAGAATGGAAGGAAATCTAGCGCCAAAGCAAAACATAAAAGTGGTCTTGCTGTGTGCCGAAGGCAGGTTTCCGAAGTGGGCTGTGGCTGGTGTGGTGACAACGGCCCAACGACCCTGGCATTTTCCAAAAGGTACCCCATTCCTCCCAAACAGCGGACAGAACAAAAGGTTTGCTCTGCACCGCTGTGGTAAATCTGCATCTCTTTGTACCATCCCAGCCTCACTGGCTGAGGGGGTGCAACTGCTTTTCTCGCAATCATTTAGAGGCAAACAGGCACTGTAAAGCAATGTTGCTTTACTCTGTCTCTGGGTGGTGGACCCGGGGGGGTTAAGACAGTTAGGAGGAGCCCTCAAGGTGACCCCCCTCCCCCTTTGGTATAACTCAGTAGAGACAAGCAGTTTCTCAGGAGGAATATTCCCCCAAGTTCTGTGTCGGGGATACGCACCTCTTTAAAAAGAAACAATTCTTCTCACGCTGAAAAATGTGCGTGTTTTGTTTCAATTATCGTACAGGTTTGTTTAAATGGACGGTCGCCTCTTTTCGCCTGAGAGGTTTTCTCTTCAGTCTAGGTCTTGGCTGTTTGAATCTGGAATCCTGCAGCGCCGAGGGAGTATTTCAGTGCCCCAGATGATAATTTAAATCGAGACCTTGTCTCTCCCTACAGTTCAAATGGAGATTTAAGCCTGTGAGGCATTATTTCTAAATGAGCAGCCAGTTCTGCCACCTTCTATACCATGTGGTCATTAACACCTCAAGAAATGGATTAAATCAGATTTTAAGCTAATTTTAAAAAAAACAAAATAACTGTGGATGCTGTAAATCAGAAGAAAAAAAAACAGAAGTTGTTGGAAAAGCTCAGCAGGTCTGGCATCATCTGTGCAGAGTAGCCGGAGTTAGCATTTCAGGTCCAGTGACCTTTCTGTTTTTCTTTCTGTTAAACTAACTTGTTGCTTACTGGATTTTGTCAGCTCCTGTGTCCACCGATCCATTTTGAAATGGGTTGCATTTTGAAATAATTCATTGCATTTTCTGAAGAGCTCAAGATAGTTTGTAGCATTGGAAAGTCATAAAAATTGATACTATGCTAAATCAGAAGGTGTTAATGACTGAATTGCTGTTTCTCGAAATACTTTTTCATAAGTTTTACCCACTTGATAAACAAAGATTTACTCCAGGTACAGGAATTTTGCTTGCATTAAAATTTTTCTGAGTTCATGAGCAAATTTGCAGACTGACATTTGTACTTTGGATCTTATGTAAATGCTTTGAAGAAACTGCAACACTGCGAGCAAGTTCCTCATTGTCACTTCCTCAGGGTTGAAGATTACTTGCTTCTAAAGTGCCTGGAGTTCGGGTCGAAGTACCTGCCTGTTGGCAGGATGGTTCAATTCCCATTTACTATTTTCAAGCTATAAGAGACTCATGCTCAAATATCTGAAGCTGAAACATGGTGTGTGGGAAAGTAAATGTACAGCCAGCAGGGACCTACTAAGTGGAAGTGCTCTAGTTATTACTCTATCGCAATGCCTGCAGCAGTCACATGTGATTGATTTGTTTTTAGTAAGTTGTAGGCTGATTTTGCAGTGGCAATGCATTTCGCAGCATCTGCTGTTACTTAGATTTGCCTTTGAACATTTTAACTTTATAAAGTATTGTATGGCTATTTACTGGAATATTACAGCTCAGGGAGAGAAACTGGTCTGTCGGGAGAATGGGGCAATCAACTGTGTATCTTCTCAACCAGGCTGTGAACTTTATAAAGGAAGGAATGAGTTGCATGAATTCAAGATTATTAAGGGATGAGAAACTGAGAAAGAAAGAAAGATTAGTTTGGGAAAGGAAAAAGACAATGGAAAAATGAAAAGATATCTAAATATGTTAAATGTGATATTTTTGTAAACCTCTAATGTTAATTTTAAAATTTGCAAAGCATTTGGATATGCACTTGCAGTGACTTAGACTGTCAAGGGAAGATGATGTCTGAAAAGTTTGATTGAATTTTTCAAGGAGGTGACCGGACATGTGGATGAGGATACTGCAGTGGATATATTCTACATGGAGTTCAGTAAAACTTTTAATGTGGTCTTGCAAAGGAGTCTAGTTAGGAAGGTAATAGCCCAGGGGATCCATGGGCAATTTGGCAGATTGGATCCAAATTTGGCTTAGTTTGGGAGGCATTGAATGATGATGGATTTTGTGTCTGGAACTCTCTGTCCACTTGTGCACTGCAGAGGTTGGTGCTGGATCCTCTGCTGTTTGAATTGTACATGACTACACAAGAATGTAAGAGTTTGATCAGTAAGTTTGCAGATGACAGGACAGCATCACAGCTCTGAAAAGTGAAAATAGAGTAGTGAATGGGTGACTAAGGATCAGCTTGAGTTCAAAGTCTAAAGATTGTGAGAGCTATCAAGATCCTGGTCAAAAATAAGTTAGAGAAAAGGATACATAATAAATCTAGATTTCAACATTGAGGGAGAAGAGGGAAATCACATAAAGAGGTGGTTTTGGAGCTTTGGAGTCCAGACAGGATGGTTTAGAGAAACACTGACCATACTAATATCAATAAAATTGGTTATGACAGTTGAGTTATAACAGATTGGAGCATGGAATTTAAAGAATGATGACAGGTTTTCATTTCCCTCTGTACTGAAGTCTGAGAGATAGGGAGTAATGGAAAGGCCAACACAGACATGGCAGCGATGTTTCAGTTGCTGACGAGCCCTTAGCATGAAGCATCCCTTCTAGACCTCCTGCTCGTGAGCAGGCTCCTGGTTGTCAGTGTACACAGCAGTGAAAGTGGATGTGCCAGGATTGCATGTTGATGGTGAACGTTGGAATGACATTGCATTCATTCTGCATACCTTTCGAGTGCCTGACCATGGCTGACGATGTAACTGAGGCCTAAAGCACAGTTGAAGTTTGACCCACACTAGAACCTTCTCTCTGCACCTGTTGTGGAGATCCTCCATTGATTTGACATGATTACTTTGATATTTAGGGCGTTAGGACCCAGGAGAGATGTGTGTTCTACACCAGCATTTGGTTGCATAACTCGAGCTATTATTATCAAAGCCTCCTTTTGTCACTTTGTCGTGATGAATGAGTGATGCTAGTCACTAGGTGAATGTTGCTGAATTCATATCAGTCCACTCATTACAAAGCACTGAAATCAGAAACTCAACGGGAACTCTTGATCTGTTATTGCATTAATAACAACCTATGAATAAAACAACAGATTTGTCTCTCTGCAGCAGTCTTTTTCTTCGAATTTATGGCATTTATCTGATGGTTTTGACTGCCTTGGTTTAATTATTACTGGTAAACTTTGTACCCAGAGATAATAATAACTCTCTGAATGCCATCTCTTAGGAGTCTGGCTAACTGGCATAAGTGTGCTGACTTTTTCTCCTTTTCTGCTCATTGGGGCATTTAATGACATAGAACTTACTATTTGTTACATTGGTATCTATGACTTTCAGTCTGGAGGTGGAGAAAAGAAAAGGTGTTGAGGAGAGATGGGGCCAAACTGGAGTTTTACACCACTTTGTGTGGCAGTCACCCAGCAGGGTTTAGTTGCTGGTGCAGTTTATGATTTAGACATGCAGCAGGACTGAAGATGTGTGCCTGTATACTGGACGTGGAGTCGATCATCTTTCTACTGTGTAATTTGAGTATTTTTTCCTAATGTTCAGAAATTTACCAGCGTTCATCCATTTTGCTGATGGGTCAGCCACAGGCAGGCATGTTCAGAATCGTTCAGGCTTTTCCTTCTCAAAGATTTATAGTTTTGGAGGGCCAGGGATAAACCAATGCTCAGAAAAGTGAGGGATCTTGGCATTCTTATTTTGAATTGATTAAGTATAAATCAAAGTCTATATTTCAAGATGGAAAGAAAAGTGAGGGTTACCAAGAATATGTCTTTGGTTGCTGTCAGTCTCAAGGTTAAGGGATTGGAGTAGGAAGGTTAGACTGGGAAAAGTAAAGAAATCCACAGCTTTGAGGTACAGGGACAAACGAATTAAGGAAGAGGTAGTGAGAGAAGTAATGATTTGAATGTGATGAAGCAAGAGAATTGCGGCATATCACATTTGGAGCAAGTTAAGAGGCCATTATAGGAATGATTAGAAATTTGGGATGAATCAAGTGTACAATATGGGGAAATATGAGGTTATGCACTTTGGCAAGAAGAATAGAGGAGGTAAATATTATTTAAATGGAAAAGACTGCAGGAAAGTATGAAAAAGAGGGGTTTGGGAGTCCTTGTCCAACAATCACAGTAAGCTAGCATCCAGGTTCAGTGGGCAAAAGATGGAATTTTGACTGTTATTTCCAAGAGAGTAGAGTATAAAAGTAGAGAGGTTTTGCTAAAACTATATAAGGCACTGGTCAGACCATAGCTGGAGTACTGTGGAACAGTTTTATTCTCCTTATCTAATGAAAGCTATACTGGTATTGGAGGCAGTCTAGAGAATGGTCAGTTGGCTGATACCAATTATTAAAGGCTGGCTCTTATGAGGGGATGTTGAATAGATGACACGTGTGCTCATTGGAATAAAGAAGAATGATAGGTAACCTTATTGAAATGGAAAAGACAGTCAACCATGTGGGAGAGTCTCGGACCAGAAAGCATAATCTCAGACCAAAGGGTTGCACAATTAAGACAGAGATGAAGAGGAATTTCTTCTCTATGTAGCCATTCTGTGGAATTCTTTACCACATAGGCCTATTAAGACTGGGTCATTAAGTATTTTCAAGACAAGGATAAACAGATTTTTTAAATCAGAAAGATAATCAAGGGTTGTGGGGAAAAGGCAGGAAAGTGGAGTTGGGGATTATCAGATCAGGTATGATCTCATTTAAAGGTAGAGCCAACTTGATGAGTTGAATGGTCTACTTATGTTCCAATGTCTTATGGTCTTATGGGTTGCCTATGAGATTGTGCCTTTTAGCTTGTATCCTGACTGTGTGAGGTAATGTGAGCAATTTTTCAAATATTGAATAGAATCAGACTTTAAAGCAAATTAATTTGTTTTTGAAGACGAAAATAAGTATTTTCGTCAGACTACTACAAATGGAAAAGAGTTTGGAGTTCCCATTGGTATTGGTGTATGTGCTATTGATGAGAATTGATTAATGATTAGAGGGGAACAAAGATGGAGATCACAACTTTTCCATTGGAGATAGTCAGGACTGCAGATGCTGGAAGTCAAAGTCGATAAAATGTGAGCTAGAAAGTCACAACAGGTCAGACAGCATCGGAGGAACAGGAATATTAATGTTTTGGGTCAGGACCCTTCATCAGATCACACCTTTTCCATTATGAGCTGCTGTTGGACTTGCAGGAATGTGAAGAAACTCTGCTTTTCAAAAAAAACAGAAGAAATAAGACATTAATTCGACTGTTATAACGGGTGCAACGATATGCAAAGTTGTACTGCAAAAGGAATCGGACTTAGAACACAATCTATTAAGATATTGATGAAAGCAGAATTTAATAATCAGCAAAAAGTCAATACAGTTTGATGATAATTGGAAGAGATCATTGGTATGAGAAAAATTCTTGGAAGAAATAGGTGAATTCCAGGGGAAAGAGAAACATTGACCGTGGCATTCCTTGCAGAATGACTAGAACTGTATCAAAGTATTTAATTTTCTGTTTGTGGTGTGAGATGTCAGTTTGGAACATGGATCAAGCACTCTCTCCGACAGTACAAATTAATCCAGTCATCAAGTAACATGTCTTGCTGGACCAGCTGCCCTCTTGGTCTCTGAGTGACTTTGCCAATTTATATCAAACTATTTCACTATTTGCCATGCATCCCATTCTTGCTAGTGGTCAGTCTTTGACTTTTGATTTTTTTTAATAATAGTGACTAGCTTGAACAAACATAGGAAAACAGTTGTAGCTTGTAATGCAAAATTAGTTCATGTGGATCAGTGGAAAAGTAATAATTAAGGGATCAAGGAAGGAAAGTCATTATAATAAGCTATTTGGAAAGAGATCCAGAGTTATACATGATAAAACTATGAAATAATAACTCCACGCCACGATAAGATTTATATTGCAAAGGGTCATCAAAGTACTGGTTACACTGTCGCAGAGTCGAGGTAAATCAAAAGGGATTATATTGTTCCTGTTAGGGATTGGTCAGAGTCCACCTGGAATACATTGTGCAGTTTAATCACTTAATCATAGGGGTAATGTTATTACCCTCAAGATTGCAATGAGGCAGAAAACCAATCCCTGGTGCCAGGCATTTCAGTTATGTAGAAAAGATGAGGGTATTGAACTATGATTCAGGTAAGGAAAGATTTTAGTTTAATTTAATCAAAGTTTATGAGATCATGTAGAAGAGAAATGTTGATCCAATTTCCCTTTTCAATGTGGTTTCAACTAAACCAAAACTAATGGTTCTAATAATACAACAGCTGTGTGATTTATCAAATAGCAAGCGAGCACCATAAGAGAATGCTGCCAGTATAAGGTGTTTGAATTTGTACTAGAAAAGACCCAAATATTTCTATTAATTAAATTATGAAGTTGGTTTTGGCTTGAGTAACTTACTATTGGAACTTGCAGTCATTAGTGTTAAGTTACTCTTGCAGTCATTATACAGCTGTGCACACAACCCAAGTTAGAAACCATAATTTTGGCATCTTACTGAAGATGCTATTACACCAGAGTCCTCTGACATCCCCCATCCACAAACAACTGAGAACTGAATGAGAAGAAAGTTGTTTTGTGTCTGGGAATAAGCTTCTTAAGTATCGAATATCTTAAATATTTTTAATACTTTATAACATTTATCTATTGGCAAGCACAGTAAAAGATTTAATAGAGACTTAAAAAGACGCATTGCTGGAAATTTGAAACCAATGGAAAATGCTGGAACTCGTCAATCAGCTCCTGTGGCGAGATCAGACAAGTTCATGCTTCAGGTGTGGGCCTTTCAGAACTGAAAAATAAAGAAGCAGAAAGTAATAATAACTCAGAGAGAGTGAAACTAACGTTTAACAACTGAAGAGACACATTGTCTCTTATGGTCATGTCTAATATGCCCCCTCCTGTCTCTGATTTTTACATTCAGGGGTTCGCCAGCCTTTTATTTTGAAGAAGAGCATGAAACTGAAACAGTAACTCATCTGTCTCTTTCTGCAGATGCTGACGGACTTGTGCTTCCCACTCCACACCCTGGTAAAGCTGTGTGGAGGATATACAATGTTCCTATCTTGTGACTGTAAATTTTGAGCTCATTCAAAATTCTTCTGCCCATATGCCAGTTTGCAACAGATTCCGGCCATACTATTAGCCTTGTGCTTCCTGATCGAAATCAATTGCCATCCTGACAATGCCTGATTTTTACAGTCCAGGTCCTTGTACTGAAATTCCTCACTTTACTTTGTCTGCCCTACAACCTTCCAAGATGTCTGTTCCTCCACTCTTAGCTTCTTGTGAAATCCCCGATTGCATACGCTACATCATTAGCAACTGTGGCTTCAAATGACTGTGGCTTTTGGTCATTTGTCCTTGCATGAAAACTCTCTAAAACACCTTGTGTTGTACCACATTAAAGGTGCTACATAAATGCATGTTTTGGTGAAAGGTTTCTAGCCTGAAACATTGGATGGAATTTAACCTCGCTGACAGGGGTCTAGTCCACCAGCTGAAGAGCTGGCAAGAGCCCTGCATCATCTCCTTTGGGGAAAGTGTGCAGTTTTAGGGGCCAATTAAAAGCCAATGTCAAGCATTTGCTGGAATGAAGCCACCTGGGAACTGCTGTCCAATCAGATGTTGGAAGTTGTTCATTGTAGGAAAGGCCTGCACTTGGCAATGCACCCATTGAAGTAAGATCAGCGGGCACCTGGGCCACAGGTGAGAGCGGGATCAGAGTCATGGGAGGGATTTCAGCAGCAATGCAGGGGGTTGGCGTCCAGTGTACCCAACCTTTCCAGGTGCCACCCTTCCAGATGGCAGATCTCCAAATCAGGGACTGACTGTCAATAGGACATCCTACCAATGAGAATGCCCACAAGCAAACCCAAGACCTTTATGATTAACAAGCTTCCCATGTGGTGAGCCGTCGGTTTGCTGCTGGCTGAATGCTAGAATGATGAGAGGAGACCATCAATTGGGCATTAATTGCCCGCTTTAGGGTATGAGTTAGCATTGAAGCAGAAAGTGCACAAGAACTACCTTGGACTATTTGGGCAGAGACAGAATTGTGAAATTAAAAGTCACCCCTCCCCCAACATACCAAATACATCGCCACGGAAATTTCACCTATTAATTTTGTCGTAGTTGTGGGTATGTTCACCGCGCTGGGAAGTTAATTTGCAAATGTTTTGTACCTGTCTAGGTAACATCTTCAGTTCTTTGGAGCCTCCTGTGGAAGCACTGCTGCACTGTAAACTAAATAAAATTTCAGGAGGCACAGTACAGCAGCACTTCACAAAGCATTGATGATGTCACCTAGACAGGGGACGAAATGTCTGCAAATCAGCTTCCTAGCTCAGTGAACATACCCACAACTATGACAGCTGGCACCCGAGTTATAACTCTTTATGCAAACCTTGAACCTATTAATTCTGTTTTCCCCCTTCATGGATGCTGCCAGAACTGCTGAATATTTCTTAAGTTTTCATTCAAGAGTCTGAAGGAATTAGATTATGTTGGGAGTGTGTCAAACATTCTTTAGCTGTGAAGGTGGTAGTGTTCCAGGGATGAAACTTTTCAGCAATTTGAAGAAAGGGCAAATAGAACATCAGAAATTGGAGCAGGAGTAGCCCATTCAGCCCATCAAGCCTCTGCTCCCTCCACCCTATTCAACAAGATCACTGTCTGCCAATGCTCATCCACTGATTTTACCTCAGTCTACTTTCCCAGCCACCTCTAGATAAATCTATCTTCGTGCCTCTGCAATTGCACTTATTTATGTTGAACTGCTCACCCTCATACTGAATCTGAAATTCCACTATGTCATGATCCCTACCTCCTTGAAGATTATAAACAATGATATCTTATTAATCCTACCTCATGATTGCATGATTAAATCTACCATAGCTTGTTCCTGAGTAGATTACATATGTACTAATCTCAGAAACAATCCTTGATATATGTTATAAATTCATCTTTTGTGTTCCTCTCTCCATGTGATTTTCGAGTCACTATGCAGATTTAAACTATTCATGACAACTGTAGTACTCTTCTTACATGCTTCCATTATCTTCCAATTTATCTTTTATCCTACGGTGTGGCAAGTCTTCAGCGAGACTATAGATAACTCCCATTTGTAACTTCTTTGCCTTGCTGTTCCTTATTTCCACCTCAACTGATTCCACATCATTGCACTTCTAGCATGAGTCACAGAGTATTTGAACAAACCTGTACAAACAAAGCTATCCCACCTTCTTTTCCTTTTTTGCTAATTCTTCCAGAATATTAAATATCCTGGAAAATTGATTTCCCAGTTTTGGTCACCTTGTAATCATGTCTACCTAATGGTTATCAAGTCGTATTCATTTACTTCTATTTGGACCATCAACTCCACCACCTTGTTACAAATGCGACATGCGTTTGGATGAAGAGCATTAAGTTTTGACTTTTTCGAACCATTATTGCTTACTTTGATTTGGATTTCTGCTGCACTGTTCCCTTCCTGTTACACTTTGACTGTTGTTCGTTCCTTCACCTCTGCTGTCTTGTTTCCTTTCATTTTAAAAAATACTTTGCTTCAATTGAGCCTTCTCCCCACTAATCAGTCAAAAGCCCTATCAACAATCCTAATTATGTGATTCACCAGGACACAGATCGCAGCATTGCTCAAATGAAATCCTGTGGAATAGCTCTCTTGTTCCCCAATGCTGATGTCAGTGCCTCACAAATTGGATTCTGTTTCTCCCACACCAATCCTTGAGTTATGTATTTACGTCTATAAGCTGTTTACTTTATGTTAATTTGCTCATGGTCAGGTGGTAATCTGGAAATTATTATTTTTGTTGTTCAGCTTTTTAATTTTGCTCCAAATGACTGCTCAACGTTTCTTCAGACAATCAGAGAATGGGAGCATGACTTTGCATCAGATTGTCACTTTTTAACTGGATTAAATGACTTGAATGCAAAACCATGCCCTGGCAGGGACTTGAAACCTGGACCCTTAGATTAAAAGTCGAATGGTTGACTGACTGAGTGGCTGATCAAGTTAGCCCAGTTTTTCAATGCCTTTCTTATCGTAGGCTCTGAATGACCTGGGAGCATTTCCAGACATTGTTCCTTTCTGCCAAATGAAGGTGTAAAATGTCAGTGGATCCGGAGATTTCATTTACATGGTGCAGACTTATAATCTGGAATTCTGGTTTCCATTCCCTCTTTTGGGTTTTGTTTGGAAACTGATCCTGACATCTGAGTAGAACAACAATATTGCTTTTTAGGAGACTTCTCAGAGTGAGGGAATGTTTAAGGAAATTGCAGCATGCTTTACTCTCCTGATTGCGAGACAAGACTAAGTTTCTGTTTTAAATATGTCCTGTGATTGATTACCAGAGCTTGTTACACCTTATGTTATGATGACAGTATTGTGAGGTTTTGGAGACTTCTAATACTGTGCAATATATTTAAAGCCAAAGTAAATGGTGCAGTAGAAGAAGAAAAATTTCTATCATACAGAAAGAAGCCATTCGGCCCATCATGACTACACCAACTGTCTGAAGAGCATCCCACCTATACACAGCCCCCTACTCTTAAAACCATCACCCTACTTTTACCATGGCTGATCCACCAAGCCTGCAAATCCCTGGACACTACGGACAATTTAGCATGGCCAAAACACCCAACTGCACATCTTTGGACCGTGGGAGGAAACCCACACAGACACAGAGAATGTGCAGGCTCCACACAGACAGTCACCCAAGGCGGGAATCAAACCCAGGTCCCTGGCACTGAGGCTGCATTGCTAACCACTAAGCAATCATGCCACCCAAACCCCACCAATTAGATAAACTACACCCTCAACTACTATTTATCAGGTTATGGGAGTGATTTGGAACTGGCTGGTATCAGATATGCTTTCAGATGTTCTGGCAATGTCTGTTGATGGTTTGGGTTTTATATGGTTGCGTTATGACATCATATGTGGAAATGTTCATCTAGAGTCATGGTTTGTCATGCCTGCATGCATGACACTGACCACATAGAACCCTAGATATTATACAGACCATCTTGTTCATGCCGATCAAAGGAGACCCAGAAAAGACAACCACATGGGGGCCTATAGGCTGTTCTACCAGTAATCCTGAAGCAGTTATGGCTGAACTTTGGTGGGCATGTAGCTGAATGTTCCAGCTTTAATTTGCCCAGTAACAGTCGTGTTCCATCCCCTCACTATAAGGTGAAACAATGAATGCAAGTTAATTCCAAAGATAAATTTGACTGAGTGACTCAGGATTAAGAGGTTGGCTGCTGAGTTCTGATTTTGAATCTCGTCCCAATTTAGTTGGCTACAAAATACCTTTCTCTGTTAATTTTAATGGTCCTAGAGTGAAAAACCTTGGGTATTTCAATCTCATTGAGAGGACAAAGTGCAAAGCTGCCTGCAAGTTACTGCTGTGTTGGTAGCAATGGATGGGCTTCCGAGAATATTTTGTTTAAGTAAAATTGGTGAGGCAAAGTAGGAGGAAGTTTCATCCAAATTTAAGGTACGCTTACAACACGTGGGCATTCTTTTTCTCAATGCCTTCCATGAGGTTTTGGCATATTACTGGGGGACAGTTCCACATGGAGCCTCTCACCCTCTGGTAATTTAATCCAAGTTCTTATTTGGGTTAGCTTTTTTGGTGAATATTATGTCTGTCTAACCCTGGAAACATTTGAATTACAGGCAATGGTATCATCACCAGACTTATCCCTGCCAACATGAGTTACTGACATCCACCAGCCATAGGAGTCTTATCAATTTTGTTTCCATAATTAGATTAGAGATCCCCTCCTATGATCATGTCTAATGTTATTTAGCTTGGTACAAATTAAGATCAAACCTGGAACTGTATTGCTCAGTTGTTTCCTGGATAATCAGGGAGCAATGAAAAACAGTGATTTGTGCTGATATTGAGGACTTTTCCAATCCCCTTCATTGCATCCTTTTACTGAATGCATACGTGGTAATGTCACCAATTGTAACAGTGCTGGACATCAGGATACATATGACCAGGTATGGAAAATTCACACTTGCCAGTTTGCCTGAAGTCAAAGGTATTTGAGCCATCTTTGACGATTCATGAATATCTGGTCAGATTGGACGAGTTGGACCGAAGGATCAGTTTCCATGCTGTACATTGCAATAATGGGTCTAAAATGTCCCAGTTTGATAAGTAGTTCTCCACTTATTATCCAATGTATTTGCAACTTGGACTTCTCCAAACCTGAGCTTGTCCAAGTATAGGACAAATAGCAGAAAAGTGTAAGTGCAGATCCTTTTCAAACATACTTGAATCATTCAATTGGCGGTGTTGGTGGACTGACTTGATGGAATCATGTGGAAAAACATGTCATTGTTGAATTTTCAATGGGTTGAGACCTCATAAATGAAAATGCCACAATCCACTATTGATACAATGCACAATGCTCAGAAATCATTGGTGGCCCAACTGAAATATTGGTGATTTGTTGGCATTTTAGAAATTGCATGTGGTCTGTTTAGGCATTTGTTAATGCCTTGTTGAACTCACCACTTGTACCGGCCAATCTTTAATGGCAGGAATTGAGGCTATATTGACTGAAAACAAAATCCACATCACAACATTGGGAACACTGTTGAATTTTGATAGATACTTGGTATTTATAGACAGTAATAAACAAGGTTCATATGATCTGATCCGAGCATCACTGGTGACGTGCTGTACTCTACTGCTTCATCACCAATGATTGAATATTATGGAGAAAGGGCAATGAACTAATTGGACTGATCTTTCAATGACTTGGCACAGTCTTGGCTTCCTCTGCCTCACTATATTATTAAAATAAGCTTACTTTTGCACAGCTAAACTGCAGGAATATCTATAACACTGGATAAATATTCTGGAGCAGTCATGAAGATATTTTCTCGAAGATTTCCTCAAGATGTTGTACAAAGTCTACAGCAGAGCAGATAATATGCATTTTATGGGCAGATTGAGCGTGATTTGACCTTTTTCCTCATTCTGAGATTTCTTTCTCTTTCAGATGTCCATTCTCTATCAAACAGGAAAAGGGGTTTCATGTTTGGGATGCAGAGGAATGTGCAAAGCATTTGAGCCACATCCTTGGAGGTAAGTGATTCTTTGATCAAAAGTAGCCTTTGATAGCATATATGGGGGCCATTCAGCTCTTGGTAGCTGTGCTGGTTGTCCCATTGATTGACAGTTTTACCCTGCAGCCCTGAATTCATTGCAATTTCAAGTCAGCAAGAAATCCAATAAGGAATTCTTAGAAGAATCATCTTTGCACAATGAGTGATGTGAATGTGAAGGTCTATATCTTGACAAATTATTTACATTATAGATACATTTAAGGGGAAGCCTGGTGACAATGATAGATTTAGATGAGGAATGCGCCTTTGGAGAAGATTTGTAGCTCAGGTTGTGGATCAGGTTGTAAGTTTTCTTAGGTTCTGTAAGTTCTCAGATGTTTTGTCACCATGCTAGGAAACATTATCAGTAAGCTTCCAATGAAGCGCTAGTGTTCTGTCCAGCTTGTTAGTTATGTATCTTGTTCTGTTATGGTGGGTGATACCACTTCCGGTTCTTTTTCTGAGAAATTGGTAAATGGGGTCCAAATTGATATGTTTGTTAATGGAGTTCCAATTTAAATGCCAGACCTCTAGGAAGTCCTGTGTATTTCTTTGTTTAGCCTGTCCCTGGATAGATGTATTGTCCTGTTCGAACTGATGTCCCTCTCCGTCTGTGTGTATGGCTACCATGATGCCGAGAGGCCAGAGTAATCTGGTTGTCATCTCTGAGATGTTTTTAATGTATGGTAGTGTGGTAGTGTGGTAGTGTGGATAGAATCCCTGGGTGCATTGTGTTTTGTTTTGGTCTGTTGCGTAGTGATCTGCAGACTACGCTTATTGAATACCTATTGTTCCTGAATACATTGTTATAGGTGTTTTTCCTCAGCTTCTCTTAGTTCTTGGATGCTGCAGTGTGTTGTGGCTTGTTTAAATAATGTCCTGATGTAGCTCCGTTTGTGGGTGTTAGGATGATTGCTCCTGTAGTTGAGTATCTGGTCAGTGTGTATGGCTTTCCTGTAAATGTTGGTCTGTAGCTCCCCATTGGCTTTGCATTCTACCGTGATGTCTAGGAAGGGGAGTCTATTGTTGTTCTCTTCCTCTTTGGTGAACTTTATACCGGTAAAGATATTGTTTATGTGTTTCTTCTAATTTGTTGCGTTTTGTGATGACAAAGGTGTCATCCACTTAGTGGACCTAAAGCTTGGGCTGGATTGTGGGAAGAGCTGTACATTCTAACCTCTGCATAACTGCATCTGCTAAGAGCAGATATTAGTGATCCAATAGGCATCCCATTAATTTGTTTGTAGACCTTGTCATTGAAGATGAAGTGTGTTGTGAGGCACAGGTCTACTAATTTGAGGATGCTGTCCTGGCTAATGGAGTTGGTGCTGTTCGGGTGTTTGTATTCTTGGTTCGTCTAGCAGTGAGGTTAGTGTTTCTTTGGCCAAGGTGATGTTTATTGATGTGAACAGGGCTTTCAAGTTGAAGGAACCCATGACCTTGTTGTCCTCTACCTTGGTGTCTTTGATGTTAAGGAATTCCTGGGTGGAGTGGATGGAGTGGCTTGAGTCTTCTACTAGGTGTTTCAGTTTGCATTGCAGTTCATGTGCTAGTCTGCATGTCGGTGTACCGGGAAGTGAGGCCGTGTCTGAGGGGGAAACATCTGAAAGCTCTTTTTTTTTTAAAACCATAGAATCCCTATTGTGTGGAAGCAGGCCATTCGGTCCATACCTTTTGAAGAGCATTCCACCCAGACCCACCCTTTCCCTGCATTCCTCATGGCTTGTCCACCTAACCTGCACTTCCCTGAATACTATATGGGCAATTTAGCATGGCCAATCCACCTAACTTGCACATCTTTAGACTGTGGGAGGAAGTCCACGCAGACAGTGGGAGAATGTGCAGACTCCATGCAGCCATTCACCTGAGGCTGGAATTGCACCCAGGTCCCTGGCGCTGTGAGGCAGCAGTGCTAACTACTGAGCCACTGTGTACCATTCCAGTTTGACATGGATGGCTGATGTGGGATCTGTAGATATAGACTAATTTGCATGCATGGACTTCATATATTCTTGTCAATGCCTAAAATTATGTAGTTACAGAGGAATTTTACAATGTGACATCTTCCTTTTTCAAGGAAAGAGTCATTTCAGTGGGTTGAATGTTAAATTCCCAAAGAGAAAAGAGTCACATCCCAAAAATGTTGGTTCAATTACATTGGGACATTTAAATAGTCTGTAAACTTTCTACATCAATGCTGATTATTTTTTCCCTGAAATGGATGATCTTGAACACTTAAAAGTTTGGTCTCTCTGAGGATCTGAATGACCTGTGTGGATGAAAGCTTGTTTGTTTATATGGCAGATGTCAGTGGGGGATTGAGAGAAAGAAATGTCAGGCAGACAGAACAGGAATGTATTTAGTTTTGATACTTAGTAATTCAGACATTATATTAATGTAGTTTCTGTCTCTCTGTGGTTGAGTCATGCTAGGTGGAGACTGGAACAGTTAACTGAAATGCTTAGTGCTTAACTCTTCTGGGAGCATGATTGTCAAATTCTTCAAGTCACACGCCATCCCAATTTTCAAATATATCATCACTCTTACATTGTTGTTGGGTTAAAAATCATGAAACTCCCTTCTAAATAGCACTGCAGGTTTACCTACATCACACAGATTCAAGCAGCCAGCTCACCATCACCTTCTGAAGGACAGTTATGGATGAGCAATAAATTCTGGCCTTGCCAGTGATGCCCAACACAATGAACATTTTTTTAAAAGTAACATAGAACATAGACATAGGTCCAAGATTCATAACTCTCAATGGCTGCAGGATCTGTAGATGAGAGCCAAGCTATTAGTGACTTACCAGGGTGAGACCCAGGCCACTTTTAGGTATGTCAGTTCCAACTCTTAGCCAAAGATACAGACTCCTCACTTCCTCAACACTATCTGTCCCTATGTTATCTTTGTGTCCATACTGTACCAGTGTGACAATTTTTAAATTTCTAATTTTAGCTGTCCTATGATCTGTCTCTATATGAAATTACAAATTTGGTGCTGAGATAAAATGAGTTTCTTACTTGTTGTCTTCCTGCCAAATTTGATTTTAAACTGACATTATCGAAACAATCCAGCGCCAACACAACTTTAGCTGAATAAAGATCAAAACAAATCCATATTTCAACTTCAGATTTAACTTGAGAAACGTGATTTAAAATGTATTTGGTTAGTTATTTAATGCAGAATGAATGACCTATCAGGCTGTATGGTTTTGATTTGCAGCAGGGATTAAAGTGAAGATTTCTTTTCTTTCCCTTCACTTTAATGCATGTATTCCATTCAGATGGGCTGTGTTGAACTCCAGTAAGGGTTTACAAGATCATTAGGATTAGACAATAGACAATAGGTGCAGGAGTAGGCCATTTTGCCCTTCGAGCCTGCACCACCATTCAATATGATCATGGCTGATCATCCTTAATCAGTATCCTGTTCCTGCCTTATCTCCATAACCCTTGATTCCACTATCCTTGAGAGCTCTATCCAACTCTTTCTTAAATGAATCCAGAGACTGAGTCTCCACTGCCCTCTGGAGCAGAGCATTCCACACAGCCACCACTCTCTGGGTGTTTTCTTGTATTTAGTTTATCCTACCTCCCATTAGAGAATATGTTTCCATTGCTCTGATACTTTTAGTAAGGCAAGCTCTCCTGAGTGAATCATCTTACCAGTTTCTGGGTCAGCCCTGGTGGGGCCCACTCATAGGTGACTGTGTCAAAAGTTGGATCTTTCTTTGTTACATTGGGATTGGTAATAATCATTCGGTTCCTCTTATAAATGCGGACTCCATCTCCTCCCTTCACTCGCGCAGTCAGATTAGAATAGTTAGAGTCAGCCAAAAGGCGGCCGATTTTCCGATCATCTTCAGCATCAGAGTGCAAGTTGTGATCCTCTTGGTTGCATTTGCATGACTTGCATATCTTCCTGTATCAAAAGCAAGCAAATTAACATTAGATAGGGCTCATTTGTCTGTACAGGAATGACCATCATTTGGTGGAATCAGTCAAGTTTCAGAATTCAAAGTACCATTGTTTGTTTGAGCCTTCACACATCTGATGAAAAAAAATGCACTTTGTACAGTCTGCATTTTGGAAGACAGGCTATAGCAAAAATAGTTTAGCATCTGCATAACAAGTTATTATCTAATGGGATTGGGTGGTGCACATCCAAGACCATAAGCTTAGTAGCATCTGGGAACTGAATCATAGTTCAGGCCAGACAGAAATGAGCAATGAGATATTTCCCTCCCTCTTGATATCTAGAGTCACAAGTTAAACAAGAATTGGCACATGCTTTATCCGCTGTGCTGTAGGAAAGGCCTTTAGGACAGATAAAACCCTTTTTCAAATTTGGCACAAAATGGTATCATTCATCTGTTAACACCTCCTAGGCTCAAGAATAAATAGCTTGAGCAGTGCAATGTTACAAGTTCTATATAGTGCACACGTCTGAAGTTACAATTGATAGCAACAATTCTACCAATGCAGGGAGAGAGTTGCATCGTGCCCCAATGTGACTGCTGTGTATGGTGTTCAATACATCCAGTGGTATGAGAAAATGAGAAGGCTATAAAATGAAAGCAGAGATTTTTTATATCATCGCCGTCACCACCAAGGTTGAGTTGACAATTTTGTTCCTCTCTCCCCCCTTCAAGCTGGAACTCTCTTCTGGCTTGCCTCAGTGACTGCTTACTTACCAAGCGACTGTCGAGGCTTCTGATTTTCTCATCTGACTTTACAGTCATATGACCCCACTCCAAATCAATCAAAGGTTTCTCCTCTCACCATTCCTCAAACCCAGTGTCTCAATAGTCGTCCATCTGAAGCTGCAACTCCTGTTTCTCACCACTTGTCCTCCCTCCAAGTTGCTTTTAGGTCAGCCTCACACACCTCCCCATTACCTATTCCCTCTCCTTTCGCCTGACCCCTGCTATCACTTTGAGTGATTCTAGCCACTGCATACTGTTGGTGAGCATAACAAAATTTTGGAAGAAATATTTGGGCAGGTTCTGGAACTACATTAGATCGTAATAACCCTCAGATGAGACAGCAATAAGAGAACAGAGGGCTGAATCAGGGATTGCAGAGGCCAAGAAAACTGACTACAGCAATGTAGTCAGAGGGCATTCAAGCAAGGGGCAAAAAATACAATGCAGTTGCAGAAGGTGATGGTGACATTGGGGCTTAGACATTCTTCTCTGCAGTCAAGGACATGAGCCCTGAAGGCTATGTTGCATGTCAGGTGACAGGAATAAGGACACTTCTTCACAGATAGAGAGGAATGTGTAGTAAAAGGGAAATGTCCCATTTGCTGCGGACATTTATTGTATAGGTGGGACTTAACAAAGCGGGCTTACTGAGGTGGCCTGAGCAGCTCAGGAGTAAACTGAAAAGCAGAATGCAAAGGGCCAATTGAGTCTGGATAATTACCTGAGTCCCAAGATGTTAGCATGGAATAATTAGGAGCAGAATGAAGAGATTCATAGACTGGTTTGGAAGACATGAGAGGCACTGACATACTACTGAGGAAAGAGGGAGATGTACCAATGGGCTGTCCTTCACCTTATCATGTTAGGAGCAGATAAATCATATAGCTTGGGCTGTAGAGTAGGTCTGCGACAAAATTAACTGCTGATTTAGAACATTTGGCCCGTCAAGCCTGTTCTATCATCAATAAAAATTTGTCTGAACTGATCTTGGCATTATTGCATTTTTCTGCCTACCTGTCATAATCCTTGAATCCCTTGTCAATCAAAAATCAGCCTAATTCAGCTTTGAACACACACAATGACCCAGTCTTCACTGCTCACTGACAAAGAGAAATCCAAATTATAATGGACCTCCAAGAGAAGAAATTGCTCTTCGTTTCTGTCTTAAATGAGCAACTTCTTATTTTTTTAGATTGTCCTGTAATTCTAAATTCCGCCAGTAGAGGAGACATCTACTCAGCATCAGAGTTGAGAGTGTGTTGTTGGACAAGGATTCCTGAAGAAGGGCTCCAGCCTGAAACATCGATTTTCCTGCTCCTCGGATGCTGCCTGACCTGCTGTGCTTTTCCAGCAACATACTCTCAACTCTGATCTCCAGCATTTGCAGACCTCACTATCATCTACTCAGCATCAACTGTGTCTCTCCCCCTTGGAATCTTTGATGTTTCAATAAAATTGACACTCCGTCTTCTATATTCCAGTGAGTATAGACCTGACCCACTTCACCTTTCCTCCTAAAACAACTCCTTCATCCCAAGAGTTTAGTGAACTGTGTCTGAATCACTTCCAATGCAACTCTATCTCTTCTGAGACAGTGAGGCCAGTACTGTACACGATACTCCAGGTGTGGTCTCACCAATGCAGATGTTGCAAGATTTTCATCCCTTGTTGGTCCTCTGTTTTGTTTACACACTTGTCTCTGTTTATCATTACCCTTATCTGTTTACTCTTTACTGTTGCCTTGCTCTTTCCCTTGAACTTTAAGGCTCCCATCAGATGTGCCTTCCTTTCTATATGCACACTCCCAGCACAGCAGGTCAGGCAGCATCCGAGGAGCAGGAAAATTGATGATTCAGGCTGGAGCCCTTCTTCAGGAATCCTTGTCCAACAACACACTCTCAACTCTGATGCTGAGTAGATGTCTCCTCTACTGGAGGAATTTAGAATTACAGGACAATCTAAAAAAATAAGAAGTTGCTCATTTAAGACAGAAACGAAGAGCAATTTCTTCTCTTGGAGGTCCATTATAATTTGGATTTCTCTTTGTCAGTGAGCAGTGAAGACTGGGTCATTGTGTGTGTTCAAAGCTGAATTAGGCTGATTTTTGATTGACAAGGGATTCAAGGATTACGACAGGTAGGCAGAAAAATGCAATAATGCCAAGATCAGTTCAGACAAATTTTTATTGATGATAGAACAGGCTTGACGGGCCAAATGTTCTAAATCAGCAGTTAATTTTGTCGCAGACCTACTCTACAGCCCAAGCTATATGATTTATCTGCTCCTAACATGATAAGGTGAAGGACAGCCCATTGGTACATCTCCCTCTTTCCTCAGTAGTATGTCAGTGCCTCTCATGTCTTCCAAACCAGTCTATGAATCTCTTCATTCTGCTCCTAATTATTCCATGCTAACATCTTGGGACTCAGGTAATTATCCAGACTCAATTGGCCCTTTGCATTCTGCTTTTCAGTTTAGTCCTGAGCTGCTCAGGCCACCTCAGTAAGCCCGCTTTGTTAAGTCCCACCTATACAATAAATGTCCGCAGCAAATGGGACATTTCCCTTTTACTACACATTCCTCTCTATCTGTGAAGAAGTGTCCTTATTCCTGTCACCTGACATGCAACATAGCCTTCAGGGCTCATGTCCTTGACTGCAGAGAAGAATGTCTAAGCCCCAATGTCACCATCACCTTCTGCAACTGCATTGTATTTTTTGCCCCTTGCTTGAATGCCCTCTGACTACATTGCTGTAGTCAGTTTTCTTGGCCTCTGCAATCCCTGATTCAGCCCTCTGTTCTCTTATTGCTGTCTCATCTGAGGGTTATTACGATCTAATGTAGTTCCAGAACCTGCCCAAATATTTCTTCCAAAATTTTGTTATGCTCACCAACAGTATGCAGTGGCTAGAATCACTCAAAGTGATAGCAGGGGTCAGGCGAAAGGAGAGGGAATAGGTAATGGGGAGGTGTGTGAGGCTGACCTAAAAGCAACTTGGAGGGAGGACAAGTGGTGAGAAACAGGAGTTGCAGCTTCAGATGGACGACTATTGAGACACTGGGTTTGAGGAATGGTGAGAGGAGAAACCTTTGATTGATTTGGAGTGGGGTCATATGACTGTAAAGTCAGATGAGAAAATCAGAAGCCTCGACAGTCGCTTGGTAAGTAAGCAGTCACTGAGGCAAGCCAGAAGAGAGTTCCAGCTTGAAGGGGGGAGAGAGGAACAAAATTGTCAACTCAACCTTGGTGGTGACGGCGATGATATAAAAAATCTCTGCTTTCATTTTATAGCCTTCTCATTTTCTCATACCACTGGATGTATTGAACACCATACACAGCAGTCACATTGGGGCACGATGCAACTCTCTCCCTGCATTGGTAGAATTGTTGCTATCAATTGTAACTTCAGACGTGTGCACTATATAGAACTTGTAACATTGCACTGCTCAAGCTATTTATTCTTGAGCCTAGGAGGTGTTAACAGATGAATGATACCATTTTGTGCCAAATTTGAAAAAGGGTTTTATCTGTCCTAAAGGCCTTTCCTACAGCACAGCGGATAAAGCATGTGCCAATTCTTGTTTAACTTGTGACTCTAGATATCAAGAGGGAGGGAAATATCTCATTGCTCATTTCTGTCTGGCCTGAACTATGATTCAGTTCCCAGATGCTACTAAGCTTATGGTCTTGGATGTGCACCACCCAATCCCATTAGATAATAACTTGTTATGCAGATGCTAAACTATTTTTGCTATAGCCTGTCTTCCAAAATGCAGACTGTACAAAGTGCATTTTTTTTCATCAGATGTGTGAAGGCTCAAACAAACAATGGTACTTTGAATTCTGAAACTTGACTGATTCCACCAAATGATGGTCATTCCTGTACAGACAAATGAGCCCTATCTAATGTTAATTTGCTTGCTTTTGATACAGGAAGATATGCAAGTCATGCAAATGCAACCAAGAGGATCACAACTTGCACTCTGATGCTGAAGATGATCGGAAAATCGGCCGCCTTTTGGCTGACTCTAACTATTCTAATCTGACTGCGCGAGTGAAGGGAGGAGATGGAGTCCGCATTTATAAGAGGAACCGAATGATTATTACCAATCCCAATGTAACAAAGAAAGATCCAACTTTTGACACAGTCACCTATGAGTGGGCCCCACCAGGGCTGACCCAGAAACTGGTAAGATGATTCACTCAGGAGAGCTTGCCTTACTAAAAGTATCAGAGCAATGGAAACATATTCTCTAATGGGAGGTAGGATAAACTAAATACAAGAAAAATGAATTATTTTGTAAGTGTGAAGCAACTAACTAAACTTGCATTAAGAAAACTAGTGTGTAATACCGTGTTTTCCTTTACCTAAACCAATGTTGTTTTGCAAACCAAAAATGTTCAGAAACTACAACTTGTATTTATATAGCACCCTTGAATAGAATGAAACAGCCCAGGGTACTTCTCAGGAGTATTATAAAACAAAGAATAATGTCAGAACCACAGAAGGGAATATTATTTGGTCAAAGTGGTAGCTTTTAAGGTGAAGAGGCGTAGGGAGGATATTCCAGAGCTTGGTTCTAGACAACAGAAGGCATAGCTATTAGTGTTGGAGCTAATAAAATTGGGAATGCACAAGAAGTCACCATTGGATAAACATAAAATCATAGAATCCCTACAGTGTGGAAACATGCTCTTTGGCCCAACAAGTTCACACTGACCCTCTGAAAAGTAATCCACCCAGACCCATTCCCCTACCCTATTATCCTATATTTACCCTGACTAATGCACCGAACCTACACATCCCTGAAGACTATCGGCAATTTAACATGGCCAGTTCACCTAACCTGCACATGTTTGGATTATGGGAGGAAACCGGAGCACCTGGAGGAAACTCACGCAGACACGGGGAGAATGTGCAAACTCCACTCAGACAATTGCGCAAGGCTGGAATTGAACCCAGCGCTGTGAGGCAGTAGTGCCAACCACTGAGCCTCTGTGCCGCCCCAAGCTTCCTCAGGAAATTCTGGTGGTGGAGGAGAATACCAAGGAAAAGAAAATCTAGAATGAAAAGAGGTTGTGCATTTATATGGTGACTTCCACGGCCTAAGGAAATTTCATAGCGAATGGACTAGTTTTGAAAAGTGGTAACTGTTTTCATTTGGGAAGCAAGACCGCCAATTTACTCAAAGCAAGCATTTCACAAACAGCACAAGGACGATGTCGATATAAACTTTTCTTTTGGATTTTGAATGAAGGATATTGAGAATATATATAAATATTGAGAGCACAGCAGGATAACTGTTCATTTAAAAGTGGCATTGTGAGATATTTAATTCTACTGAGGGGACAGGTGCTTCCAACAATGCAGCACCCATCAGTCATTACTGAGGTGTAGAGTCAGCCTAGAATTTTGTGCTTCACCTTGGAGAATGACTTGAATCCAAATCCCAATTTACGTCCTAGCACCCATGATGCTACATTATTAAAATGAGTTGGGAACAGGTATTCAAGTGCAAAGATTTAACCATTCTCTTATGTATGAGCAAACGTTCCCAGAACCAATCTTGGTTATACATGAATATTGAAGCACATGTATTATGGACACATCCAAACTAAATGGCTCCAAGTTCCATTCCTGGATTCAGCCACTTGTAGTTCTTCCAGAGTATGTTAACTGACCTATAACTTTTGGCCCAGAAGGGGGAAAATTAGGCATAAATCTCACAGTTCTTTATTCTCATTGCTAAAACCTCTGCCTTGGGCAGGACAGGATTGGATTGAGCTGCTTGTCCATTGCTAGATCATCTGCAATAATTCTATCGCTTACATATGAAAACCAGGTTCATTTAATGCATAGATAAGTCAGGGATGGCTGTATGTTTGAAGCTGCAAGATGGAGTCAGGAGGGGATAGCTGCAAAGGTTGAGAGAGGGAGGCTGAAGGGAAGAGAACACATGTCAACAGCTAAGTACTCAGGTAAGTAAGAGATTACTTGAAATCACAAAGGTGATTAAGTACATGGAATTGAATGTTGAATCTTTAAGGCTGCATATATTTAAGAGCTTCTATATGGGGAGAATGCAATGGAAGCTGTTGTAATGAACACCTTGTGTCAGTTGTTGAATTTAAATCTAAGACTTTGATCTGCGATGCAACAAGAAGCGCAATAACGGTTTTGTTAACTTTTCTTGCTTTGTGTGGATGTGATAGAAACAGATTCACTGCGAACTAACTAATCTGCGGAAGGAAGAGTGTAGGGCAATGGCTTTTTTTGTGTCAGTGTGTGTTACTTCTTCTGAAAAGAACTGCCATTGTTAACTCTTATCTGTTGTTTTTAGGCCAGTTTATATCATTATGGTGTCTAAGAAATTAATTCTTTTCTTGTGTGTTTTTTGTGGCTTTAAGTGTAATGGAGGCTTGTCAATTATTGAAGATATTGATGAGTTCTTCTCATGCTGATTGTGTGTGAGTGCAAACAAAAAGTCCACATCAACACAAATACAGAGTGTGTTGTTACTAAATGATGGCTTTGGCTAATAAATGAGATTGTGACATGAAAAAGGAGCTCTTGAAAACCAAAAAGTAACTCCTGAAAATCAAAAACTAGCCCTCAAATGTCTGTTGAAAAACCCTCTATGGGTGGGGAAAATGTGTCTTCTCTGCTGAGTAAATGAAGATATCCTAAAGTGCCTTCACTGTTAGTTTAAGAAAATGATTTCATTTGTAAACTGCCAACAAATGTGGTCAAGTGCAAAACTGAATTAAGCAGTATGGAAACCTTTTTGCCACAACAGCCCCTGTTATCTTTTCATCGATCCCACAGATCCAGGGAATCTATAGTCAAAGGATAACAACCCTTTTGATGTGCATCAAATCTGCACATCAATCTGTCTTTTTATCTCCTTTCAAATAAAGAATTGCAGTCCTGTGACAACAACATGGTGAAACTGATGTGCAGGGCAGATACCCCCTATTCTAATATGTGATGAGAAAGTTTTAGTTTTTCTTTGCGGATGTTTGTAGCATTGGACAGCTGTTTTGTATTCTGAGCTCAATTATGAAATAGTCTTTGCATTGCCTTGCAATTGTCAGTGGCTGCAGCTAAACACTGATCTCGCGCACACACGCGCACACACACATAAAATTGCAGAAGTATTCAATTATTACTCTGTAGAAGGAGGCCATTTTGTCCATCATGCCTGCACCAGCTGTATAATCTAGTGCCAATCTTTTACCTTCGCCCCATATTCCTGCGCACTATTATGATCTAAATGGTTGCACCACCTTGTGTCTGCTGTCAAAATGTGTTTCTTTTTCGTGGAAAACTAAATTGACAAAGAAGATATGGGACTGGGATGCAATTAAAATTAGGCTGTTTTTTCACCCCCTCAGTTTTGGGTTCATTTCCAGTGGGTCCCAGATTTAACCTGTTCTTTTGGACAGGTAAATGGGAGATCCATAGGAAGCAAGTAAGATCAACAGCTCATTGCATTCCTGTCCTACTTTAAAATTGGAAATATTGTGTCTAAGGTAGTGTCTTCCCTTGTATATAGCACAGCTAAACCAGAGCCTGCTAGAACAAGCTCATTGTCAAATATGAGGCGAACATTGTTAAATACTTCAGTTGGAATATTGTACGTAATTCTGTGCACCACGCTCTAGGAATGACATGATGTCTTTGAAGAGGGAGGAAAAAAAAATTATTACCATGGTTCAGGTATTTGGGATGGGAGGATTATATGGATAGACTGGACTAGTTAGAATTGTTCTCCATCAAATGGAGATGATCAAGAGGAGCTTTGATAGAGGTATTTAAAATAATGAAGAGGAAGAAAATCAAAAGAAACTGTCTTCTGTGATAGAAGAATTAATAATCAACGTTAAGGTGATTTGTAAAAGAACCATAAGTGGCAGGAAGAAAATCAATATTTAATGCAATGAGTAATTTTGATTTGGAATGTATTGCCAGATAGGTACAGGATAACAATTCAATAGCATCTGTCAAATGTAGATTGGATGAATACTCAAAGGAGAAAAGAAGAGTAGGATCAGTAAAGAAGGATGATGAGCTAACTGATTTGTACTTCAAAAGAGCCAAATCAAAGTTGATGGGCGACAAATAGCCTCCCTGTGTTCCATATTACTTCTATGACAGACTCTCAGCAGGCAAATTTCAATAATAAAACATCAGTAAGTGTTTGAGGTGACTGTGAACAGCAGGTAGATACAAGAGTCATTAAATACCAACAGTTAAGCTCTGAATAAAATCTGCGCACTGTTCAAGGAATGATAATTGATTCTGACTTTTGGACTCTTGAAGGTCACAACAGGACTCCATTCAGCAACATCTGTATTTACTGGGAATCATTTTTCTTCAGCAGGTCTTTGTCAGTCAATTCTGTCTCTAACTGGGGAGTGGTTGTGGACCAGGTTGCCTGATAATAATTTAGTGATTTCCTTTGGGATGAAGTGTGAACTTTCTGTTTCAATGGTGCAGCTTCCATAAACAATCATGATTCTTTAGTCCAAAGTTATAATGTCTTAGCAAGTGTTCAATGGTTACATGGCTGTGAGATTGATCCAGTAAGTGGCAACATCATTGCATTATCCAAATTAATTGCATTACTTAAGTGCATCATATCTTTTGGCTGTTTTATTATTTTGTTTTGTTTAGCTCGTTGCCATATACTTAAGTACTAACCTTTGAAAACTGTGATCTTTTTAGATCAGACTGTTTAAAGTCTTGATTAAAGTCCACAGGTCTGGCAGTATCCATGGACAGAGAGAAAAATAGAGTTGCCGCAGTTGTGGGTATGTTCGCTGAGCTGGGAAGTTGATTTGCAGACGTCATGTCCCCTGTCTAGGTGACATCTTCAGTGCTTTGGAGCCTCTTGTGAAGTGCAGCTATACTGTCTCTCTGGCATTTATTCTGGTCCGTTCCTGCTGCTTCCGGTTGTCAGTTCCGGTTGTTCGTTGTAGTGGCTGGTATATTGGGTTTAGGTCTATGTGCTTGTTAAAGGAGTCCATGGATGAATGCCATACTTCTAGAAATTCTCCGGCGATCCTTTGTTTAGCTTGTTCTATGATCGTTGTGTTGTCCCAGTTGAATTTGTGGTCCTTGTTAACAATTCAACAGTATCTGTCAAATGTAGATTGGATGAATACTTGAAGGAGAAAAGAAGTGTAGGATCAGTAAAGAGATAACATCACAAATATAATATAAATCTTATTCTGGAAAACAGCCATGTGGACTCAAAATGTTAGCTCTGTCTCTTTCTCCACAGATGCTGTCAGACACTGAGTTTCTCCAGCTTTCTGTTTTTTTTCCAGATTTCCAGCAACTGCTATATTTTGATTTTTTTGTTTTGCTTGTTTATTTGTCTTGTCTTAATTGATCAGACAAGAAAATGGAAAATGCAAAGCAGAGGAGACAGATATCCCGTTTTGTATTCCCGAAAGAGTTTTTGGTCTCCCTTGTATCTGGTAATGTGTTATGTGGGAGATTTCATAAGTGATCTCAGAGTAAAAGATCCCCTGAAAAAAAGTGTCGTAATGGGGTAGAAATTAGCGTTCAGAGTGAGAGTGAAAATCTTGGGTAGGAAACAGCTGTGGTAAACCTAAATAAGAGTTATTACAAAGAAACGAGGGCAAATGTAGCTAGAGTTGACTGGGTCAGGACTCTAGCAGCAAACACAGTTGAAGAACAATGGCAGATGTTTACAAAAATAGATCATGACTTACAACAAAGGTATATCCCAGTGAGGAAGGAGGATTCTAGGAAGAGGATTAAGCAACCACAAATAACCAGTGAAGTTAAGGGCAACATAGTTAAAAAAAAATTACAATGTGGTAAAGATTACGCATGACGACAATAGAATTGGGAAAGATTTAAAAGCCAACAAAATTTAATCAAAAAAGGGCAAAAATAAACTTTGAGGGTAAACTTGCAAGTGATTTCAGGACAGGCAGCAAGACCTTCTTTAAATATATAAATGTGAATGTATGCTCTTTAAAAACTAAAGCTGGTAAAATAATAATAATAAGGAACTAGGAAATGGAAGAGAAGCTGAATTTTAAAATTGAATCAGTATTGACGATAAAAGACATCTAGTGGTAGTCCAAAGGTACTAAATATTAAAGGGTCAAAAGTGGAAGGGGAAATCAATATAGCAGCTATTACTGAAGGAAAAAAAATACTTGTAAAGCAAATGGGGATAAAAACTGATAAACCCCTGAACCTGATGGAAAACATCCACGGATAGTAAAAGAACTAGCTACAGAGAAAATGGATAATTTTGGATTTTGGAAAAGTCCTGGAAGTTTGGAAACTGCCAAGGTAACAACTTCATTCAAAAAGGGAGGGAGCCAAAAACACAGGTAGCCATTGGCCAGTTAGCTTAACACCTGTCATTGTGAAATATCATGCTTCTCTGGGGTAGTGCATTGGCCCACTGTTCACAAGGTATTCAAAAAGGTTAATAGATTTTCACAAAGTACACAAAACTTCCCCAGTTACCTATGTGCTTGGACCTAGGTGAACTGAAAACACAGACCAGGTTTCAGTGCTTAACAAGAATTACTGTAAATAAAGTCTACATACATAGAAAAGATGTACAAATTGTTGACATACAACTTCACTATTAAAACTCTAATTTCCTTATGACATTTCCCTTACATGCACATACAGACAAAAATATTGGTGTTATGAATGGAGAGGAAAACCTCAAGAAACAGTTCAATGGCCTCTGGCCATAGGTTTTCTGAGAGATCCTTATGTTTGCCAAGACTTGTCCTTCAAACTTTTTTCTGGTTTCTTTCCCTTCCTTGCAGCAGGCACAAGTGATTGGCTCACAAATTATAAAGTCTATGACTTATTGCTTGAAAGGAACAATTGGTGGAAGATGATGACTGGTTTTCTTCAGGTTTCAGGTATCTTCTATTGTAGAGAGACCACCTCCACTTCCAGAGGACCTAAAGCTTCTGGCAATATCATTTACACCCACAAGATTTTCAGCTACTCACAATCAAATCATGTAGTTTTTAGCTGGTAGGTGACTCAACTCCATATTTATCTCTCCACCCTTCAGGCACTCTGCCTCTATTCCTGATGAAGGGCTTTTGCCCGAAACATAGATTTTCCTGCTCCTCGGATGCTGCCTAAACTGCTGTGCTTTTCCAGCACCACTCTAATCCAGAATCTGGTTTCCAGCATCTGCAGTCATTGTTTTTACCGACTCAACTCCATAAACCAATCAGCTATACTTGTTGCCAGTTAAGTCTCATTGGTTCATAATCCTGGTACTAGGCCCAATACTTGAACAAAGGAGCAGTATCAACAATGGTTAGAGCACAGGACAGCAGTGACTGACTGACATCCAACATGAATTCATTAAGTCCAACCAGATAATGGACTGTAAAGGATTAATCACTGTTGAATTAAAATAATTTAGTTCATAGTCAGCACTTCCAGTATTTCAACATAGGGAAATTAGCCAAGTCTTGCAAATTTATTTTATGCCTTAGATTGTGACAAACACTAGGGAAGCAATTTATACTGTATCAGGATCTGTGTGAAGGCTATTTTTCTCTATTGCATGGATCTGCTAGGATTGGCTGCAACTCGAAGGTTATTCACTGAGACGCACAGTTCAAAAGATGAATACCAATAAGTCTTCTTTCAGTTTATAATTGGCATCATAAAGCATGTGCATTGGCTGCCAGCATCACTAGCACAGGCTATGGCAAAATGTGCATGTAACTGTCTGCAAATCTAGACAATGAGCCTTATGTTATTTGCGAGAAAAGGTGGAGAATAGCTTTTGCGAGAGAGTCTGGAACAAGGAGTCAACACTCTTAAAATTGAGAGTTAGACTGTTCAGGGGTGATGTCACTTCGTCACACAGTGATGACGTAAGTTCCTTTGTTACAACAAAGGAAAATCAACTGAAAGTTTCTGTACTCTGATTGGTAGACTTTTCTTTGACAAGCGATTCTGAAATTAAAATGCGCAATTGAGATACAAAATGGCTAGGACCTGATATTTGAAGACTGTAGTCCCACCCCCCCCCACCCCCAATACCCATAGGGGGATACGTTCCAGGACCGACCGTGGAAGCCCGAAACTGCGGATAAGAGCGAACCCATTTATTTAAATTGGAAACGTACCATCCCGGCAGCCTTCTGATCCCTGGTCTGGAACATTCTCGATAATATATTCTAGCCGTGGTAAACTGCGGGTAACTGAAACCACGGAAAACGATTCAGCGGATATGGGGGGTTGCCTTGCATTCAGTTGTGATGTGGGTGTCGTTGGCTAGGCTAACATCTTTTGCCCGTCATAACTGTTTGTGAGAACGTATTGTGGTGAGCTGCCATCTTGAACTGCTTCCAGTGCTGTTAGGAAGGGATAACCAGAATTTTGATCCAGCAACAGTGAAGGAACAGCAATATAGTTCCAATTCAGTGTGATGTGTAGCTTAGAAGGAGCTTGCAGGCAGTGGTGTTCCATTTATTTGCTTTATTCTTTTAGATGATAGAGATCAAGGGTTTGAAAGGTGCTGTCAAAGGTGGTGATCAGATTCCTTGCTGCAGTTTTATTGTTCAATCCATGTCCTTTTTTTAATGTCTACAATTTCACTTGGCAGCAGAACTCAAAGAATACCAATTAGAATGGAACACTTAGCTTTATTTCCCTTTACTCAAGGGATTTTTGAGGCTGTCTGAACTGATTCAACCACTTTCCTGGATGAAATCAGCTGACAGTGCACAAGTAAGATGTGTGGTTTTCTGATCTTGCTGTTAAATGCCAGACAATCCAATGCATTTGTCTAGGACAAATGCTTTGGTAATGCCACAAGCCATAAATTACCACTTTATGTGAACATGTCTGAGGACTTCTTCCTGAGCTGGGATAGTGTTGAGGCCATTGTTTACATAAAAGCAGTCTGCAAGTTTAAAGCCCGAAATCCATGCAGAAGCATCTCAGAATGTTTGTGATCCTTATGAACATTACTAACCTTGTCCTCCCAGGCATTATGGCAGCTTCACAGCTCACCTTCTGATGGTTTGGACCATGAGGTGTGTGTCAGTGTGGGGTTGGCCTACTTTCCCTTTTCTTCACTGTGGGAGAGATGCATGTGAAGTCTGGTTGGTGGAAGGTTTCCTGCAGCTTTCCTTGATACTGTCAAAACAACGCCAAGCTGAGCAACTGCCATGAATCTCTTGGTGACCGTTGACCTTTTACATGTCTCTGCGGTGGGAACTCTACTTGTTACAAGAATTAGCAGGATCACTGCAGCGGTACTTGTATTACAATTGCCCTGATTAATAACCTTCGAAAGAGTTGCCATTGCCTCAATGTTTCAAATGATCAAAGTGCACAGTAAATTAAGTCTTCTGTCAATATCAGCAGGAACCTTCTGTAACTATCCTGACAATCTGTCTTGTTTCAGATTATGGGAAACAGATTTTTTAAACTCAGATCTTAGCCAAGCAATGCTGCAGAGGTTTTTAAATGAACTTCATTGTCAGATTCTCCCGGACAATTTTGTGCTGCTGCTTGGAGTGCAAAATTAACTGGTTTGAAATCCTATGAGCCCTTTATTCAGGTTAGGAGAGAGTTGCGGTTCCCAGTCCTGTGAATGAGGGACTGAATAGCTGGAATAATCTCCGGATAGGGACACCAGCTACAAAATAGGACCTCCACTGAAGAGCGAGCAATCACAGAATACAGCAGCAGATTATTTTGAGAAGGATGATGTAAAGGACAGTGCTTCAATGTTCACTCAACCCTGCCCCCTAGGCCTGCAACTGCCTATGATAAGGTAAAAACAATGACTGCAGATGCTGGAAACCAGATTCTGGATCAGTGGTGCTGGAAGAGCACAGCAATTCAGGCAGCATCCGAGGACAGGCAAAATCGACGTTTCGGGCAAAAGCCCTTTGCCTGAACTGCCTATGATAAGGTGAGCAAGTGCCAGCAATCCGTACGTCCTGCCACAACAAAATCCTTTCACAGTGGATCAGCTGATGGTCGTGAAGACAGACAAAAGATTACAACCTTCAGTTCCACAGAAATACTCTGATCTTTGAATCAAACAATAGCTCACCAAGGCCGTGTGGGACTTGGTGCATGACAGGCCTCCCACTGTAAATGAGACCATACACAGTCTTGCCAACTCAAATATGGATAATTCCTGTGTCTTGGGTGTCAGGCTAACATTTTCCCTTTCGAGGATTCTCTATCTGGAACAGACAGTCATTGCCGCTTGCCCATTGCTGTAGTTTTGGCTACAATTTGATTGATAGCTGTTTCCTTTGAGGTCTCCTAACCAAGTGTTAAAAAAAAACCTTTTAGTCATTTTGAAAGCTAGTGTGTGACGCAAATGTTTCGCTCCACATTCCGGCAGTGAGTTAGAACTCTATGATATTTGGAACTCCGAATTTTCTCCTAATCTCAAATAATGGGGTCCGATATGGCTCAGTTGGTAGCACCCTCACCTCTGGGTCCTAAGGTTCCAGCGTAAGCATTGTGCCTCGCACATCAATGTAGGACACTGTTGCCCTCGGGTAAAAGATTCGGCAGCACAATATCAATGATGAGTGAGGGCCGTTTAGTGTTGATGTTCTGATCAATATTGATGCCTCAATCAGTATCTCAACACAGATCTTCTGCTATTATCACTTGAAGTCTGTGGGAATTAGTTGTGTCCATATTGGTTGTCACGTTTCCTCCATTACAGCATTGACTATGCTTCAAAAGTATTGTGAGCTAGAGAATGTTTTGACATGACTAGTGGTCTTAACAAATTCAGACCTTGCTTTCTTATTGTAAAGAATTCTGCTAAAAAGACTCTTGGAATCTCAGAATGATCTTTGATGTTGGATCCTGATCATGTACCTGTGAAAGTTAAGTTGTTTATTTTTACCTGATCTGCCACTCAAGAATTTTTTCTGTATCATCTTTAAATATAGAAAATTTAATATTTAACTTGACCAAGAGTGTCTTTCCATTATAGTGTTCTGCTGTTTTATTTTCTTTTTTAAAAAAATACAAAAAAAGGTAACATCTCGAGCTATTGCACGTGTGAGCTATAACACCCGAGATGATTCATTTGCTGAATCACTATCACAAATGCCGAAGCATGAGACAAAATTTTAATTCATAAAATCAACAAGATTTTCTTGGGGGTGAGATAAGAAGCTGGCATACATACGTTGACATTTCCTTGAATGATCATTACAGGCCAGTGTTGCCTAATCTCCAGGATGGATTTGAAGTTTTCTTCTATTGATTCCTGGAATGTGAGTGTCACTAGCTAGGCCAACGTTTACTGCCCATCCCTAATTGCCCAGAGGACAGTTCAGAGGCAACCACATAGCTGTGGGACTGGAGTCATATGTAGGCCAGACAAAGATGGCAATTTCCTTCCCTAAAGGACATTATTGACCCAGATAAGCTTTGCCAACAATTGACAATGGATTCATGATTATCATTAGACTCTTAATTTTATTGAATTCAAATTCCACTATCTGCAATGGCTGGGTTTGAATCGAAGTCCCCAGTCATTAGCTGAGTCTTTGGATTAATACTGAAAATGTGTTGCTGGAAAAGCGCAGCAGGTCAGGCAGCATCCAAGGAACAGGAGAATCGACGTTTCGGGCATAAGCCTGAAGCTTGATTCCTGAAGAAGGGCTTATGCCCGAAACGTCGATTCTCCTGTTCCTTGGATGCTGCCTGATCTGCTGCGCTTTTCCAGCAACACATTTTCAGCTCTGATCTCCAGCATCTGCAGCCCTCACTTTCTCCTCTTTGGATTAATAGTCGAGCAGTAATATCCCCATGTGCCCAGAACTTGAAGGATTGCTTTTTTGAGAAAGATAATTTTAAATTTTCTTCTAGCATTTCTCTTTACAAATTGAAAAAGTGTTGAAGATGTGAAAAAAGCCACTTGATGGACCGTCAAGAATCCTCAAGTTTAGTAATGGAGAGTGTTTTCTTTTTTTAAAAGCCACAGGAAGTGAGGATAAATGTGATGGAGAGCCAAAGCTGGAGCTCAGAGGGAGAAAGCCATGTGATGAAGCCTCCAATAATTGCACTTCATCAGAGTTGGTAACCCTGTTTCCACTGTTTTTGAGAAATTGCAGATGGTTGTGTGAATAATCAATGAAAATTTTCTCATTTCTTGGGGAGAATACTGTGCAAGTTATCTGATATTTACAGCTGACACATAACACTAATGTTTTCAGATTATTTATTGACTTGATTTTCTTCCCAGTTCCCACTCTGACCTAGTTCACACAGGCACCTCGAGGTTTCACACTGATCACCTTTTTATTTTCAAAATTCACCTTTCTTTCAGAAAAGCAACCAGTTGCTTAATTTCTAAATCTATGCAAGTTGGATGGGCAACTAGGTTGAGCAGTAAATACTGGCCCAGCTGGCAATGCCCACATCCCATGAGTGAATGAAAAGAAATATACTGGCTAACTAATATGTCACAGTCTCCTGGGAACAGCCCACAGAAATTACAGATCATGGGGCTGGATTTTATATGGTGCCAAGTTCTGTGCCCCCCCAACACCGCATAACATGAACTCAACCGTGAACACTGTCTCTGACACTTTTTGCTCAATGGTTCATTAATTGGCTCAGACTGAGACTTCAGACCTTATTTGGAAAGAAGTTCATATCTGTTCCTGTTAATGATAATAGTCTAACAATCAAAAGTAGCGTTGGCTTCAACCTTAGCTGGGACCACAGGCAATCACTGAAAAGAGGTTATGGAGACCATCTGATGATAAGTCTGGGGCAGTAGCAGAAGGTGATTTGCAGACAAGCCCCAGTGAGGGTGATGTGAATTTTGTGTTGGGTGCAAGCTGGCAAGACCAGCTGGCGTACAGATAAATGAGGTTATATAATGTTTTGTTGGGCGTGTGCGTGGTGTGTACCTCTGGTCAGAGGAATACCCCTAAATAAAATATTCTCCCCAGCCATTCAGTGTTGGACACACCAGCCCATCCTGACCTGGGCTATGTCTTCCACAGATAAAATATTAATGATTGCAGAAGGATCCCAGTAATCCTGGGAATGACAGTTCATCTGTTGCCTTGTAAACTAGAAGACTGGTGGGAAGGCAGACAATGTATTTTATGAGCACCCATGCCCACACTTCAAAGCTGCCAATCCAATCTATGTTTTCTATTCTTTGCATTATCTAATTGTAGCAAAGTGATGTAATTTAAACATGACAAGACTATCAAGTTACCTAATCCAATTAGCTCTGTCCTTTATTAAAAAAATCTAACAACACAATTTGTCTCATGGTCAGAACTTGTCTACTTTCATGTCGAAATCCATTTCAAATTTTGTTCTGCTATCCCTTTCCTGTGTACATTAGCCGTTAATTTGATAAATTAATCACAGTCTTGCTCATTGAGTATTACCTTGAGTTGCCTCATTTGAATACCTTGAACATACTCATTTTGGCTCCTGCCAAAAAGTGGAGTCAGCCCCCTCCTATGTCCTCCGAATTATCAGAGCAATAGGAAGAGAGGTGGGTACTTTGGGAACTGGATAGTTACAAGTCTGCAAACCTTCCTGCGAACAGGAATTAACCTCTAACATTAATACAGATTGACGAGAATTAAATTAACTTTATTTAAAAAGTTCTAGTGACCAGTCCAGAAACGGCTCCACCTGAGAAGAGAATGTCATTGTATTCTGTGCTTCAACATTCTTGTTGCTGGGATATGGTATGTGATCAAACTCATCATGCCAGAGGAGAATTACAAATGTGCCTGAAAGAGAAGTAGTGTTGGTTATGCCAATCACAGCAGGAGTAGCAACAGTGTTGTTGTATTTCACACTGCCCATTAAGTTCAGATCAGGGTTTCAGGGATTTTACTCCTAATGGCTATTTAAGTGATGGTGCTAGAGTGCAGAGCT
The DNA here is from genome assembly GCF_004010195.1 of Chiloscyllium plagiosum. Taxonomy (NCBI): domain Eukaryota; kingdom Metazoa; phylum Chordata; class Chondrichthyes; order Orectolobiformes; family Hemiscylliidae; genus Chiloscyllium; species Chiloscyllium plagiosum. The sequence goes on along the minus strand of NC_057727.1, from coordinate 55,081,938 downwards.
GGAGTGTGGAAAGGATCAACCATGCTGTGATGAACAGCAGATTTAACTAACCTGCTGCTACTCGCTGTTGAAACTTATGCATAAAAGATGCCTCTGTAACAAAGCATCTGGTATTCCTGGATTCATATCTTCAAGAGGAGGGGTGTAGAACATTGGCACATTCCAAAAAAAAAACATACAAGAAGTTTGACTTTTCTTCAGCCAAACAAATTAAACCAAATACTGTATGGGGATAGTGTGAAGAGATTTTCATTCCTGTTCTTGGCCTGTAGAGAATTGCTTGCACATGTTTTCATTATTAGTTCAGACTACTAGGAGCTATAAATCATTTCTTGCTGGCCCTAGAATCCATATTCTGAAGAATTTTAGTAAGATCTACATCCCATCTGCTATGACCCTCATGTCCCTGGCTCTGTGTCTGTGTATGCAGGAAAAATGGGCAAATGTGGAGCATTGATCTGTCTTCTGTAATGTTAGCTAATTATGTTCTAATCCCTGGCAGAAAGGAGAAAGTGTAAAGTTCAAGTGGGACCCTTCAGCAAATGTTGGCTGACCTGGTGTGTATTTACAGCATTACGCAGTTATGTTTCTTTCTCATTTAAGCTCCAGCTTGTGTACAGTACAGATAAATAACAAATTCCCTCAGCAGCTATAGATATATATGTGGGCTTTTGACTATATAGGATGCTGCAGAGGCTCACGAACAAGGGTAAAGCTTGTTGACATTGCTTTGCGATGTGTGTGTCTTGCACTTGATACTATCTAGTGCACTCTTGACATTGGTTGACAACCATAGCAAATGGAAAGAAATCAACACAGTGTTCTTGTTTGTTTAACCAGCTGCATTGTGCCACATCACTACATTAAGAGATTCTGAGTCATAAAGTCATACAGTACGGAAACAGACCCTTCAGTCCAACGCATCCTTGCCAACCAAGTCACTCTATTGTGAAGACTTATGCAAAAGACCTAATCAGTTCATCTGCCATTTTCTTACTTTCTATTGTTAATTCTCCAGTCAGTCTTTCAAATGGACCAATGCCCACTTTTTAACTCTTCAAATATTTACGCAACTCTTCGTATCTTTTTTTTAATATTTCTGGTTAGCTTTCTATCATATTCTAAATTTTCCCTCTTTATTAATTTTTTGGTCATTCTTTGCCCTTTTTTATGTATCTGTCCAATCTTCTGACCCATCACCTGCCTTTGTACAATAAATTTGTTTTTTCTTTAAGTTTGATGCTGTTATTAACATTCCCAGTTGACGTGGATGATGGATCTATCTGTTGAAATTTTTCTTACTTGTGCTAAGCTATTGAGGAATCCACATATGTAGAGATTCGATATGGCCAATGTGATGTATATCCTTACACGACCCTTACTGTCAATTGGCCTCCAATGGCACATGATGTTTCTCTGTCTTGTCTCACGTCCTCCTCTGATTACCCATCCAGGGGAATCCCTGTCGCAATCTCCTTGACTCATTCTTTCAATGAATTCTGTAGCATGGGACAGCACAGCAGTTGCTTATTTTTAGGTGGGGTTTGTAGAAAATTTCCTGAATAAAAGTCACTCAAGTGATGTTGAAGTCTAGTTAAGTGTCCTAGAAAGTGTCCCAATGCGATCCTTTTTACAGCTTCAGCAGCAAGAGAAGATGAAATGGGGAACCCATTAATGAACTGCTTGGAATTTACATCAACACTGTCTTCACTCCTAAAGAGCTGCTTGTTGTTGGGTGAGGGCAGTAGTTGGAAGTGCTAGCCACCAAAACATTCTGCAGCCTTTTCAGTGAGAACTACCAGGTATTTTAGTGGCAGTTAGCTGTTTAGAGGCTAGCTCCTCTGGGCACTCATTCACAATGTAGGCTTTGACTCTTTGACCAAGATGGTGTCTTGAGCTGAGTCCAAGCTAACCCTGTAGCTTAAGACCCCATCTGGGCCACTTCAGAGACACTTTAAACCTAAGGCTTATCAGTCCAAATTCCACCTAGAAGGGCAGAAATTTTTGGGAATTGTTTTCAATTTTGAATGCTGATCAATTTGATTCCAGAAGCATACCGGCAGCGTATTTCGTGTCTCAATGAGAAAGACTTTGCAAAAAAATAGCCGAATTAGAACCGCACAACATATCCGATATTATACTTTGGATTCTCTGCATTCAAAAATTTAAAAATCAGAATCCAAGAAATGTCACAACACAGTGGAGGCCATTAAGCCTACTTTATTCTCAGCGACTCTCCAAATGCGCATGTCCTTCAGTATTCTCCATACTTCTGCCCATAACTTTATCGATTGCTCTTTTTCAAGTAGCCACCTAATTCCCTTTCAGACTACTTCTATCAAAACAGCCTCCTCCCACCATGCCCTGAACCAGCGCATTTCGGATCCTGACCACTCGTTGCCTGAACCTTTTCTTCCCATATCGTTTTTGCTATTTTACTAATTACTTTAAACCTGCCCCTTGTCGTTGGCAGTCCTTCCATGGGTGTGGATAAAGTTACACCCCTTCAAAGTTGCATAAATTCAGAAAATTTGTGTGGAACCGCACTCCTGTGTGGGTAAGGTTGAAGCTCATTTAATGAGCAGCGTGGGAAATGGTTGACAGAAATGTCAGGCAATTAATGCATAAGCTCAAAGTCATGAAGTTGAGTGTGAAAATGAGTTCAAATCATTCGTACCCAAATTGCCGTGCTCTTTAATGCAGCGAATTTACATACTTTGGCTGTTGTTTCAATGCAAGATAAAAAGAGCTTCAGGCTGGATAATTAACATGCTTTGGGATCTTCATGATTGCTAAATTAAGCATGTGGTAACAACAATGAGAGTTCAATCTTTGGTTCTCTGTCAGCAGTTGTCTGACTGGACTGTAAACTGGTCAGTAATAAGTGACACTACTTGTTTACAAAGTCTCTGGTTTTCATCATTTTTGGATGGATGATGCAAAGAAGTGCCCTTATTTGGGTAGTAGTTTATGGATGCAATCAACTAGGACCAGATGATTTCATACTTGTAGATCTCAGCTTCATCCTTGGTCTGTTTTCCCACTAACCTGATGTTTTCAGAAGTATGTTCCCATTGTGGTAGAGTGGGCGAAATGCATCTGGGTTTTCCAGCTTATATTTGCTACCTCATAGACCTTTCTGAAAGATGTATTGTTGAAACTGGATGTAATTCAGGTTTAACCAAGAAAGAATGCCGGATGCTGGAAATCAGAAACAAAAGCAGAAATTGCTGGGACAACTGAGCAAGTCTGGCAGCATCGGTGGAGAGAAAGCAGTATTAAATTTTTGGATCCAGTGGCCCTCCTTCAGACCTCCTTCAGAAGGAGGGTCAACTGGACTTGAAACGTTAACTCTGCTTTCTCTCCACAGGTGCTGTCAGACCTGATGAGTTTTCCCAGCAACTTTTGTTTGTGTTTCAGTAATTCAGATGCCGTCATGCATATTGGTTCCTGAGGATAATTATCGAAATGGCTCAGACACGTTGATGGTTAATTTCCCTGATATTCGTGTCAGGATCTGCAGGCTTTCTGAAACGTTACCATCGTTTTCCTTTGTTACTCCTTAGTGAGTCCTGGGAAAAAGAGTGGATTTTGTACTTTTTCTGACTTCATCATCATTTCATCTATGGTCTCTTGCACCATTTCAAATTTAGGTGTAAGGCACTCATTGCACTGTGCATTATTAGATAGCTGGCCTTGAATGCTATGGCTACATATATTCACAATGTAATTAACAATCTGATCACTACTGCTTACTGTCTTCTTTTTGAATTTCAGTTGGAGCAGATGGAATGTCGTGGCACGGAGAGTGCTCATCCTGTTATGTCTGGATTACTTTCCAAGAGAGTAGGTCCTACTGTCACAGCACACACCATGCCATTCATTTTTCTCATCAAAACCTGTACTGTTCTAAGCATAACATAGATTCTCAAAGTCCTCATAGATTGGTATGTTCAGGTTGGCTTCAGAGTAGTCCACTTCTTTGAGCAATCTTGCCTTCGTGAAGTGGAATTTTCTGAATGGCAACCATCATGGCTGCCAGAAATGCCAAGTGGACGATCCATCTCGGCCTCTGCCAGTTTCCCTCCAGCACCGCAACAGTACTGAAAACTTGTGGTCCAGAACTTGCCAAACCCCGAGCCAAGCTGTTTCAGTACAGTTGCAACACCAGCATCTACCCATGGAAGTAGAAAATTGCCCAGGTATGTTCTGTACATAAACATAATAGAACAAATCCAAACCAGCCAATTACCACCACATCAGAATACTCTCAATCATCAGTAAAGTGATAGAAGGTGTCACCAACAGCACTTTAAATCAGCGTATGGTCAACAAATAACCTGCTCAGTGATGTCCTGTTTGAGTTCTCCCAGGGTCACTCAGCTCCTGGTTCAAACATAGACAAACGAGCTGGGTTCCAGAGGTTAGGTGAGAATGGCAGCTCTTGACATCAAGGCTGCATTCAACCAAGTGTAGCATCAAGGAACCCTAGCAAAACTGGAACTAGTGGGTATTGGGGAAACCTCTCTGGTGGTTGGAGTTATATCTGGCACAAAGGAAAATAATTGTTGAAATGACACTACAAAGGCCAGTATCCTGTCACCAAGGCACCTTTTATTTAACCATGGAAAGTCCTTGATACTAATCCAACTCCCACAGAGCCAGCTGTTAGAGTGTTAAGATGTCTGACATTCTATTTCATATCTGTCAGCCAGTGCTCCCTGATTGGATCAGATGAACAGCCCCGATCGGGGAACTCATGTTCTATGATGTCTACCTGGCTGACTTCGTCACATCCCACCTCTTCTGAGTCTGAGGATATAGGCCGGTTCTTTTTCTTTGAGCTCCTGCTGGGGTGTTTTAGCACTAGGTCAGATGCCTCCAACTGTGCATATGGCAGCGTTTGACACACAGCTCGCCTCTTACACCCAGAGCGTCGCAGAATAAATTTATCCTGTTCAGCAGATGACAGTGGTGCTGAGACGGCAACATCCTTTGGTGTCATCTCAGATTCTGAGGTCTCTTCAATGGCTTATGGAGAGGGAGAACCTGGGGTTCCATCAGCTCTGAGGAGCTGGGCACATTTCGCTTCTGTAGGATCTTCTCCACCGTAGCCATTCTGCTGGAATTATCCCTGCAGTTGCATGAGGGGTGGTCCAATAATCAAATGTGAACTGGGACAACTGGTATCTAATGTGGCTGTAGGCTGTTTCTTTAAGCCTGCCTTTAAAGTTTAGACTGCTGTTTCTACCAGACCATTAGATGATGGATAGTATGGAACTGTCCTTATGTGTCGAATGCCACTCGACTTGAGGAAATAATCAAATTCCCTGGGGATAAACAATGCCCTGTTATCTATGACCAACACTTCTGGAGTCCATGTATTATAGAAGATGCTCACAGCTTTTCTATCATTGTCCTTGTGTTTGATGAATGAACTCTATACACGTCATCCACTTTGAGTGGACTAAAGCACTGAGCCCATGAAAGGACCTGCGAAGTCAACTTGTAATTGAATCCAGGGTTTACCCAGCCATTCCCACGAATGCGGGAGAGCTGCGGGCAGTAATTTATGTCCTTGTTGGCATTCTAGGCACTACCCCACCAAAGTGGCTAAATCTGCATCCAGCCCTGGCCACCAGACGTAACTTCTCGCCAACATCTTCATTTTGGAAAACTTTTGATGACCCAGGTAGAGTATCTGGCAGCGACTTTTGCTTGAACCAATCACTGTTGCTCCCCATAGTAATATGGCTTTCTCCACTGTGATCTGGTCTGTCCATGACCAGAAAGGTTTCTATACTGGTTGTGATGGCCCTTTGGTTTCCCCCATCACCACCAGCTGCTTCAGTTCTGTCTGAACTGGATCTTTGTGTCCAAAGACTGGTGTTATCAGCTGTAACTGGATGTGTGCCCATAAAATTGAAAACCATTTCGGATTCTTCCAGTGGTGGTACCATTGGTGGTGTACCTGCCAGCAGGAGGGGGTGCAGTGCATCTGTATTCTCTACTTGACCTCCTGGTGGAAGTGTTCCAACTTCTAATTGTATGCTCATAGTATTAGAGCCCATTGCTGAATTTGGCCTGAAGCTATGGGTGGCACCGCCTTGTCCTGTTTAAGTAGACCTAGTAGGAATTTATGGTCTGTTATTATTACAGATTATGTCCATAAAGGTATTGGTGAAATTTCCTGAGTCTAAATATGACCATTAAACTTTTCTTCTCTATCTGGGCATATGTACACTCTGCATTAGCCAAAGTCCTTGATACACACACTACTGGGCATTCTTCTCCAATGGGTCACCTTCAAGCAGATATTACCCCAGTGTCGTACCGGGAGGCATCGCTTCCCAATGCCAGATCTCACCTGGGATTATGGTGTGTTTATGTGTGATAGAGGATGATAGCTGTTTCTTAACTTTCCTGAAAACTATGACTTGGCTTGGCTATGTGACCGTTTCCAAGGCAGACCCTTTTTGGGAGCTGAAGGAAGCCAGGTTATGTATGAACTTGCTGTCATAATTCCCCAGCCCAACGAAAGATGTAAGCTCTGTAAGCCCTCACTTGATCACCCAACCCGGTCTTGTCAACTCCGTAGCCAGGAAGGTCACTTGGGGTGCCTGGAACACACTTAACGCATGATGCCAGAAATGTTTACCCCAACTCAAATCTGACTTTTGTGAGCAAATTTCTTCAGGATATTTGCTTTTGTTGCCACTGAAATAACTTTAGAGAGATCAGTATCTAATCACCAAGTCACCCTTTATTTACACGTGGAAAACCGTTGACACTGATGCAGCTGCTTCAGAGCCCATCTCTCATCTAACCACTGCTGCTTGATATTCAATGGTGTTACCATCACTGAATTCTCCACTGCTAATATCCTGAGGGTTACCATTGGCCAGAAACTCAACTGGACTTGCCACATGAACACAGTGGCTACAAGAGCAACTCAGAAGCTAGGACTACTTCATTGTGTAACTTACCTCCTGACTCCCCAAAGTCTGTCCACCATCTATATGGCTCAACTCGGGTGAGATGGAATACTTCCCACTTAGCTGGATGGTGCAGCTCCAACAGCACTTAAGAAGCTTGACACCATCTAGGACAATGCAGTCCACTTGTTTGGCACCACTTCCACAAGCATCCACTCCCTCCACTACCGATGCTCAGTCACAGCAATGTGTACTATCTACAAGATGTACTGCAGAAATTCACCAAAGATCCTTAGACAGTACCTTCCAAACCCATGACCACTTCTATCTACAAGGACATCAGATACATTGGGACGCTGCCACTTCCAAGTTCTCCACCAAGTCACTCAATATCCTGACTAGGAAATATATTGTCATTCCTTCACTGTCACTGGGTCAAAAACCTAGAATTCCCTCCCTAAGTGCATTGTTTGTCTACCCACAGCAAATGGACTGCAGCAGTTCAAGAAGGCAGCTCACCACCGCTTTCTCAAGGGCATCCAGGATGCAATAAATGCTGGCCAACCACACCCATGAGTGAACAAAAAAAAATGCAGTGTTGATTTCAGTGTGCCAGTGGTTGATTAGGCTGAGGATAATGATGAAACATTTTTGTGCAGCTGCAGTTTGCCCACACATGGGGCAAATATTTCTCTGAAGAGTGCAAAACATCAAGCCGAGCAACAGAGCAATGCAGTTGATGTGCGGAATCTGCAATGTGGTTTACTATTGATAGAATACTCACACTCAGTAATGGAGACTACAGACTGTCATTATACCAACATAGCCAAGCACGAGGGACATCTGTAACCATGAGATGCACTCCAGCAACTTGGGAAGAGTGTCCTGTTACTTGAGGATATGTGTGATAGAGGATGCAAAATAGAAGGTGCAAGAAGAATAGAAAGCTGTGCCCCCTCTCCTCATCCCACTTTCCCAAGGAAGCTGAACTGTCAGTGGAGGAGTGAGAGTTCTACTTTAGTTATTTATTTATCCATTAGACACGCATGGACTGCAGCCAAGAAAGATATTTCCTGATGTTTTACCAGTAAATTCCTGTCCAGTTACTCTACTCCAACTCTTTGAAATCTTATGCAGCCCATGTGTATTCAGTCTGGTGTTGCTCGGTGCCAAAACAATGTCTGTTTAAAATGATAATAAGAATTATCTTTTAAAATCTTTTCATTGTCATTGAAATTTTAATTACATGTAAAGTATTCCAGAACTGTCTTCAAGAGGAAGAAATTTAATCAGTGTGACGTTCTGGAGAATAAATCTGACATGATAAATAAGTAACAATACTTTTAACGAGAACTGAATTTTAATATAATAGGAGTGGACAGTGCAATCAGCAGAGAAATGTTCCAAACTACACAATATTTGTAGAATTCCATTAGTGCTTCAGAATGAGTAATATGCAGACACCAACGATTGGCAATAATTTATTGCCATTTATAGTAAAACTTTACAATATGAAAGAAAATGTTTGTAAAGCGTAAGAAGCTTTATATTTTGCAGTCTGAAGTGAATGAAATGAATATTTTATCTCTGCACATGTTATGTTGTTATTATAAATTAAAATGAAATTCTGGCTTTAACTTGGCAGGAATTAAAGCCATGTGTTTGATATAACACTTCAAAAATCTTTTTTTTCCTTTCCCCCCCACCCAAATCTCTCTTTCCACTTGCCAGGCTATTCATTATATGGAACTTATTCCAAAGGAAATGCAACCAATTGCTGGCACAGAAGGGGCCTACTATCGCCGTAAGCAACTAATGAGGCAGCTGCCAGTCTACGACCAGGATCCCTTCCAATGCCATGCTTTGTCAGAGAGTGAGGTGAAAACCATGGAGGAATTTGTCAGGAAGTACAAGAGCGAGTCGCTGGGAGTTGGAGAAGTGGCACTGCCAGGCCAGGTGGGTAGTGCCAAAGAAAAAGCTAACCAGAAGCAGAAAATCGAAGCCACGGGGCAATTTGGCAATGGCAAGATAGCAAAGGGGGAGCCTCAGCATGGTCCTGCTTCAACCAATGGAACGCCGACAAAGGCCCAAGAGAAAAATGAATATGTGAGTAATTAGTGTAATTTGGCTTAAATTGAAGTCAGACATCAAAGTATGAAAGAAATAAGATACTTGTGGATGCATTTAGCTTTCGTGTGTATTTTAAAACTTTTTTTTCCAAAAGAAAATAGCTTCTTTTGGCACATGTGAAACCAATTATTCCAAGGTACACATCAGGAAATATTCTCGCTGCTCTTTTAGAATGATTGCGCATTTCAGCACAACTACTTGGCACTTTGATTTTGTGCACTCTCGTGAAAAGGTTCAAAGTGTTTTTATTGTCCTTTCTATTTTTCTGTCATTCTCTAACTATTTCTTGCTGTCTTCTTCTTTCAGTTTTTCTTTTAATGTCCTTCCCATCACTTGCTGCAACAATCACAATGTTGAGAATTGGAACTTCATGCAGTTCACTGCAAGTAGCAAATGAAAGCAGAGCTGGGCATCTTTATTTGTGCGTCTGTCTTTCATCCCTTCAGTAACCTTGAGCAAGTGATTGACAAGCAGTGTGTTTTACAATCAACATTTATTTAGTCATTGAAGAAAAGGACAAATTAGATTAGATTACTTACAGTGTGGAAACAGGCCCTTCGGCCCAACAAGTCCACACCGATGCTCCGAAGAGCAACCCACCCAGACCCATTCCCCTACATTTAACCCTTCACCTAACACTACGGGCAATTTAGCATGGCCAATTCACCTGACCTGCACATCTTTGGACTGTGGGACGAAACCGGAACACCCGTAGGAAACTCAAGAAGACACTGGGAGAATGTGCAAACTCCACGCAGACAGTTGCCTGAGGTGGGAATTGAACCTGGGTCTCTGGCGCTGTGAGGCAGCAGTGCTAACACAGATCAGGACAAGGCAAACTTCACCAGTCTTTGATATTTGTCATTCTGCCCTCTTTCACTTTTAATACAAGTGGGGTGACCTTTGAAGCTTTTACAGTTCACCCTGGCTCAAGACCAAAGGAAAATGTTAGATCACCTGTTGTCTTCTGATGCTCCTTTCGTATTTGCATTTTATTTTCAAAATTTTCAAGAGATCCTTGATTATATACTTTCTGTGCTAGTTATTAAAGAAAGGTTCCTTTCTAGAAGACTTAAATGAAAAAGCTCTTTCTGAAAACCTAGTACTATAAATTTACAACTGTGCCATTGTGATAGTTTTGAACAAGTTTCTGCTTGTCCAAAATGCCTGATTTGAATAGCATAGTTTGGTGCAGCTTAATTCTAAGTCTTATGAAAGGTGAAAAACAGAGACCTATATTGTTCAGTCTTTTGAGTTATTAAAGAAAAAGGTTAAATGCTACGATCTTAAGTGGCATTCTATTTAATTATCGCTTCGGCACCTCAATCCTGAAGACATGAACAGGAGTAGGTTATTTGACCATCCAGGCCTGTTTCATGTTCAGTCAGATCTTGATTGATGTGTACCTCAACTCTATTCACCTACCTCAGTTCCGAAGCTTTTGATAGCTCTACTCCACAAATCTCTTGGCTCGCCCAGCTTTCAAGGTTTCTTCATTCAACTGCTAAACCTCATCAAGTTAAAGGTGTACCAGCTGCCAGTTGTGCCTTGGTTTGACATCCTAGAATGGCCTGATGTAGCGGAATAGCCTACTCGCAGATTGTCCAAGAGGAGTGTATGCATCAAAGAACAATGAGCTGAATCTTACCTTTTCTTTTGGCTTAGCATCCATTTTGTCAAGTTTCATTGAGAGTTTCACTCCATTAGATCTAATGAGTTTTGCTATTTATCCAAACTGGCTTCATTAAGTACCTATCAACCCCTAAGGCTTATCCAATTCTAGCCTGAATCTACCACTTGTATTCTGAACAACTCGTCCCTATCAGAATGGACCAGCACTCTGGCACTAGTGCCATCTTTATAAGACTGCTGCACATGGAGGCAAGTTCTGTCAGTCCAGAACTACCCTGTCCCCCATGCATGACAGATAATGGGAAATTGGTGCCTCACATTATGGACCGGAAGTCCTGGTGGATGGAGTGGTGCAAAAGAGAAGTACTTTCCATCCCCAGGCAGAGGAGGCCACGACCCTACTGGCCTAGTCTGAGGTTGCCACTCAGTCAGTGCAGTCTTGGGCATCAGTAAGAATGTAAGGTAGTCAGTGACATGCTTCATTCTGCCAGAGCAAGTGCCACAACTTTCTTTGTGCTACCTCACACTCGCTGTATCTCCGTTCCTGCACCTACCTTGCACTAAGACTCGTGCTGTCTTATTTTCACTCTGCTATCAATCACTCTCACCCACCCAAATCTCCCACACCTGTAACCTTCTGTGTTGCCTAATTGCCAGCTCGAGACACCTCACCATCCTTCCCTACCTGCTCCAGCAATAATGCCTGTGCCAGTCACTTCCATCTCTCTCAATCACTCCAGGAGGAAACAGCCAACAAGAGAAGAAATAGCCAGGACAGGTGATGAGGTGCCTGGCATCGTTTCATTTCCCTTCAAGGAGTGGCTGATTGACTGTGTATCCATGCCCCTGAGCTGCAATAGGAGCTGCCTTTGACTTATTATACAGGGACCTCCTTACTGAAAGCTGTCCCCCTTTATTTGACAGAGGGCTGCTCACAAGCTTCCTGGCTTTGTGCCTGCGCTAAATAGCAAGGCAAAACAGAATTACTGTGAGTCTCGTAGTTCTGGCAGATGAGAGAAAGTGCAAAATGCAAAGGCATGGCAAGGAGGGATGCGGTAAGAATCCAGGTGCACTCATAGAGGGTGAGTACTAAGAGAGGACCAGCATTGCATCCTGTGGAAAATGTCCAGCAGCCATACGGCAGTCATTGGTGCTACTGCACTCCGATGTTATGATTGACCTGCAAAAGCCTGCTCTAAGTGTATTGGAAGTGTGCCCATGCTGATGAAGCTGTCAACTGCCTTTAGCCAGGCTCATGGATGTAGAGAGTGTGTGGTCACTGCACACTGGTACTGGGTGTCCAAGATGAGCTGGAGTTGCCAAATACCTGTTCACACTTCCATTCCGAGAACTCTTGGCACTAGATTCCTCATGGTGGAATGTCGAATAGGAAACTAATGCAAGTGAGGTGAGAAATGTGGTTAATTGAGCTGATAACAAGCTTCATTGACATCTTATTGCTACTTAGTGACAATCTTGTCTTGACATCTGGAACTTTGTTGGAAAATGCATCCTGTTGCTCCCAATGTTGAGATAGGTCTTGCTCAATTTCTCAGGTGATTCTCTCAGATTGCTCACTGAGAGCTCACGTTGTTCAGGCCCCTATCAGATTCCACCTAATTTTTTTTTTAAATTTCAGACAAAGAACACATTGCTGGTGAAATGTCACTCCATTACCATGGGATTGAATGATGGGGATCAATTGGGATGTTTGACAGATAGCTATAGAGCTGAGAAAAGGTTGATTCTTGAGTCACAAATGTCGTTCAGTGTATGAAAATTAGATGCTATACCTCTGAAAGAAAAGTATAATGCTGAAAAATCTCAGCAGGCCTTAGATTATTGAGATTACCCTCAATTACTGACGACAATAGTGTTACAATTCAGGGATGTCAGAGTGACAAAATGCACCATTAAGCCTGGCAATGTAATCTTTTATATAACTTTGCTAGGCTTCGAAGTCCATTTATTATAGTATAGTTTTCCCTCCTGGGACAGCAAACATGGCTCTTAAGACCACATAAAAAAACCAAGTCTGTCGTATTCACTGAGAAGTTGAATTTTGTAGAGACAATATAGCTGTAACTTGAAACAACCACTTGAAAGCATTTGTAATGATGAATGGAATACAAACCTGAGAATGTCCAGCTGCAAAACAGAGCCTGGCTAATATCAAGCGCTTTCTGATAAAACCTTAGAACCTGAACTCTGACCCTTGCCCTTCCTGAACCACTAATTACAGTAGAATTACCAGGGTCTGAATGAATTGAAGTCAGATGTACAGAGTTAATTAATAAGAGGGAAGTGAACTGATCTTGAAAATGTGCAATAGGCAAACCTCAAATACATAACTCCGTGAGAAAATACCAGTGTGTTTTCAGATTGCCTACATTCACTTATGATGTGATGTATGATTGGTCATGGTTTCCACCAACTGTAATTAGAAGATGTTGTTTTCTTGTTGATGGAAAAGAGTCACTTATTATCTTTGCATTTATATATTTGCGAAGAAAGGGTGGGTATTGTTCTGGTGCACATTTAGCCATTCCGATGGGGTCTACAATGGGTGAGCAATCTGTGTCATCATGCAGTGCAGGAGAGGGGAGATTTTTTCATCAGAAGTCCAAAGAAAAATAAATCAGTTCCAGAAGTTGGGGACTAATATTTTGAAACCTCCCATTTTGAATTGAAATGTATTATCCTCAATAGTTCAACCTTTCTCTAATGTTTGGAGGCTTTCCTGCTCCACAGGCCATTTCATTTTAGATTCTAAAGTGATTAGCAATCTTATTATGTTGGAAATTGCAACCATGTGTAAAAATGTGAGCCATAATTAGGAGAGTTCATGGATGCCCCAATCCTAATTGAAACTAGTTATGGTTCAAATTATGAGCTGGATGATGTATTGCAGATCTCAGTTCTGTCTGGTGCACAGTGAGGGCCACAAGTGATGACTTTTTGCGACACACGTCGTAGCCGGACTAGAATGTGATAGATGGCAGGTAGTCATCATGTTTGGAAGCCTGTTAGTACAGGTAAAGATATTTGTTGAGGAGAGGGAGAGAATAAAAGTGTGTAAATTGATCTCTGGCTATGCTTGAAATTACATTCCTTGCCTGGTGGCTAGCTGATTACATTCAACACAAAGAGCTCACTGTTAACTTCCAAAATTCTAATGTTTGCCTTTTTAGAAAAGTTTAAGGGTTTTTTTAATATTGTCCTGTTTACCACTTTCTTCAAACAGTGTGACATCTCATCCCAAGGAATGCACAGACCTTTTATAAACTCGCATCTAATATTTCAGTTGGTACAAGGCTGACTTGATAATCTGAAGCCATCAAGGCACTAATAGGGGCACTGTATTTTCTAGTCTCCATTCTTTGTTGAGCTGTTATACAAATGCTTTAAGATTCTGGTAGATGTGACAGCTTCTGTGCTGCTATAAGAAAAGTATGGTGCTGTCTTGCTGTGCTGGGCAGTGTTCCTCCCTTTATCCAACACCATCAAACAGAGTGACGGGCCACTTATCATGTTATAGTTTAGAGAATACTGCTGTATATACATTAGCCCATGTGTAAAGGTTTAAAGTCACAAATTATATTATATTCAAGAAGCCTGTAAATGCTCTATACATTCAAGCTGTGTCTGAGAACAGTGAATTTGATGTGAAAATAATTTGAATTTTGTGCATTTTTTCTGAATTCCTAAATTCAACATTGATGAGGAGCTCATGGGATTCTATTTGCTGAGACCACAGTTGCAGTTACCTCAGCTGCTTCTGTCTCTTCCTCAAGCCAACTGGGCTAGGCTCCCCCAATGACTTTCAACTAAACATTTTTCTCTGACTTCTGGTTCGCTTCTATTTCCTCCACTAGCACAAACCAAACTCATCCTTGACGTGGGACTCACATTCTGATGCATTGACCAGTCACTTTCTTTTCCTGAATCCCATGTTAGCTGACATTGTTGACAGTTTTCTCTCTTCAGGTTCTGTTCTTCCCTTCTTCAAATTTACTATGATCTCTCTTTTCCTTAAAACCTCCAACTTTAATCCCTCAATTTTTGCAAAGTACACGACCATCCAATCTCCAAGTTTCCTTTCCTGATCAAACTCCTTGGATATGCTATTTCCCCCAAATCCACATACATCTTGCCCTGAACTCCATGCTTGAATTCTTTCCAATCAATTTCTCCCGTTGCCACAATAATTTCAACTACATCTTTCAAAGTCACCAAGTAATGCTCTGTGCAACTGTGACAACAGTAATAAATCCATCATCTTTGGTTACCACCACAAACTCCATTCCCAACTAGGGCAATATTCCCATCCCTAATAACTGCCTGTGACTAAGCCAGACTGTATGCATCCACAGTGTCATATTTGGTCCTATGATGTACTTCTGGTCACACCATCACTGAGACCATCCATTTCCATCTCTGAAACATTGGTTGAATCCATAACACCTCAGTGTAACTGCTGTTGAAAACCTTGACCATGCCTTTCTATTCCCTAAACATTTCCTACCTTGCATAAGCTTGAGCTAATCCAAAGCTCTGCTACCAATGTCTTTACTTGAGCCACACCCCATTCCCCAATCAACCCAGTCTTTGCTAACCCTACAGTGGCCTCTGGTTAATCAACACCTCATATTCAAATGCTAACACTTGTTTTCAAATCCCTCCAAAGCTTCATCCCTCCCTTACTCTGTAACCTCATACTTTCTTCTGAGATAGCTAGGCTTCGCCAATTCTAGCCTTTTGGGCATCCTCCATTTTAATCGTCCCCATCATGAGTGAATGAAACTTCATTTGCAAAGATTCTGGGCTTACAAGTTTCCTCCCAAAACTTTGCTGCTGCACAATCTCTGCATCCTCCTTTATGGACGCTTCTTAAGATCCGTGTCATTGTCCAAATGTTTAGTGATTTCTCCTCATATCTACTTGTGTGGCTTGGTGCCAAATGTTGTTTAATAACTCTTGTGATTTGTTGGTGCAGCAAAGATGTTATAAAAATATAAGCTATTGTTCTAACTGTCACTATGTCAACACTGTCTTATCAATACCATAATGACAGTTGGAGTCCTCTTTTGACTTCTAGGATCTGAATGGCATGCCCCCCCCTCCCTCCCCCAACCCCCCCCCACACCCCACCCCAAACCCCCCCCAATCCCTATAGTACTGAAGTCAAGGATCATCGCACAGTCCTTTTTATTTTATCTGGTATTCAAAACCATGCAAGTCATCACCTTTGCCTTTCCTCCACATGAATATTATGTAATACTTTTAACTCTGCAAATTGTTTTTCTCAATGTGACAGAGCTGCTTTTGCTTTGTATTTTTCACCTTCAGGAATTCTCTCCAGACACAGCCCAAATGTGCAAGGTTCAGTTTTTTCTGCTAGAAACATTACAGAATTTATTTGAGCCAGAGTGCCAAACCTTCATAGATTCTCCAAATGCCTCCTTAATGTCCAACAGCTGAATTTTTTTTCACGATAAACATCTGAGGATTGAGCCTTCCTTCTCAACTTTCAGGTTTCCCCGGAAGGTGAAATGAGAACACTTGTCATGCCCAGATGCTAGTGTGCTAGGGGGAGGCATTAGCATTATGGTGTTGTCGTTCTGCTCATGAGTCCCTTATGCAGCATGGGTCCAAATCCTGCCAAGGCGGTTATTCCAATACAATTTTTAAAATAAATCTGGCCTAGTGGCAAACATGTAACCCATTGTCGATTGTTGTAAAAAATCCATCTGGTTCACTAATGCCCTTTACTGAAGAAACCTGCCAACGTTAGCTGGTCTGATCCCTGACCTAAAACAATGCAGTCAATTCTTAACTGCCCTTTCAAATGGCCCTTACAAGCCACAGTTTGTGGGGCAGTTAGGGATGGGCAATAAATGCTTGCCAAACCAGAATCACCTATCACCTATGCATGAATACAAGGAAATATTTATCAGAAGATATTTATGTACATGTCTTGAGATGATCTGAAAATGAATATAGTTGTTATCCTGGTCAGCAATTCTGTTTCAAGGCATTGTTGGTCAGCAGATTGCTGAAAACTAAGTCACAAGTTCTTGTTGTATTCCTTTGTGACAATCTCTAATTTATTCTTTTGTGATAAACATTGGAGGAGAGAAAAATATGGTGCATATTGGAGACAATAGAACAGGACAGTTAATTTAGGAGATCTTAGGCTAAGAATAAGCAAAGGTTCAATAACCTCTTTCTGTGTTATAAACCTCTGCAGTTCTACATTTAATGTCATTATTTTACTCCCCCTTCCTGCCATATGTCTGTTTCTGTGCTGCATGATGATTATACAAGGACACCAAGTACACATCATTACCGTGATGATGTGTCCACCTTTGCTATTTAAGGGATTATTATGGCTGATGATGCTGGAAGTGTCATGGCTAGGAATTTCTTCATAGCTCTCCTCACCCCATCAATGTAGTTAGCTTAGTAATAGGAGTCCTACAGTCCAATGATACAGAATGCTGCTGGTCTGAAAATCTAACATAATCATGCCTGGCCTTTTTTGCTGACTCAAATAATGTTCTTGGGACCCACAAGTTGTCAGACACTCAACACTGTTAAGATAGGTAAGATTGATTCCTCTATGGTAACCATGCCCTACTGAATATAGAGTCACAGAGATGTACAGCATGGAAACAGACCCTTCGGTCCAACCTGTCCACGCCGACCAGATATCCCAACCCAATCTAGTGCTACCTGCCAGCACCTGGCCCATATCCCTCCAAACCCTTCCTATTCATATACCCATCCCAGTGC
Source organism: Chiloscyllium plagiosum (assembly GCF_004010195.1). Classification (NCBI taxonomy): domain Eukaryota; kingdom Metazoa; phylum Chordata; class Chondrichthyes; order Orectolobiformes; family Hemiscylliidae; genus Chiloscyllium; species Chiloscyllium plagiosum. Next base: position 55,064,446 of record NC_057727.1, on the reverse strand, counting down.
CTCTTAAATGTTGCAATTGTACCAGCCTCCACCACTTCCTCTGGCAGCTCATTCCATACACATACCACCCTCTGCGTGAAAAAGTTGCCCCTTATGTCTCTTTTATATCTTTCCCCTCTCACCCTAAACCTATGCCCTCTAGTTCTGGACTCTCCGATCCCAGGGAAAAGACTTTGTCTATTTATCCTATCTATGCGCCTAACCAATGTCCTGTACAGCCGCAACATGACCTCCCAACTCCTGTACTCAATACTCTGACCAATAAAGGAAAGCATACCAAATGCCTTCTTCACTATCCTATCTACCTGCAACTTTCAAGGAGCTATGAACCTGCACTCCATGGTCTCTTTGTTCAGCAACACTCCCTCGGACCTTACCATTAAGTGTATAATTCCTGCTAAGATTTGCTTTCCCAAAATGCAGCACTTTGCATTTATCTGAATTAAACTCCATCTGCCACTTCTCAGCCCATTGGCCTATCTGGTCCAGATCCTGTTGTAATCTGAGGTAACCCTCTTCGCTGTCCACTACACCTCCAATTTTGGTGTAATCTGCAAACTTACTAACTGTACCTCTTATGCTCGCATCCAAATCATTTATGTAAATGACAAAAAGTAGAGGACCAGTATTGTGCGCCTACCGGTCGCAGAAATGCTGACAGTTTAATTTTCATTTGAATGTTGTCCTGTTAAAATCTTTCTGATTTCAGATGTTGCACCACATGTTCATTGAAAATTAAAAATTATCACCATATGTTAATAGCATTTGATCTTTCTGTCTCTTTGATCCAGTTCAGTAGATGCCAACTGTTGCCGGTTTCTGACATTAATGCATTATTTAATCAGTAGAACCTGTGCAAGACAGGACAGATGGAAAATTGAAATGATCTGTCTTGATTTGATCAAGGAGTTTGATAATGCTGAAAGCTATTATGTTTGCAGGCAAGGGAAAGAGTAGGGGCAGCTATGGGGAAAATGTATTTACAAGACTTTGAGTCAAAGATTCTTCCATTTCCTGACTGTTTGTTTTATTGTCACTTTGTAGCATTAATACAGTTCTAAACATACATTGGTTTCTGAGGTGTTGAAGCCATTTGTTTCTGATAGTATCTGAGGAGTATTAAAGGAAATATAGATGTAAGTGTTGGATCTAGATACGTTTTATCATTTCAAAGTACCATTTATGTATAGATGGGACAGATTTCTCACTGCCAAGTAGTATTTGATTTTCCCTTTATTCGTTCATTGTATGAGGGCATCGCTGGCTAGGCCAGCATTTATTGCCCAGAGGGCAGTTTAAGAGTCAACCATATTGCTGCAGGTGGAGTCAGATGTAGGCCAGATCAGGTAAGGATGGCAGGACACTTCCCTTAAGGATTTTTCCGACAACTGATTCATGGTCATCGTTAGACTTGGAAATTCAGATTTTTTTATCCCCACTGAGTTCAAATGCCACCATCTGCTCTGGTGAGATTTGAACCCATGCTCCCCAGGACGTGGCCAGGGTGTCTGAATTATTAGTCCAGTGACAATACCATCAGACCTTGCCTCCCCTATACACAAAGAAGAGTATTAAACAACATATTGAAGAGATTTTCTTTCTTCCATTCCTCCTATCGCAATCTTTTTGTCCAAAGATTTGTGTTTCTGGTTTGGAATGGCAGATTCCAAAGACTGTCAGTGAAACATCACAAAATGCAGATGTAATGAATTGGCTGTTTCTACGTTTTTCTCCCATCTTATTTTGCCCTTCCTTTCACTGAGACAGTCAACTTGTCTGTCCTGCGTTGACCGTTTCTTGGCATCATTAGTGAAAGAGCTGGAAATTTTCTGTGTACTGCCCAATTGTTCTACCAAAGTAGTTAAACTGTTCATTTATTTCACCACTTTTCAGTTCTCTGTTTTACTTATTTTTTTGTTCTCGCCTGGTCTCTCACTCTCTCATCTCGCTCCCCCACCTTTGTCTTCCTCTCTCTGTGCATTAGTCAGTGCCCATTTTTACAGACAGCTAAATCCAGACCTCACCAAGTGGTGAGGCACAAATTGGCAGCTGGAAACCACCTGTAGGCCTCAATAATTTATAAAGTAAATCTCTGGTACAGTAATATATCTCCTCTCACTTGATGATTGCTACAGAAGTGGTGGTAGCAAAACCAAAACTTTTTGTTAACTCTGAAGTAATTATGTGGCTGTCTGCAATTGAGTGAATGGTAAAATATACAAAAGAAGTATAGTCTGTTTGGGGGGGGGGCAGAGAGCTAGCGGTGTGATTGATATCATTCACAGACTCCTTTCTTCACAATCCAGACAGATAAAACAATGTGTCATTCTCAGTTTGGGGAATGTGAGTAGGGAATCAGTCCAAGTTTCATTGCTGTAGTTGTAAATTAATCCGGTAAAGCTTTAACTAATTTATTCTTGAAAGGTGATGTACTTTTGTCAAGTTTTTACCCTGAAATGTGCAAAGGCATGCTTCAGTCAAACGCACAACTGCCATTTATGGTCCTGGCTATGCAGGGAATGTTGCCACATTGGCATTCCATAACCAAGAGGATAGGTCTACATTTGGGAATTTCACTCCGCAGTGTAAACAGGGTGGGTTCCGCGACAGACTCAGCCTGGACAAGCAGTGCCACTTGCAGCTGAACTAGCCCTATTTAACGCCAAATTGGTATTGATGGACAAATTTCAGAGAGGACTACTGCTAAACAGGTTAGTGAGCATTACCTCATATTCCAAGCTCCTTGGATCTCAGTTGACCCGTGATTCGGGAGTTAATTTTAAATTTACCCCTTACATTAGGAAATTGGGAGGATCTGACCACTGAGGAGGCGGGCTCCTGTTGAGCCTGAAGCAGATGATGCAGAAAATCTAGGCCTGTAAACTTGGCTTTAAGAGACTTGTTGGAGATGTCGAGTCAACAGAAGAAAATGAAGCAGAGGTTCCAGAGATTGCAAACAGAATTAAGCAAAGGATGGAGGAAGCCATCCAGATTCTGTCTATTATCATGTCTCTGGCATGTGAGCACTTGGTTGTCTTTGAGATCATGTCTTGGAGACCCAGATCCAGTAGAACACGCAGTGGCTGCGGCATATGCATTTGGACCTGTAATCCATTGTGCTGGCATGGGTGCAGCTTCACTAGACAAGAAGGGGATAAGGCACCTAAATATCACTTCAGGTGCCCCTTTTCTTGATGGATGTGCCATACCACACTCACATGCAAAAGAAGCGTAAAGAATGGATGTTTTATTCCAGCATACTCAAAAGGTGACATTGCCTTTCTAATTCCCCTCTTCCAATGCCACAGTGTCTCTCACAGGTGAGGCCAAGGAGGATGCACCAGCAGACTTGGATTCCTCTAATCCCCAGCTCACCAGGATACCAGCCAAAGTCACCTTGGTCATCAGGGTACAGCAGTCAGCAGCTGCCTTCACCTTAGCTGTGGATGTTGAGAAAGCTTCAGGGGTATTGGTGTGAAAAGAAAGCTTAAGACATTATTAAGGCACAGTGGTGACACAGGCCTGAACATATATAAATTTCACTTGAAAATGCATGTTTAATCACAGTTGTCAAATATGTTGCCTTTTATTATGTTGCCAGTTTCCACAATGTTGTTGTGTCTTTCAGGCTTTGCATTTAATTCCCTCTCAATTGGTGGCTACAGGTCTGTGGATGCACCATTTATTGTGCCATAGTAAAATAGCAGTAGTATCTGTGAGTATCTTGCCGTGTATAGGATTGAACATTGGGCATTATTTATGGAGTTGCAGCCTGGGAATGCATCTGTCAACCTATCAGGTAGTGTTCACTGCAATGTCATCCCTCTGAGGCTGCTGCTTAACATTGTCCAGATGGTGCCCACATGATTGTCAATCTACTAAGTCTCACTCTGCTCTTATTGTCACTGTTCCATCCCCTGACTACCCTAAAATTTAATCCTAAGGACTCCAATAAGGACATCACCAACCCCATTCTTTAGGACCATTTATCCACTACACTGCCTGTCGAGAAGATCCTTCTATTGCCCAGTCACAGAAACACCACATTTGTGAAGAAATTACCCTTCCTCCCTTGACAGGAGGCACAATGCCTCTCATCCCCACACAGTCTGCTTCACTTAGCCTGCTCCATGCTCTAAACCGCTTTAATTTCCCCCATCCAATCTCAATCAATACCTCTTTGAGGAACGCTCCACACAGGGGACAAAGAAATGGCTATTCACTCCAAATTCCAGCAAATACAATGCCTCATCTGTGGTATACCGCTTGTATGCAGTCAAGGATTAGAAGGCATGGCCTGATTACATATGGATAACTTAATTATGAAAGGTAGCTTAATTCTGGTGAACAGGTCTTTTCACTGAACATGCATGACACCCAAATGCCTACAAAATGGTTTCTCACGCTTGCTGCTGGTAAACTGAACCTTTAAAGTTCAGAGAACTTAATTCCCAACTTTCATCTTACTATTGGGAAAGTTTATTTATGAGTCTGACACAATTAAGATTCCTATTTCTGCTCCCGAGAGCTTCATTGTGGTTTTGCTAAGGGCAACGTCATACCTTGTTATTAAACTCTGTTTTGTTGATGTAAGTGTTTAGTTGAGTTATTATTGCACTGTCACTCATGAGTTGGGTTTCTCTCCTTTGTTTCAGTGTTGTGAGCTTTGCAAGCAGCCAGTTAGCAACGAGAACCCCGTGGTGTATGGGGAGCGAGCAGGGTATGACAGGCTCTGGCACCCAGCGTGTTTTTTGTGTAGCTGGTGCAGAGAACCTCTGGTGGATCTCATCTACTTTTGGAAGAGTGGGAAGCTCCTATGTGGTCGCCATTTCTGTGAGAGTGAGAAGTACCGCTGTGTTGCCTGTGATGAGGTGGGTTTTTTGTAATTGGAAACATTGGTATCCTGCGTGGAAAAAATTTGGTCACACAACATAGTCTTTCGTGTTGGCTTATGCCTGCAAATTAAACTGTACAAGTGGACCACTGCCACTGCTGTAGTGATACTCTGTTGGATGGGTCCAAATAAAACAGATATCACCTCCTGTGATCTTCATTCTGCAACTCTGGATTTTGCAAAATAAAGCGATGCCCAGGGCAACCATCCACACGTAAAGCTACTGCTGCAACAGTACAGTCGGTCCTGAATAACACAGCTACAGCTTCAGAAAGTTTCTGCACTTCTGATGAACTTGGCAGAACTGTAAGCTGGTCAGAGATGTACAAGTTCACCAGCAGAGCAAAGAACCTGAAGGAAGTAATTTTTTTCCCACTCTACTTGCTCAGCCAAGCTCCTGATTGAGAGAGATAGATAACCACTTTATTGAAAAATCACTATAATGGCAGATGCCAAGTTATGATGATTTTACAAATGAAAACAAGTAATCATAATTATTTACATAGATATAGACAATCACTTAAAGAAAAATAAAGTTTAATACAATAAAGAGATTGCACAATGATAATCATTAAGTACGTACATAATTATAATAATTCACAAACTGTTGCTGTCCTTAATCTATAGAATAAAACTGAAAGATCTATTGCATTCTTCATCTTGTTCAAATGGCCACAGATTGTACATTGTCATGCTGATTTCATTCAATCTTTTACATCATACAATGGAGAGCATGTCTCATTTCAATAAAATTGTAGGTTATAGAGGATCTCAGCATAACATTTCAGTTTCTTTGCTTTGAGTGTGCATCATGTAGTAACACCCCAATAAAGAGATACATGTCCACATCCTTCTACATAAGAACAAAGGGTCCACAGGATCCAGTTCTTCATTACTCCTTGTGCTCTTGAGTGCAGGGTGATTTGTAGCAGCTATTTGCAGTCTGGTATAAAAGTTCTCCTTTATAAAGGGCCCTTTATGATCTTCATTATTGGCTGCCGATGTTTTCCACACAATATTGCTGTCAGAAAAACCATCAGTAGCATTGATCTTCAAACTAACCCACGGTTCTGAATATATCATGTAAGACATCAGGATCAGTGGCTCTATCTAAGTTTAACAATCATGCCCAGAGATGACACCAAAATATGAATCTATTCCTAACGTACAGATTTGTGAACAGTGGTCCGCACTCTGGCTGTTCTTTGGAGTTAACCTGGCCACGCTTCAATGGAAATCTGTACAAAGGCTAATTTTACACACAATTATGATATTTACTTTCAAATGTAGAATTAGGTTTTATTATCACGTGTACTCAAATACGGGGATACAGGAGTACAGTGAAAACATTCCATTTTGCCATTCAAGGCTCCACCTTAAGTAGACGCAAAATCTTCAGCAAAAAATGGCAACAAAGAAATAAGTTAAAAGTTCAATATTACAGTATAAAGTAGTAAATAAAAAATAAAGTTACAAGTTCCAAATTATAGTCATTCTTTAGTCTTGGGCCTGCAGTCACTCCAACCTGGGCTTTCCCCATGAGGGTTTGATCTCTCGCATGCTGGGCTTGATCTTGTGAACTTAATGGTCATATTTATAAAAGTAACATTCCATAGGCCTTGGATTGGCATTTAGTATCAACACCATATACAATCCAGTGGAGTGCATCTGTCTGGAATGGGATGATGTAAGTAGTAACCAAATTTATGGGTCCAGTCTTTGAGTTTGATAATACTTTGGTCATGAAATTATGCATTTAGCTGGGTTGATAGCGTATGCTAAGTCAGAAGATCGTAAGTTCAAGTACTCCAGTCATACATTTTCATAGTGCTATTGGAGTGTTGCGTGGTTTAATGTAGTTCATTTAAGTGATGGCCCCAATTGGTACACAAGTATCTGGAATAGGGCTGATGGAAATCTAAATGAGAATTGCTTTGAGGAAATAAAATCCTGTATTGAACGCAATCTTTCTTTGTTACAGTTAATTTTCTCAGAAGACTACGTAGAAAGTGAAGGACTGACATGGCACAAGAAACATTTCTGCTGCCTGGAATGTGAGCAGCCACTGTTGGGAAAGTCCTATGAGCTGGAGCAATCCAAGCTGTCCTGCACATCCTGTTACAAAAGCACCAAGAAAATATGATGGGCTTTCCCTGGAACACTGATCCATGTTGTGTTTTCATATGCAGTACACATTAAAGCTAAGAAAGTTTAGTCAGCTAAAAGCATAGGAAGCAGATCTAACTATGATACCGTAACCAGTTTCTATGAGTGAAGTAGTTCAACAGAGTGGGCATTTTTTTTGTTTTATTTATTGTCACTGTATTTTGTAAATGCATGTTACAAAATACAATGAAAAGTATTGTATAGTGTCACCACTCTCTGACGCCATCTTACAACATAGACACATAAACCAGCATATCGAATATAAAGGCAGAAAAATAAAGGATCCTTTAAAATCTCTACAAGATTCATATTAAGACCATGTTGAGGTTTGTGTTATTAATTGATTATTTTGCAATGCCCCTCTGAGCGAAACACTTTACCATCCATAGAAATGACCCTTTTTTAATATAAAATGCTCAATTGATGTAGGTTTGCTCACTGAGCTGGAAGTTTCATTTGGAGGCTCACTGATGATGTTACCTAGTATGGTGACGAAACATCTGAAACTGAACCTTCCAGCTCAGCGAGCAAATCTACAGCCAGAACCTCAACCTGAGCTACAAATCTTCTCAAAACTCAATAAAATGCTCAATCTCAGCATTCACCTTCTCCGTAAAACACTGCTGCACACAACCCTGACTGCTTGAAAAGAAATACTTCTATATAAATAGTTGTTAGATGTAGGTTTACATTTGTAAAAGTGACGATATTCAGCTGTAGATCACTGCTGGATAGATGACAGAAAATATTGAAAGAAATTGTTTGGATTAAGCATGCAATGGGTGTTGATATACTGAACTCCTCTCCCACTTATAGGTCTCTGGGAAACCAATGGTATCTCTTCTCTCCCAATTAGATTGGAAAAGAAGGATATGGATGTGAAGTGTTTAGTACCACTATATGGCTGGCTATCTTTTATCATTCAAATTTCAAGACCTAAAATATACCTTCACCCTTCAGAACCTGTCAATCTAAGGCTGCAAGATTTTATACTGGTTGAGGATAAAAACATTGCAGTCTCATTTGTACAGTCCCTTTATACAATATTGTGGAGGGATTCTGCTAGATTCCTTTCAATGTTTATATATTTAGAATTAAAAAAAACAACCTGAGGGCATGGCATGAAATGGCTCATGGAAAATTTAGTCTGGAATCTACTGAACGGACATTCCTGTGGGGGGAGTTTGAGCTAAAATTAAACTGCCGTTGGCATTCAATGTATACAGCTGTATATTATTGTAAAGGTGAAATCCTTTCGGATGATCACTAACAAAATATCAGCACTTGGAATTGCATCCATTGTATTTTGCAGTTTAATTTAAACAAGCATTCTTGAGTGAAAAAGATGACGTGAGAATTTCCCAGAAGACCCCCATCTGCCTCAGTTGGCAATGGCAGTGAATGAGCCAACCTTATGATTTGATTGAACAATGCTGAACTAGTGCAGGAGGAAGGGTTTTGCTGTGCCCGGCTCTCGAAGGGAAAATCAACCAGGATTCACATTTCCACATCATCATCCAGTAACCTCTGTCTGTGAATGAAGGGAAAAGTAACGTTCTGCTGCAATGCCTATCATAGTCAGATAACCCCTCGGCATACTCTGTGCAATGGCAGAGTGGTCACATGGGTCAGACACAGAAATGGACTCCTGTACCTGTGGGCTGTGCCACAGAAAGAAATGATTACCTCCTACAGAGGCACTGAGAAAACTTAACAGCAATCATATCTGTCAGTTTACAGTTTAAGGTTACTGTTTCTGAGGGGATCCAGGCTAATGTTAGCTTCAATTTGACCAAATTGTACAAAGTCATAAGGGCATGTAAAGCTTGAATTTTGAATGTGCTCTTGGGTAATTACATTGTTGATGGGATTTCTTTTATGACAGAGAGACCAATCTTGGTGTCTTCATGCTGAGAATGTTCCTGTTTAAGATATTATTGCACAGCTGCTAATACAACACATTCAAGTGATATTTCTCTTGCAGCAGATAAGTTGACACTTAGATGTATTGGAGAAAGAAATGCCAGAAGTCTACATCTGTACAATTTATTAATGCAATGATATTTAGATACCAGTTAACTTCAGACAGAGACAGAATAAAGTTGCAATTATTGTCTTTTTACATAGTTACTTTTGGAAAAGTATCTCAGTGCTTCACATCAGAATAACTTCAAGATTTCTAGATTAAAAATGCATTAATTCTTAGCTGTAGTTGAAACTATATGTAGTGTCTGGGCCTATGAAGTAAAAAGTTATGAATTCACATTTCCAGCTAAGAGCATCATTGAGGTGGTGCACATGATGGGAACTGGAGCATGGGGGGCAGTCGACATGTAAAGTCCCCAGCCCATTAATTCCTATAGAACCTATTGACTTGTATATCAAAAGTTTTTCCCCATAGGCACTCCTTGATAGCTTAAGCTATATGTCACTCATATGAATCTGTACACTAGTTTGGTTCTTGTGTTAGTGACCATATCCCATTGAGATATTGGGGTTTCTTCAGTTTAAGACATTTCCTTGCAATGTTTTGTTGACGATAAAACATTCAATACAGATGCAACATGTTTGCAATCTCAGTGTGCATTTCTGGAGACTGAGTGTTATGGACCAGACCAAGCCCTTTTTAAAATATTAAGAAGATAGTCTAGACCCTAACTTTTTATTTTCTTTTAAAGGTAAATATAAGATGTTGTGTTCCAGAGGCAACTCAATTAGTCAAACTGTCAGGCTTGAACCAAAACACATTTTATTCGTACACTATAATTAAAATTCAGACAAAATATAAAGAAAAGAATTGCCTTAACTTTAGCTATTCAAATGCTTAATATATGTTAACTACTGCTAATTAACTGTTCCAATATATTAACATCCTATAAACATACCCTTGACAAAAGCAAATTCAGCAAAATAGATTGTCTCCCATGCAATTCGAGCAGCAGGAAGAGAAATAAGTTTTTAGCTGTAACGGAGAGGAATAAATTTCCACATTCAGTCTGAAGACTCCAGCAACTGCTACTGAAGCCTAAAACAGCCTAAAACTAAATAAATCTGATTCTGCGGAAACTTGACCTTACCCATTCAGGCAGCTGCTAATTGTTCCAACTTTAAAAAAAACCCGAGGCTTCACAATCTGTTTATTGGATTTCAAGCAGACTGCTAGGAACCTCTGTTTCAACATTCATTGAAAAAAAAGGACAAAATGCATCACTTAAAGCCATAGTATTGTCACTGCTAGGATGGACAATATCAAAAGCATGAAATCTTCATTCTATGTGAATTAATGCCTCTATTTTGATTAATGGATGGAGTATTAATACATTGAATGTTCACAGTAATATCTACTAGTTTTACTGAGTGCAACAAGTAGATGGAATCTCAAAGATGGAGGCGGAGGAGTAAAAAAAAATATTTTTCCAGAAAATAAATCAGAAACCCATGGGATCAAGTGGAATACTGGATTAATGTCCTCCCAATATTAGACACCATTGCCTCCAATGAGGAGGAAAATCAGATCAGTTCAAAAACCAGTGTTGCATGTGACATGTTAGTCTCCTGACACTGACTTCAATATTTTGAGTCGAACTGCATGGCCCTGTTGTAGACTTTGACACAGAGAACTGCAGATGTACACTGTTGTGTGCACTGAACACTGACTGTCCAGAGGCATGCTTATCACTGAGGATTAAAGAATGAAAGGAAAATGTTATCTGATATGTTTGAGTTTTTTTTCTTCCACATGCAACAATGATAGTTTTTAAGTTAATGATTGTGTGTCTGTTTGTGCAACTATGAATGATTCATTTAAATGCAGACTTTTGTAGATATTTAACCCTTTTGAAAACTTAAATAAAAACTCAGAGCACAAGAATTTTGTATTTAGTTGTAAATGTTTCCTAGTTCTGTAAGCTGCCTTTCCCCAATTTCATTCATAATTTAGTACAATTTATGGAAAGTGCATGTGATACAGACTCCACAGCAATATTGCAAAAGCACAAATTGCCTGAAATGTATTCAGATAGTTTTATTCCTTCTAGCAAGATCTGATGTGTTCTATGAACTGTTCCTTGAGACTCTCAGGACTCAGCAATGTCAAATGACACCAGTGTCCTTGAATTTTTGTTGCTTTTGCAAAAAGATTTAGACCCTCAGTCAAAGCTGCCCCTTGTCCTAGATGATAGAAATGCCAGCATTTATAGTGATATTCATGTCTAGTGAATGGTATATTAGTTATTTCTCACAATTTGCCTCCTTGGGTGTTTCATTTTATTTCAGCAGGACTTGTTTTTTAACCGGAGGCCAGAGGAGGTGCTTTTCAAACTAAATTCCTGAGGATCATGTTGTAAAATATGTAAATCGCACACAACGTTTTCCTTCTTAACAGTTGCCGAAGCCAATGGGTACAAACAATCTCACTATATTACTCATAAATTCTAGTTGTTTCTCTTAAAGTGTCAGGCAGACTGTCAAATGGCATAATGCTTCCACCTTTCCCAATTTTTCCCTGGAGAGCATATAAATATATTACCCTACTGTTGGAGCTGGCATGAATCTATCATGATATTGCATTATAGCTACTGGAAGTTGTACCTTGAGTTAAAATTTTTGTGAAGACTTACAATTGTCCCCACAAGTGATTCTGAAGGTTCTGAATAACTGGTGCCCACCAACTGGGTAGTCCTTTATAATATGATCAGGCCTGAAAGGTTGAAAGAAGGTTATTTGTCACACCCATATCAATAACATTATTAAATATAACTATATACACAAGATGGTAAGCGAGAACATACCAAAAACACTGCACACTTGATGTTATTATGAAATGACTCCTTATGTACGTATAGCTTTTATTAGAGTGAACTTATAGTTAACTCTTTAGTCCACACTCTTCATTCTTGGGCAATGATACACCAGGCACAACAGTGACCATCTGACATTGACACAAAGGCATTATCCAATGTATGACATTGGTTCAACAACAAAAATGGCGACCTATCTGAATTATCCCCTTGCATTATTCCAGGACACACAAGGTCAATGACAGTGTCTCATTTCAGAGTGGCATGGTAGCTCAGTGGTTAGCACTGCTGCCTCACAACGACAGGAGCTCCGGTTCAATTCCTACCTTGGGCGATTGTGTGGAGTTTGCACGTTCTCCCCATGTCTGTGTGGGGTTTTTTTGGATGCTCGGGTTTCCTTCCAAAGTCCAAACATGTGCAGATCAGGTGAGTTGGCCTTGCTATATTTCCCCATAGTGTTAGGTGCATTAGTAGGGGAATGGGTCTGGGTGGGTTACCCTTCGGAGGGTCGGTGTGGACTTTTTGGGCGGAAGGGCCTGTTTCCACACTGTAGGGAATCTAATCTAAAACTTGGGGCTGTTATGATGTACAAGGACTGGTTCACGTTGGACCATTGAGTTTGAGCATCCTAATAAAAGTTGAAACTATCAGAAAATTTATGGGGCTACATTCACAAGTAGGTGGTTATAATGCAAATAGTTGAGCCAACACACTTGGTAAAAATCATACCTCATAACCTCATCTGTTAAGATTTCAGGTAAGGGAGAAACATTGGTGAGAGATATCCTAATCCATAAGACAATTTGAGTACATTGACCTTTATGCATCTGATTGTGGGAACCTTTAGAAAGTGTGCATTGCATTTCTTGTGGAAAATGTCCAATTTTAAGTGTTTAGGGACATAGGATGTTGCAAGGTGCAAGACTGGGTATAGAAAGGGGCAAGTGTCCAAGTGATAACTATTCTCAAAAACAAACTATGTAGAGTAGCCTGAATCTTACAGTGTCCAGACCAGTGAAATCTGAATGTTTCTGTCATGAAGTGGTTCACGCACATGAGAGATGTGGTGGGGCTATATTAATCTCACTGGACTAGTAAACCAGAGCTCCAACAATCTTGGTACATGGTTTCAAATCTTGCCATAGCAGATGAAATTTGAATTTAAAGAATTTTTTTACAAAATGTTATCCTAATGGAGACGATTACTGTCAAATATTGTAAAAGACCCTTCTGGTCCACTAATGTTCCTTAGTGAAGGAAATCTTCCAGCCTTGTCCAGGTTGGCTTAAATGTAACTGAAAATCCAGCAATGTGGTTGACATTTAACTGTCTCCTGATGTAGTTAGCAATCCATTTAGTTATACAAAACCTCTACAAAATCTAAAGAAAGGAATGAAGTGTGACCAACCAGTTGGTATTGACCTAGGCTCTGAAAATGACAACAGAAAAGATAGCCTGGTTGATTCTGCATAGTAGTCCTACTAGCATCTGGGAGCTTGTGGCAAAATGTGCAGAGCTATCCCTCAAGCTATTCAAGGGAGAGTCTGACATATTCATACTGACACCTTACAATGACCCAGACATCATCATCATCACTGAGGTACATTTTGGTCCACTGACTGGACAAACCCAGCAGAGGTTGTGACAAAGTGGAATATAGTCAGGAATGTGTTGGCCTGGGAGTCCTCAACATTGACTTAAGAACCCATGAACTCTAATGGCATCAGGTCCATCATGGGCAAGGAATCAACCTGCTGATTTTCACCTAATATCCTCCGTCCTCCATATTGAACACCATTGAAAGTGGCAAGGGCACTGCCTTCAATGTCCATCAGCAGCAGTGGCTCAACAGAATCCCCACTGATCTAATGGGATTGACATGTATGGGGAGAAAACAGGAACAAAGAGCTACTTTGGATAATCAGCCATGACTATATTGAATGGTGTAGCAAGCTCAAAGGGCTGGATGGCCTGTTACTGCTCTTATTTCCTATGTTTTTCCATAGTTCTAACTCACTCCTCAATGCTCAGTTTGGGTACCACCAGCACCACTAGCTCCTGATCTCATTACAGCCTGAGTGAGAAGTGAGAGTGACTGCCCTTGACATCAAAGTAGCATATGGCCAATGGTATCAATGAACCCACGCAAAACTGGAGTCAATGGGAATCATGGGAAAAGCTCTCTGCTGGCCAGTGTCATATGTGACACATTAAAAAGATGATTGTGGTTGCTGGAAATGAGTCATCTGAGCTAAATATCTATCAACGTCCTGCAGAGATACTATTACCAGAAAACTAACCAAACCAGCCATAAAAATGCACAGACCAGGTCAAGGGTTAGGAAGTCTGCAGTGAGTAACTTACCTCCTGTGTCTTCCGGCCTGTCCACCATCTACATGTCCAGAGTGTGATGAAACACTCTATTCTCCTGAGCAGGGACAGCATCAACAACACTCAAGAAGCATTCCACTATCTAAAATAATCTAGCTTGTTTGATTGGCACATCATTGCTCACCTTCAACAATCAATCCTTCCACCACCAATGTACATTACTAAGACACAGCGCAGTCACTCCCTTGACAACACCTTCCAAAACCACAACCACTACCACATAGAAGGAAAAGGACAGCAGATGCTGGAGAAAACCAAAACCTGCGAGGTTTTCTCCAAACCATACACCATCCTGCTCTGGAAAGGTATCGCCTGTCTTGCACTGTTGCTGAGTCAGATTTCTCCTTTCTTGTCAGCTCCTTCCACCCCAAGACACAATTCTTGCAGCAGGGCAAGAAGGCAGCTGATCACCACTTTCTCCAGGGCCATTAGGGATGAGCAATGTAAGCTTGGCGAGCCAGCGACGCTCACACCCCGTGAACGAAGAGCTAGAAAGCACATGTACTGCAATTGCTCAGGAAGTTTAAACTTCTAATAGAGTAATAGAGCCACAGAGATGGACAGCACAGAAACCAACCCTTCTGTGCAACTCATCCATGCTGACCAGATATCCTCAAAAAATCTAGTCCCATTTGTTAGCACTTGGCTCATATCCCTCTCAACCCTTCCTATTCATATACCCATTCAGTTGCCTTTTAAATGTTTTGGACCGGGGTGGACAAAATTTAAAAATACACGACACTAGGTTATCGTCCAACAAGTTCATTTGGAAGTAGCTGATGAAGCTAGTACTTCCAAATAAATCTGTTGGACTATAACCTGGTGTTCTGTGGTTTTTAACTTTTAAATTTTGTAATTGTACCAGCTTCCACCACTTCCATTGGCAGCTCATTTCATACACACACCACCTCTTGCATGAAAAAGTTGCCCCTTACTTCCCTTTTAAATCTTTCCCCTCTCATCTGACTGACCTTCATTCATCAAGACACTATGCAAATTAATTTGACACCGATTATGAAGTCTGAGGTTTAGGATAGATGCACAAGACTTACCTCGATACTGAGCCTGGAAATATTCCACAGTTTAATATCTTGTCTCAGATTAGACAGGGTAGTTCAACTGAACACCATAACCGACACTGCCACCTACTTGACATGACGCTGTCCCCACTACCCACACCAGATGTGACTTGACAGCTTGCCTCCATACATCCACTCACCCATCCATTCACTCTCCCACCCACTCAGCCATCCACACACATTCACCACAGGAATTGCAAAGCACACCTTTTAAAGATTATGGAATCAGATTGTAAATGTCAATATAATACATATGTACAGTGAAGAACAAAGCACTGATTCATGATGAACAATAAGAGGTGACATTGCTGAAAATAGTAGATTTACAATAGCAAAGTGCAAAAAATTATGTATATGAAAATGAATTTATGAATTTGCGTCTGTATGGGTGGATGTACAAGAGTGTGTACATGAAAGTGTATAATGAATGTGCGTATTGATTCTCTGTGCTTACGTGAGCATGTAAGTTTGAACATCAGTTTGGGGCGTTTGTGTGACTAAATATGTCTACTTGTGTGCATGTTTTTGAGAGAATGTTTTGTGTGTGTCTGTTTGTGTGTGTCATGTGTAACCTGCACAGCAGTGGCGAGCACTAGTAGATAGGCTGTCTGGGGGAATTGCATTCATGTGTTGGCATTGTTCCAGATGTCTCTAATGTGCAAGTTCTTCTTTTTAAACTCAGTCACCAACAGGATTTCTACAATGTGTGACTGCATGGGAAGGTGTGCTCAGCAGAGACAATATTCAATTACTCGGTGCCAAAAGCAGTTTACCAGCAGCGTTCATTTTAAACTACAATCACAGAAGATAATTTAAGTCAAATCCCCTCGTGGATCAACCAGTAAAACAAATGTAATTGAGAAATAACAGAGCAACTGGTGCTCGGTTGACTAAGCTCAGTTAAGATGGCGGTGAATATTTTATATCAGACTCTGTAGCCTGGATAACGATGGAGAAAAGCAGGGTCAGTATCAAACAGAATTTACCGGGATAATGTCAGTGTAGGATGAGAACAGGACAGAATTTACTTTGATGACCCCGATGGTTGAATGGCATTGTTGTCATTGTCGTCCTAATAATGTCGTCATGCTTTGCTGCCTTTGCATCATAATATACTTAAGCTTAATCTAGAAACAGGATTCTTCTGAACATCCATTCCCCTAATTTTCTATGTCTTTATTGCCCCACCCTTCATTTTACACCCCCACATCTTTCCAGAAATATACCTCACATGCAAACATTTTTATACCTATCTTGAGGAATAGAATACCTAAATTTGGCTAACACAGTTTTAGTTTGTACATTGGTTGTAAATGGTTGTATAGTGAACTCTGATCTGCTCAAACATTTCTGCCTAATGAATGGCTGGAATCAATTATAAAGAGCAATTTGTCATAGAAAGCCAACTTTAATGTTGGGATGAGAGATATTAGAGATAAAAATAATAGTTGCAATTTTACGGTTAAAGTATGAGAAGCAATATGTGCATTTAGAACCAATAGATTCCAGAGATGGTTACTTAATAAAAGTGGAGTTTTATTAAATTTGGGCAAGTCCACCAGCATTGGAAAACTATTATCACACAACTTCTGTTTGTCATTTGACCTGACTATGAAGATCTGAGATCCCTGCCCAGCACAGCAGTTGAAGCTACCTTGTTGAATGTTTCTAAGGCAAGGATGTTTGAAATGTAAAAGAATCAAGGGTTATGGTGGATGAATGGGTAAGTGGAGCTGAGTCCACGAAAAGATCAGCCATGATTTTATTGAATGTCTTGTTTTTAGATTAGATTAGATTACTTACAGTGTGAAAACAGGCCCTTCGGCCCAACAAGTCCACACTGCCCCGCCGAAGCGCAATCCACCCATACCCCTACATGTACCCCTTACCTAACACTACGGGCAATTTAGCATGGTCAATTCACCTGACCTGCACATCTTTGGACTGTGGGAGGAAACCGGAGCACCCGGAGGAAACCCACGCAGACATGGAGAGAATGTGCAAACTCCACACAGTCAGTCGCCTGAGGCGGGAATTGAACCCGGGTCTCTGGCGCTGTGAGGCAGCAGTGCCAACCACTGTGCCACCGTGCCGCCGACAATGGGCGCAGGCTGGATGGGCCAAATGGCCTACTCCTGCTCCTAGTTCTTATGTTCTTATGTAAATAATGTATAATAGTATAATATAATAATTACAAATAAAGCATTCAGAACTAACATCAGAAAATCTTTATTTTTCGAAAACATGTTGTGAATACAATAGGCAATTCTCATTCTTTCCTCATTTAGTTTTTGCAGGTCTGAGTTCCAGAGTCTGTGAAGGTTTATTCTTAAAGCTTCAGAGCTTTGAAACTGAAGCATTCAGAGACAAATGAAAACATCTACTGACACCTCAGACCTGGATTGAAGTGCCAGCCGCCAAAAGTAAATGACTGGGATTTCCTTGCATAGACGCCAATAAATGATATTGAGTCATGAAGAAAACACAGGCATTCTGCAGGCAGACAATCATCCCTTCTTGTGAGGGCCCTTGGGTTTATTTATCTGTGCCAGTTGAAATAAACAGAAGCCAGTACAGAGTGGGAAACAGTATTTTGTTCAAGAAACTGCCTTATTTATTGGACTAATAAATTCAATGGTGGGAAGGGGAGGTAGTATGGTGGATGAGAGTGGAAGGTGATTATAGAACAGAAGGTCTATGCACGGTATGTCTAAGGAGGAAAGACCCCTTCCCAATTGGTCAAAGGCTACAGACTTAGCAACAGAGCAGACTGAGGTGAATGAATAGAATAATTGTGGCTGCGCCTTCTTTCTAGTCCATCTTAAACCAATTTTCTTCCTACCCCCTTGAAGAAAAACAGTTAAAAACCTGTTAACATCAGAACCTTAACACCGCCATCTACCTAAAAAAAGAAAGTTGTGGTTTTAATGCATGCTGTATTTGGCAATTGCTCAACAGACAAACATCTGTGTTCATACAGAAAAAAATATTTTCAAACCACCAAGGATCTTATTACCTGTTAGTGTTAATAGAGGAATAATAAAATAAGAAAGAACGGTTTCTTGGTTAGCAAGCAATATACTTTGGCTTTATAGGAATTTCCATGCTTTATTAGTTTTACTCCTTCTTTCTACTTTTCTTTCCCAAAAGAGTGTTTTCTGGAACAGGTTTTCCTTCTCATATTTTCACTTACACAAAGGCCAAGTGTTTTGCCCTTACTGTAAGTGAGTGCTTCAGCTCCTTAAGCACTGAATCCCATGAGTGACCTGATTTGTATTTAAACTATACAGTGTCTCAAATAACTTCTCCAATTAACCACATTTAAAGCGACCAAATATTTAAAATGACCACAGGCAACTGTTGCCAGTCAGCTACAGCAGATGTGGCTATAGGCCCAGTGTGATGGACAATTGATTGTGTCGTGCAAATGATCACAAAGAACATCACAGAATGAGTTTACTGACTTCACAATGCCTGTAAATGCATGAGGGAGAGGGGAGTAGTACAATGATGTATAGCTGGGATTCAATGGCATGGAGAAAGAGAAGACTATGTGGAACATGAATAATTGCAGGGTCAAAAAGAAAGATCAAAATATCCACCATCAACTGCATAAAGTAGATGGTCTCCCCTGTCCAAACTGGACTGAGCAGGCCTCAGATGTGTCATGTGATTGAAACTGGCCTGAGAAACTGCAACTTTACCTTCCCAGGACTCAGCAGATCCATCAGCCACCAGCTTGACTGTGAACCAGACTCTACAACAAACTGCAATTCATCAAGCAGTCAAAGCTCTCAACCTGTTCCAGTTTTGAAGTTCAGCTGAGAACCAGCCCTAGATATTCAACTGCAAGAAACCTCGCAACATAACGTTCAGTGGTTAGCACTGCTGCCTCACAGCGCCAGGGACCAGGGTTCGAATCCCACCTCGGGCGACTGTCTGTGTGGAGTTTGCATATTCTCCCCAAAGTCTGTGTGGGTTTCCTCTGGGTGCTCCAGTTTCCTTCCACAATCCAAAGATGTGCAGGTTAGGTGAATTGCCTGCGCTAAATTGCCCATAGTGTTAGGTGCATTAGTCAGGAGTAAATATAGGGTAGGGGAATGGGTCTGGGTGGGTTACTCTTTGGAGGTTGGTGTGGACTTGTTGGGCCAAAGGGCCTGTTTCCACACTGCAGGGAATCGTCTAAAAAAATGCGAAGACTTTGCTTTACAAGATGCTCACTGCAACTTTAAGTCATCAAATCCTGCAATAACCCTTCCATGCACCTTTGACAGCATTTTCCAAACCCAGAATCTCTACCACGTAGAAATCTTAGAGGAGCAGACGGATAGGAAAACCACCACTTTCCAGTTCTCTCCAAGTCACACAACATTGCGACTTATAAATATATTGCTGTCACTTCATTATAGCTGAGTCAAAGTCCCGGAATTCCCTTCCTACACCCAAGGATTGCAGTGACAAAGAAGGCTGCATACCACCACTTTTTCTTGGGTAATAAATTTTGACCAAGCCAGTGATGTATGCAACCCATGAACAAATATTAAAAAAACTCTTTAAGAAATGAAACATCTGTGGAAGATGGGAAATCATAAATTAGAGACTGAGTGGAGAATAATCTGTAAAAGTACACTACCTTTATCTGCATCCAATAACTGCGTATGTGTGTGCATGAGACTGTGTTAATTGGGGTCAGTGTGTAATAATAAATAACTTTATTTTAAACTGAGGCAAGCTTTCTGCTTAAAATTTTAATTTGAATATATACTCCAATGATAAGAAAAGATGCACCTCTTTCTGTGCAAAACATATTATTTGCAGTCAAAAAGAGAAACATATGTTACAATAAAACAAAGAACTGTGGGTGCTGAGAATCTGAAACAAAAACAGAAATTGCGTGAGAAACCCAACAGGTCTGGAAGCCCCTGTGCAGAGAAAGCAAGTTAACATTTCGAGTCCAGTGATCCTTCTTCAGCTTTACCACAAAGTAATTATAATAAATGTTAAAAGCAGCAGTCATGGCTAATATTTGTCCCTCAGTAATTGTTGCCAAAAAGGATTATACGTTCATTAAGTCATTGCTTTTGATAAGAGTCTGTTTTGTCCAATTTAACTGCTGCATTTCCTCTATTACCACCGTCATTAGACTTCAAAAAGTATTTCATCTACTTTGCTTTGAGGCATTTGGTGGTCATGTAAATTGTTTTATAAATACACATCTTTCCTTTTTTTTCTGTTCTTCTCTGAGGCTAAGTTTGTATTGCTTTGGTATTCACTGGAAAAACAATTGAAGAATTCCATTTTAATTTTAGGCATATGTATTTGCACTTTGATGACTGGGGTACTTTTTTCTGTTCAATGTGGCGATGAGCATGGCATAAGAGAATCAGTGTAGTTGTTTTCATGATACACCCACTCACAGCAAGTTCTTGGGAAATCATATGCTTTCCCAGCACAGTGGCACAGTGGCTCAGTAGTCAGCACTGTTGCCTCACAATGCAGGGACCCCGAATTCAATTCCACCCTCGGGCGACTGTCTATGTGGAGTTTACATGTAATCCCCGTGTCTGTGTGGGCTTCTTCTGAGTGTTCCAGTTTCCTCCCACAGTCCAAAGATGTGCAGGATAGGTGGATTGGCCATGCTAAATTGCCCATAGTCTCCAGGGATGTGTAGGCCAGGCAGATTAGCCATGGGAATGCAGGATAACAATGATGAGGTGTGTCTGGGTGGGATCCTCTTCATGGGGTTGGTGTGAACTTGATGGGCTGAATGGCCTGCTTCCACACTGCAGGGATTCTGATTCATCACAAATGAAGCAGTCAAGGATGATTAAGTCTACAGAAAAGGAAGAGCACAAATTTCAACAATTTCAAGAGAATCACTATGATACAAATCATCTGAGGATCTAGCTATATAATAGTTCTGATCAGATATTGAAAACAAAACTTTTGCATAAAAGATCATTTCATATAACGAGATACTTAAAAAAATGCTTACAATAGCAAAAACAAAATACATTAAGGTACATTGGAGTATTAACATTTATTGCAAGTTGATAAATGTCCTGACACTAAGAATATTCCTGTTCAGAATATTTGATACATGAACAAACATATCATTCATTTAATCATTCTGGTGTAAGTCCCTATCCAAACACAGATCAATCTATTTTTGAAGGAATTGTTTCTTTAAATGGAAAAATGATTAAGTGGATTTGAGGTATGTGCTAAGTACAAGAAAGTTGCAAATTTTACTGTGTAATCCTTTCTTTCTGACTTGGAGCTTGTGATATCATTAAAAACGGTACAGTGTAGACTTCTCTCACATTTGAATTCTTCTTTATAAGCCAATGGGCAACTGTAGTTGTACTCAGAATGTTTATTTTATTATAACGTCTGCTTAAAATGCCCTTTCTCCAGTACTTGAGTTAGTTATACAATTACAAGGGTCTTTGAAGGGAGATTCCTTCTGTATACAATATGTAATTCAGGATAACCCATTCTGTGTAAATAGATCTACAATTTCATTACACTCTATATACTGGGAGTTATCTGGTACAATAATATTTAATTCTGATTTTAATTCCATTATATGGAATTCAGGCAGTAGTTAATAGTTTTCTAGATAAGCCATCTAGTTTATCAATGTGTGAAATCGGGGAGAAAAGAATGTCTAAATGCTTCTTCAGTAAAACATGTACAACATATCCACCATAAAAGTTGACACGCTCTTGAAAATCCTGATCTTAATTCCCAAATAAATAGCTCCTGATCTCTAATGATAATCAAACAAAACTGCACTCTCTATCCATTCCTATGTTGATTCTGTGTGCCTCTAACGAGTTAGTCTCCACATTTTTTCTGTTCTCACCGATAGCAGCATCAACACCATAACTTTCTAAGGAGTTTACAGTCTGCGTTTCACTTCACAATCTTTAATCCTTATATCCAAAAGTATTCATTTAGCTCTTTTACACCACCTCAATTATAATAGTTTTCTTATAAAAATGAATAGAAGTGGAAAATAGTCTCATGGTTTTACATGGAGGGATAAAGCTGCTTTTTAAAGGGGTGAGGAATAATATATGTACATGAACAGAGAATGGGCTAAAGGACAAAATGGATCTTTTTCAAGTTACCAGGCTGTTGTGTGAGTAACATAAGGGTTTGTGTTAGGGCATCAGCTATTTACATTTTACATCCATGACTTAGATGAAAGGACTGAGTATATTGTTGGTGAAACAAACCTATGTGAATAATAAGCTGTGACAAGAATATAAAGAACTGAATTTAACCATCTTTGAATAGAATTGAAGGGCAGGACAATTTTTAGATTGTGGTCACATGCACTGCCACAGCATGACACTGGAAATTCTGTCCAGCATGATGCTCAACTCCTGATCTGTCCTCATCTCTTGTAAAGAGGTAAGCTGCATACAAAGCAGGGGTCTCATGCACCACTAGATAAAATCAGATTCCTTTAAACATGCCCAATGGTTGGCTCAATTATTACCATCATTGGGTTATCTGTTATCTCCTTTAGCTGGCTTCAGTAAATCTGTAAAGAGGCAGCAAGCCATTTGTCAGTCTCTCTTCCTCTAAAATTTGTGCCCCCAACCCTTTTCCTTCCTCTTTGCCTTCACAGGACTGGACATTTCTGGTCATAGAGTTGAACGCAGATCGAGTGACAGGGCAAGAATTTGGTAGATGTATAAAGTGGGGAAATAGCTTTTAGTTCTTAAATGATGAGAAAATATTAAATAATAATGTTCAGAGGAATTTTGATGTACACAAGAAAGCAAGTTAATACATGACGTATAGGACAAAATTAGGAAAGTGAATGGGTATTTTGCTTTTACTGTACAGAGTTGGGTGCTAAAAAAACAGGACTTTAGTAAGGCCACAATGACAGCATTGAAATGGGTTTGGTTTATAAATCAAAGAAAGGTTAAACTTGCTTTTGAAGGGATGCATTGAAAACTCACTAGATTTATTCCTGAGATGAGAGGGTGGTCCTGTGAGGAGAGATGGAGTAGAATGGAGCTGTACAGTCTTGGGCATAGAAGAATGAGAGGTAATTGCATTGAAACATATATCTGAGAGGGACAGGAAGGCAGATCTGCTGAGATCCTCTGTTTCCTCTGACCAAAGAGTCTTTAACGAGGAGGTTTCATTTCTGGAAAAAGGATCAACCATTTAGCTCTGTGGTGATGAGAAATTTCTTCACTTTAATGGCAGTGAATCTTTGTTATTCTCTACTCTAAAAGATGTGAGTGTTCCATTATTGACTGCACACAAGGTTTGATTTTTGGTCTCTAAGGAAATCAAGTGATATGGAGGTTAAGTGGGAAAGTGAAGTCGAACAATCACAGTTCCATTGAATGACCATGCCTCTTCAAGGCTGTTTCGCCTATTGTTACTCTAAAGTCTTTCATAAAACAGTTTTATGGTTATTACCACCAGGTGGCAGCATTGTTGACTTTTCAACTCAATTACAGCAGATGGTACAATGACCTAGATTTGTTCAGGACCTTAGCCTTGGCACAATGAAATATGCCTTAAGGGATATAACCCTTTCCAGTGAGCCAACCAAGAACAAAAGATGTTTCATACGAAGTGGCAACAATCAAGCTGATTGCTTCCAATTTGCAAATATTTTATTGACTTAAAATTTCAACTAGATCCTGGAAATAACATCTTTATATCTTGTTATACTTCTAGAAGAAAGAATGCCCTTTTATAGACATCTGTTGTCAGGGCCCAGGAGAGGGACAGAAAAGACAATGCACGGCTCTTCTCCCTCAATTGACCACTTTGCAACTCAGAGGGCAGAGAGAGAGTGCCACGTAGCTCAGGATGCCCAGACCTAAATCTCATTTTTTGCTTGACCAACGGGATATTCCTCTGCACAGGCGTCCCTACCACATGCTCCACTGGACATCAGTTAGACTCCAATAAAGGGACAGAATTGTTTCATGACTTAACTGTTACTTGCAAACACCCAGATCTTATAGTCTCCAGATAAAGTTAAAAATCACACAACACACGGTGGCTCAGTGGTAAGCACTACTACCTCACAGCGCCAGGGTCCCACGTTTGCTTTTAGCCTTGGGTGACTGTCTGTGTGGAGTTTGCGCATTCTCCCCGTGTCTGCGGTTTCCTCCCACAGTCCAAAGATGTGCAAGTTAGGTGAATTGGCCATGCTAAATTGCCCATTGTGTTAGGTACATTAGTCAGAGGGAGATGGATCTGGGTGGGTTGCTCTTCGGAGGCTCGGTGTGGACTGGTTGGGTTGAAGGGTCTGAATGGATGGGTGCTAAAGTTAGGACAAATGTTTGTCACAACATCGTGGGCCGAAGGGCCTGTTCTGTGCTGTATTGTTCTATGTTCTATGTTTCCACACTGTAGGTAATCTAATTTAAAACAACAGGTTATAGTCCAACAGGTTTAATTGGAAGCACTAGCTTTCAGAGTGCTGCTCCTTAATCAGGGGGTTGTGGAGCATAAGACCATAAGACACAGAATTTATAGCAAAAGGTTACAGTGTCATGCAGCTGAAATAATATATTGAACAAACCTGGATTTGTTGTTAAGTCTTTCATCTTTTAGAATGAGTTGCAGGTTTCACCACCCGATGAAGGAGCAGTGCTCCAAAAGCTAGTGCTTCCAAATAAATCAGTTGGACTATAACCTGATGTTATGTGATTTTTAACTTTGCCCACCCCAGTCCAACCCCCAGCTCCTCCACATCAAGTCTCCAGATGGTCTTAGAAGAGGCATATCCTAATGAAACACCAGCTTGGAAGCCTTCAGAAGCCTTGATGTACTGACTACATCTGTAGTTGAAACTTCCAATGGCCTGAAGTCCTCCAATGAGGTTCACAACTTTGAGCTACAGTCAACAATTTTGGATGGCTCCAATTTGCTTAGCCAGGAAATGTTGGAGAAATTAAACCCGTTTCAAACTCCTGGCTCACTATAAAACTGACTCCATGACTCACTGCTGATTACCAGTCACTCACACTGAACTCTCCCTCAAACGAAAACTCAAGTAGATTTCTACATAAACCATTAAAAAGGGAGGAAAGATCAAGCACCATCTTTTCAAAGATTGCTGTTGTTATGAAGTTGAAAGAGTTTATGTTCACTTTAAGATAGAAAGTGCTTTCTGAATTTTAAAATAAAGTTAACATACAGCCTCAGCTGTCTGAACAGCTAAGAGATAGGCTGTTCCAAAATAGAGCTGAAAATGTGTTGCTGGAAAAGCGCAGCAGGTCAGGCAGCATCCAAGGAACAGAAAAATCGATGTTTCGGGCATAAGCCCTTCTTCAGGAATAGGGAAAGTGTGTCCAGCAGGCTAAGATAAAAGGTAGGGAGGAGGGACTTGGGGGAGGGGCGTTGGAAATGCGATAGGTGGAGGGAGGTCAAGGTGAGGGTGATAGGC
>NC_057727.1:55009705-55037611 GCF_004010195.1 Chiloscyllium plagiosum | reverse complement strand
AGGATTGGAAAGAGAAGTTGTTGAGGGTGAGGACCAGTTCAGTCAGTCGAAGGAGGGTGTCAGTAGAAGGGTACTGGTTGGTACGGCGGGAAAGGAAGAAGCAGAGGGCTTTAAGTCCTTCGTGATGGGGGCTGGAGGTGTACAGGGACTGGATGTCCATGGTGAAGATAAGGCATTGGGGACCGGGGAAGCAAAAATCATGGAGGAGGTGGAGGGCGTGGGTGGTGTCCCGAACGTAGGTCGGGAGTTCTTGGACTAAGGGGGACAGGACCAAAATAGATACATGTAACAATTGGCTGTTAAATGGATACCTGAATTTTGGTTGCTTTTTTGACAACAATTCAGATTTAACGACTTAAATTATGACCAGGATACTAAAACCCAATTGAGTTTGAATTGATTGTATTGACAACATTGTGCCAATGAGAGGGTACGATGTTGGGCTTTATAAAACCAGGGCACTTTGAAAATTGGTCAGAGCCACTGCCTCTGAACAGCAAAACTAACTGCTCATCGACTGCGAGAAGCTCTCAAAGAAGTCAGAAGGCACTATCTATCAAAATGTACCTTTTCCTGTAAAAATACTCACAGTAAAAATAAAGAAGAAGACCCAGGAAGAAGACAGCAGAATCAGAAGACAGCATATGAGACTGTGTAGACTTATGTTAATGTAATGTTTAATAATTGTGTTATTGGAACAGCATAATGATAGAGTTGTATTCAGTTAAGGGACAGTGGTTAGTTAGGGGAAAGTGTATTTGGTTTGTTAATAGTGTGTTTAGTGTTCACTATTAGAGGTAGGAAAATAATTGTTGTTTTTCTTTAAATAGTGGAAGTTAGGGGTTCTGTTTTACTCACTAACACATTTTAACAAATTATGAGGTGATGTGAGCTTTTCTGGGTGTTTAGTTTTAATTAACAGGGGTGCGACTTCTGTGTCGTAACACTATTCAGTGTTGCAATTCAAGTAGCATAGTTTCCAAATCACTAGTGGCTTGAGCAGTGTCAGGATTTAGAGACAGTTCCTGGCTTGCAATTATTTTCTAAACCCAGGCAAGGAGGAAAATCCAGGCCAAGTTGTTACCTGCTTACAAACCTGACTTTGGTATGGATTCCACCAAAGCCAGCTTGGAGTGTGCACCAACAGAAGCAAGCCCATAAATGGAGTTAGTTAAACTCAACTCCTTAGCGTAGTCTGAGTCCATTTCCCTTTCCCCAATAATGAGGATTTGGAGCTAGTTTCTTTCTTAAGCAAAAAGACAATACCCATTTTATTAATTAATTCCACTATTTGGCACTTTTTAATGGTCATATTTAATTACTGTTTTGTAAATGATCAATGTTTCTATGACATTAATTTATTTTTTGCTTGACAAGTTATTTTTGTTCCTTTAATACTTTAACATTTTTTGAGATTCATTTTTAATGTTGTGTCAAACAAGATCGCAGCTGCTGCTGGGCTTCCTGCAGAAGGGAAATGAAAGGTTCACAAAATAAAATACAAAAATAAGATTGTTTTTTGTATGGCTGGCAAAAGTGGTTATTCTGGCTCCAATGGAACCAGGAAATGTTGGAAATACTCAGTACATCTGGCAACATCTGTGCAGAGAGCAACAGAGTTCAGTGACCTACATATTGCTGTATTGTCTGTAAAGTGCTAAGATCTAATTAGCCAGGAACCAATCGTATGTAGCAGTGTTCCACTGGGGTCAGATTCACAGCTGTGAAAGTCCTGTAGCATAACATCAGTCTCCTAGGCAGCCTCCTTGCCAGGCAATGTGGCAAATTAAAATTAGAGACAAAGAGCTATAACTTTTCAAAGCCAAAAGTGTGAGTACCTCAGCATATTTATTTGGACATTGGATGCTCTACATGTAAGGTTCAAATCTATTGGTTGTTTCTATCTGGTTATTGTATAGGACTGGGCTCAAAGAGGCAGAGCTGGTTAGAATATGAATGACTTAGTCATATGTAACTGTCTGCCAATTATTATTAACTGGATCATACATGTTGATTGGTTTTGCATTTTGTGCCTCTATTTATAAAGCCGATGTTTTCTAAACCTGTATAAACTAGTTTCACCCCACTGTAACATTGCTTTCCAAGTGTGGGCATCCGCAGAACAAAGACCTTATGGGTGATTCAGAAGACATGTAATAGGATGGCTCTAGGGGTGATAGAGAAGCTAGGGTTTGTTCTTCCTAGAGCCAGAAAGCTGAAGGGATTTGATGGAGGTATATAACATGAGTAAGGTTGTGATAGAATAACTAGAAACTGTTTCCAGTAACTGTACAAGCAATAGTGGCTCAGATTTGACTTCATTTCAGTTGACTGGCGAGAGCATCAGGGGCAACTATTATGGACCAGGCCATCAAAACATTTCAAGAAATTAGCCCAGACCTTAACCTTGCTAGTTGTTTTAAGTAGGTGTAACGTGGATATTCCGGGAGGGATGCAGCTGGTCAAACCACTTAGTTTTAAACAAAACTGAATTTATTTACATGATTACCAAGTGAAACACAAACAAGAGAACAGAATAACTTGATATATCTGAAGACCCAACAGATCATCCCAACTTAATGATGCTGTTCCCATAGCTTGCAACAATTCCCATTAACACCATTTGGCACAAAAGGTAAGATCAAACATAGGGTCTTACAGGAGAAACGTCAGAGAGAGGACCAGCCTGTTCATGCTTCTTTGGGTCCAGCAGCCTCAAACACTACTGAGCTAAAACCAAATCAAAGTTGAGCTGGGAGAACTGGCCACTCCACATTCATTGTACAAGTGTGTTCTTTTTTAAAAAAAACCCTTGCAAGCCTTTTTTCCTGAGGCAGTATCTGTTAGCTATAATCAAACTGGCCCTAAAACCCAGCCAAGCCTAGACTTTTCAGAACATGTGTTTTTAAAGACCTCCTGGAGAAAAAAGGACAACATTACCTTGTTAAAGGAGTATCATCATCATCACAACCTGAAAAAAAAAATCTGTTACACAAATGATCTAGGTTCTGAAGAAAAGTCTATAGACCTATAACATTAACTCTACTTTTTCTCCACAGATCTGTTGAGTTCCTTCAGCAACCTTTATTTTTGTTTCAGGTATCCAGCATCTGCTGTACTTTGCTTTATTTCAGGTTCTGGAATGCACTCAATGATATTGTTCTAGATACAAATTCAAATTAGAAATTTAAAGAAAGTTAATTAAAAACTTGATTTGTATTTTTTTAAAGTGTAGGGATAGTGCAGGTGGAAAGAACTGGCACAGACTTGGTTGGCTAAATGACCTCTTTCTGTGCTGCATTGTGCCAATCTATTGGACGCATACTACATCAGGAGCTGACTAGTTTTAAAGTTGGAGGGGGTGGGAATAAATGGAAAAGAATTGTAGCCTATGATTTCTTCCTCTGGGCCTGTGGAAAGTTATTAAAGTGAAAGATATTGGATTGTAGTTTTCTGTGTGCACTCATCTGTTTTCCGGACACTCTAAAGTCATGGCTGGTAAATGGGAAGGGGGTGCTAAATTACATGATTATTTTTGAGTTGAAACTGCCTCATCACTGTCAAGAAATGAGGTGAAAATTGCTTTCTAATATTCCAGTCTTTTGAACCTGTACTGTATTGGTTATTGTGAAAGAATTTTGGAATAATGTAACATTGTTCTATATAATTGGTTCCAAAGTATATTGGCACTATTTTCACTTTTTTTGTGAAATGAGTCATAACATCTTTAATTTGTCTTGCTTAAGCTTCATTAAGGCTTGACCAAGAGTTGACAGAATGTGGTGCAAATCATTAACAGGATGCCCAGACTCCAGTTCACATAACTTACTGGTTATTATTTCCAAGATTTTTGTGATTGTCAAAAAAGCAAGGTACTTCACAAAGTAATGATTAAGCAGTGCTGAGTCTGGGTTTTAAAGGCCTGTAATTTTAACGGAAGTGCTGAGGAGGCCCTGGATACAAACTAGTTGATGCAGGATGCATTACTGGTCATTTTATTTTGACAGAGCATCTAGAGCATCATTTTGAGGGAGGAATACTGCAGCCCAACAATGCATTTTTGATACCCAACAGATCATGGCTGCTAATATTCCTGTTTCGTGTTTCCAATCACAAGCAAGAAATTGGAAGTTTCTTCATGAATATAACATACTGAAGGGAGACCTCAAAGAGATCACAATTTTGAGAGAGTGGATTTATTCTGGACAAATGTATAGATTCTTTCCATACAAATGGTTAAATTATTTTTTGCCAAGTCTGAATAGTGTTGTGTTTTCTGGAGGGATAATCATCACGAGGTTGAGTGATTTCTCTCTCCCTCTCTTACCAGACTTGCCACATTAATTAGCATGCCCCATGTCTGATTTCTGCACCATCTTACCATGCACCATTCCCAGAATCACTCTCTATTTATGGGGCATCCTAGAATTCACTGGCATTCATTGTACCCATGCTATCTTTGAAAGGTTATTGTGCACTCAGACAGCCACTATATGTCAGGGGCTGCCCTACATGCTCCCTGACATTTGCCACAAACGTGGCAGACAGAGGGGAAATTGGTCCTCCGCTTTCTGGGCAAGGTCCTGATTGAAGTGATGATGCAAGCGTGGAATTTCCTCTTCCTTAGGACCATCAGGAGACCACAACATCAGGCCATGCTAGTTTGGTCTGATGCTGCCACCTCGATTAAAGCAGTCTCAACCATCAGGAGGAATTTATAGCATCATAGGAAGAAGGTCAATGTCCTTCCCCACTCTGCCAGTACAAGTGCCACCACCTTTTCTCTGATGCCTCACACTTATTCTTGCTCTGCTACTATACCCACCTTCCATCATGAACCATGCTCTACCACCCTCACTATTACCTGCAGCAGCCTTTTCAGTCACTCACTGTCACTCCCTAACCGCTGACATTTATAACCCTGCCTGTCCTCTGCACATTCTCGGACACCTTCCCACTTGCAATTGTAGTTATTGTAGTGAGGTCAGCCAGGTGGACCTCATAGAATAGGATTTCTATTCTGACTGGGGCTGTTATTCTGATCAAATCTGGGACCGTTGGCTGACAGATATAATCAGGAGTGTCAGGGCTTCTGTTCACTCCAGGAGCCAGCTCTGTGCGAGCTGGGTCTGTGTCATGTACTATGCACGTATAAATAAAGGGGATACCAGCCTTCATGGAGTGATTTCAGTGGTGACGAGAGAAAAACATGCCCCTGAAGATATTTGCTCACAACAGTTGTCCTTAAGTTGGAGTAAGCATTTCTGACATCATGCCACTATTTGGGAAGCATTGACTCATTCGATCCTACCATCGAAGACTGGACCCAGTATGTGGAAAGCATGTGTTATATTTTCCAGGCAAATGATATTGGGGCAGATGAAAAGTAATGAGTAATTCTCCTAACAGCTCGTGGACCCGCAGCTTTGTTGTTTCTTTGGAGCCTAACACTACTTGAGGTAGCAGATACTAATCCCTTACAAAAGTTGATGAACTTAGCTAAGGAATATTATGACCCCAAACTTCCTCTAACGCTGAGACAATATCGGTTTTACTCCACAATTCAAGAACTTCTGCCAGATGCTTTAAACTGATCAAAAATCCTGATTTCAGGATTTTTGATCAGTTTAAGGCATCTGGCAGAAGTGTGTGATTTTGGTTTAACCCTAAGTGAGATGCTGAGAGCATGGTTTGTATGTGGGATTAATGTTGACACCATGCAAAAGTGCACACTAGCTGAAGCCCAACTGGACTTCAAACAGGCACTGCAACTGGATTTGTCAATTGAAAACACAAAAATTGCAGCATATGAGTTACAGAGCATTCCAATGGCTGTGGACACCATCACCAATCTGATGGAGCTCTGGGAACATCACTTGAGTGAAGGCAATTGCATAGCTTCACCCAGGACACATCCTGAACAGTGGGACTCTAGATCATCCCCAGCAAAACCCCAAAATGAAGCCAAATGGTTAAAATTTTCCCGAGGATCTGGGCCGACAGGCCTTTGTTATTGCTGCCAGTATGCTGATTGAGACAGCAAAAGAGTCGTATTCAGCCTGAATTGATGAAGTGAAGTCATAGACCAATATCCAGGTGAGTGTACACCCTGGAAAGTCCACCTACGTCTGGTTTGGAATAGTTAATTTCTTCACAACATCCAAATCAGAACCAAACAAAATAAATGTGTGGTTAAATGGTCACCCGGTTTAATGGAGGTCGATACTGATGCAGTGATTGGTTTCCGCAATCACTGATACAACCTTTAACGAAATCTGCCCTGGACTCTACCCTTGAGTTTGTATAAGACCTTTGTGAGGCTGAGAACCTATTGGCGGGTGGGGGGGGGCAGGTGGCCCTTTCAGATTAAGGGCACAATTTCAGTTCCATTCTCCTATGAGAAGCAACTGGTTCAGTTATCACTGATTGGAGTAAATAGGCTAGTTCCGACCCAGGCTTGATGGGGCAAAATTAATTTTAAAAAATCAACTTAGTGGCTCAACATTTTTTAATTAGGAAAAGACTGCCGGGGTGAAGTCCTAATTGAATATCCAGAGGTTTCTCAGGAAGGTCTGGGGACTATCAAAGGGGCCAAGACTCAATTCCATGATTCTGCAAGTCCTGCCCACTGTCATTTGCCTTACTGGCAGAAGCAGAAATCATGAGGCTGGGAAGCGAAGGAATCATCAAGCCATTGTGGAATGTGTGGAATGGATAGCATTGGTTGTACAGATTGTGACAGGTCAGTTCACCTTTTATGCGGATTTCAAACAGTCAACAGTTTTTTGCAGGAGTAGAAGGTGATTAAGAGTTAAATGAGGAAGCTGACATGGAGCATGGACATCAGTCTGGCCCAGCTGAAATGTCTGGTCATGTTATAAATCCTATGTGAGCATCTTGAAACCTTCCACTGTGTCACTTTGAGGTTTGCACTAAAACAAATAAATTTGCTTTTCTTCCCTTTTTCCATATAATTGTGATTTCTTGCACTGACAATCATCTTTATATTCATTTCTTAAGGTCATGAATATCTGCCCTATCATTATTCATCTACCTACTTAAAAGATCAATACTTGTCTGAATCAAGGTGGATTATTCTCCATTATTTGTCTGTCTTCATAAATTTAAAATAATGCCTAGCAATGACCATCATCAATAAGAGGCAGCCTAACCAACACCCCTTGACACCATCCAGGACAAAGCGGCCTGCTTGATTGACACCACATCCACGAGCATTCACACCCTGCACCCCTGACACTTAATAGCAGCAGTATGTAATATCTACTATCACTGCAGAAACTTACCAAAGATCCTTAAACAGCACCTTCCAAAGCAATGACCACTTGCATCTCCAGACACGGATGTTCTCTCCCAGTGGAGGTCATTTTAGCTGTAAAGAACATTCAACCTCGGATCTCCGAGGTAGACTTAGGGATAGGCAACAATGTAGAAAATTGCCAAGTAGAGACTGATAGCCATGTTCAGTACCCATGAGGATGGCTTCAACCGTCATCTTGGGTTCATGTCACACTACACTATACACACTTACAGACACACGTACACTCTTACATACTCACAGACTCACACAGACCCTCTCTCATATGCATTCTCTCTCTCACTCTCATATACACACACGCACACCCTCTCTGTCACACTCGCATGCACATTCTATCAAGCACACGTAGACACACACACACATGTCTCTGGGGTGAATTTGCATTTGTGGCTTTGTCTTTGCAGATACATTCTATTTTGTTCAAAAAAGTACACAATCTGTAGTCAGTCAGTCCATATAACATTTTATAAATTCCTATTTTGAAAATAAAACCAGTCTTGACTCCAGGTTGGGATACAGACAGACTCTAACCTCACACCTTTATTGCTTTGAGTGAGCTGAGATGTTACTTCTTTTACATACTGATAAACCGTTAAGTTCTCTTGGGGCTGTGACTTGAAAGAAATTCTGGGATTTATATATTAATCAATCGACATATGCATCCCCATTCTAAGTTATCTTCTAACAGCATTCCAACAGCAATCTAGGCTTGTCTAATATATTGCATTAGTTGTATGACACTTTGATCTTTTACTTCTAAATTCTGTGTCCTATATACCTGCCCTACTAGCTACCTGATGAAGGAGCAGCGCTCCAAAAGCTTGTACTTCCAAATAAACCTGTTGGACTGTAATATGGAGTTGTGTGATTTTTAACTTTGTCCATCCAGAAGGACAAATGCAGCAGATACATGGGAACACCACAATCTGCAAGCTCCCCTCTGAGCCCCTCATTGTGTCAAAATCCTGGAATTTCCTCCCTAAGGTTATAGTGGGTCTACCTACAGCACATGGATCGCAATGGTTCAAGAAGACATCTTACCATCCCCTTCTTAAGGGCAACTAGGGATGAGCAATAAAAGCTGGGCAGCCATAAAAGCACATGGCCTATGAGTGGATAAAAGCAAAGGATGTTACACATTTATATATTTATACATCTCATTTTATGGATCCAAGGATTAAGCCAAGGTGCCCTATTCTTCCAGCCAAAACGTTTTTATTTATGCCTGCTAGTTTCCACTTATTAAAGGCCAATTATTTCATTAGTCCACATTTTACCTCATATTTCATGCATTTTATATAATGGAAACAATTGTTAATGTGCAAATTCTGTCAAAAGGTTTCTACTTTAGATAAATTGTATTTCCCTGCATTAAAGAAATCAGTTGTGCATTCAGAAATTGCTGGTGGCTTAGTTAAGTATATCTTCCAGATTGTATTTTTCATAGTGATTACTTGAAAAACTGTAAGCTAAGTAGAGCTCTCAAAACAATTTAAAGTACGAAGAAATATGTAAACTCATCACAATTATTTTTAGAGTTGTGATATAAAAGGAAATTGTGTCAGAGCTAGCAATAATGTATGATAAACATCTCTACTCGTCCTGGTAAACATTTATAACTAATTACCTCTTTTAGACAGGCCTCTTATACCTCATCATTGACTATGAAATATTTCCCTTTATTGAGGTGAGTCATACAAACCAAGTTCTCTTCAAAAAATGTCCCTATACTTATCAGCTATATTCTCTACTGAGTTCCTGGGCTCAGTGTGATAATTCTCATCATCATCATCATTATCATAACTATTAAATTCCTCAATGATCATGCTCCATTCTATCTGCAAAATTTATATCTTAGTATCACTTTTGAAATGGCTTCTTGCTTTTCTGTAATACTGCGTCCTTTTTTCCTGCTCTTTCTGTACAACTGTTGGAGACCATTCTATCAGCCATGATACTTCTGATTTATGGAACTGTCTTCCTTAAGGCTGGAGAATAACTGGTTCTTCCAGCACCATCATCTTCAAAAATCAACACTGATGAATGTGCTTTCTATCCATTCCCTCACCTGTCCTGGGAAGTAATTTATAACCTTGAAAACTCCTTTTGTTCAGTGTCACTGAATTATGATAATGTTAACCTTTTTCAGAGCTGTTAACTTTGGTTTTTGTACAACAGTGTTTTACACAGGCAACTGTCTGTGTAGAGTTTGCACATTCTACCTCTATCAACATAGGTTTCCTCTGGGTGCTCTGGTTTCCTCCCACAGTCCAAAGATGTGCAGGTGAGGTGGATTGGCCATGCTAAATTGCCCATAGTGTCCAGGGACATGCAAGCAAGGTGATTGGCCACAGGAAATGCTGGGTGACAGGGATAGAATGGGTGGGTGGAGAGTCTGGGCAGCATACCGTTTGGAGGGTTGGTGTGGACTTCATAGGCTGAATGGCTTTCTTCTACATTTTAGGGATTCTATGATTTATTTGGCAATTAGAAGTGAATATTATATTCTAGCAAGAGATGTTGATCAGCTGAGCTACTTTCCTTACAAATAGAAAAACTAAGATAAATAGATAGAATACAAGATAGATGTTCAGATACTATCAGTTTGTTGCTGTAGAACAGGGAATATGATCTGCGCTGTTCATGGGGTATTAGTGCATATAAAAAATTGGAAGATATTCTAAAGGCTGAGAGAACTCCACCACATTACCATTTTATGTCCTTAACTGTGGGATAAAATCAACTAAAAATTGCAATTTATGAGGATTATTGAGGGCTTGGCAATTATCGGATGCCACTGTCCATAGCTGGAGACACATGCGGCTGGTGCTCATGGACCATTCCATAAGGTGTAGTTTTGTCCTGAGGACCAGTGGAGGCTCTTTGCATACAGCAGTGAGCTAAACTCACCAGGAACCTGCTGTAACTTCCATTTTGAGAACTCACTGCATCGAGTTTGCTCAACACAAGGAGATAGGATGGGAAGCTGCATGTTAATGAGATGAGAAGTGCAGTTAATAAGGTTATGAACAAGCAACAATCAACCATAATAGACAAGTTGTCACTGCCTAACAAAACTCTTGCCTTGACCCCAATTCTGAGTTAAGAGATGCAATGTGTTACTCCTGATATTCAGCTGTATTTAAAATTCATTCATGGGATGTGTCTTGGCCAGCATTTATTGCCCATCCCAATAGCCCAGAGGGCAGTTAAGAGTCTACCACATTGCTGTGGGTCTGGAGTCACATGTAGGCCAGGCCAGGTAAGGATGGTAGTTTCCTTCCTTGAAGGACATTAATGAACCAAATGGATTTTTACAACAATCGACAATGTATTCATGATAATCACTGGACTCTTAGAGTCATAGAGTCATACAGCATGGAAACAGACCTTTCGATCCAACTAGTCCACACCAACCATGTCCCCAATCTAAACTACTCCCAACTGCCTGCCCTTGGCAAGTATCTCTCTAAACCCTTCCTATTCTTGTATTTATCCAAATGTTAAATGTACCTGCATTCACCTCTTGCTCATTCCAGACGCGAATAATGTCTGTGTAAAAATGTTGTCCCTCATGTCTTTTTTAAACTTTCCCCTCTCAACTTAAAAATATGCCCCCTAGTTTTGAACTCATTCCAAGTTTTTCATTGAATTCAAATTCCATCATCTGCTGTGCTGGGATTTAAACCCAAGTGCTCAGAGCATTACTTGGGTGTCTGGATTAACAGTCCAGCAATAATGCCACCAGGTCATCACCTCACCACTTAGAAGCTAGGTAGGCT
Source organism: Chiloscyllium plagiosum (assembly GCF_004010195.1). Taxonomy (NCBI): domain Eukaryota; kingdom Metazoa; phylum Chordata; class Chondrichthyes; order Orectolobiformes; family Hemiscylliidae; genus Chiloscyllium; species Chiloscyllium plagiosum. The sequence goes on along the minus strand of NC_057727.1, from coordinate 55,026,493 downwards.
TTAACGTCCTCTTACCAGGGCCCATTTCTGCATTGGTGAGATTCAAACCCATGTCCATAGAATATTAGCCTTGGGCTCTGGATTACTTGTACAATGACGATACCATTATGCCCCCACCTCCCTCAATGACAGTGTCTCTACAGAGAAATTATCCTGTGTAATTTTTGTTTGCAACTTCATGCCAGCAAAGAATAGAAAGACAGTGGGACCAGAAAAATCAGTCACCATTCCTGGCTTCTGCTCATTTCCAATTAAGGTCTCCAGCCCAGTACCCACAGGTCTGCCATGTGGAATTGTGACCCACTGCAGCTGCCAAACCCCAAACAACAGAAAAGCTCTGCTCTCACCTTCAACTTTGGCTCATGGGTGAAATATACTTACTTGGGCAAAAGAAATACCCAACAATTATCACTCATTAGGATTCACACAACTGATGGGGTTCATCAAGAGGCTGCTTTTGCTTCTTTCTTTTGAGAATAGGAGCCTCTATGAGTACATATCGCAAAGGAAAAGATGTTTATCACTGCCTGGAGATAAAATTTGACACAAAGTGTCAAAGTGACACAAAGTGGGGTGGCACGGTGGCTCAGTGGTTAGCAATGCTGTCTCACATCACCAGGGACCCAGGTTTGCATCCAGCCTTGGGCGACTGTCTGTGTGGAGTTTGCACATTCTCCCCGTGTCTGCGTGGGTTTCCTCCCACAGTTCAAAGATGTGCAGGTCAGGTGAAGTGGCCATGACAAATTGCCCCATAGTGTTCAGTGCATTAGTCAGAGGGAAAAGGGTCTGGGTGGGTTACTCTTCGGAGGGTCAGTATGGATGTGTTGGGCCAAAGGGCCTGTTTCCACATGGTAGGGAATCTAATCTAAAAAAAAACCTGACATGCTTTTGCATCCCTTCTTCTTCCAAATGTGCCGGTTAGCAAGATTCCCACTGGCGTCAGCAATGGCCTTACGTGAAAAGAATTATCACGGCAATTGGCACAAGATATCATGAGAACCTTAATATTAGCAAAGAATATCTCAGAAATTATATTAATTCAGCAATTTTCACAGTTTTGCTTTTTCTCTCGTGCACTCCAGGATATTTATGGTTGTCAAGTAACTCAAGATGCCTTTCTGCAACAGACATTTGTTCCATGCCTGGCCACTACATGTCAGAGCAGTGAGAAATGGCTTATAGAACCAATATGCTCATAAATTACCACTTAAGTAATTTGTTTCTCTGTGCACTGGAAAATGAAATTTCGACAGAGCCACAGAGCTGGATTCATTTTTAGAACCCCGCAATGTGGAAACAGGCTGCTCGGCCCAACAACTCCAACTAGCATGTGCATCCTACAAGCAGATAAATGTCGATGTACAAGTTAGTAGCAGTATCCTTGTAGTGCAGAGGTGGTACCCCTACCTCTGGGCCAAGAGGCCCAGGTTCAAATCCAACCTATCCCAGATGTGTGATAACATCTCTGAATAGGTTGACTAGGGAAATATCTACTGATTAATAGCAAGAACAGCTCACTTGGTCCCTCAAGCCTGTTCTATCATTTAAAATGGTCATGGCTGCCCTGGTAACTCCACATTCCTGTCTATTCCTGGTAAGTGTTCACTCCCTTTCCTATTAAGAAACTATTTGCCTCTGCCTTAAAAAGATTCTGCTTCCACTGAATAAGTATGTTTCAAAGAGTCACAACCTTCTGAGATAAAAATATATTCTCTTCAACTCTGTCTTAAATGATTAACTTCTTATAGTTAAACTGTAACCCCAAGTTCTAGAAACCTTCAGAAGGAAGAAGCATCCTTTCCACGTGCACTCTCTCAAGACCCCTCGGGATCTTATATGTTGCAAACTCATCTCCTTTTACCTTATTTCCTGTTTGGCATTTCAGTCTCAGGAGCCGGTGCCTGCAAGGGTGAGATTTCTCACATCTAATATAACTGGAGTAAGGCCTGATGTCTCAGAAAGAGTTCAGAAGCTTCACAAAATATGTGCTGTGCAAAGTCAATCTATTTAAAAGCCCACCTTATTATTTTATTACAACTAGGACGAGGTCCATGAACAACGAAACAAAAAGAAAGTCATTTAGTCCTCACTTCTCACTGGCCACACACTTCTCCATATCCCATTTATGGCATGTTTTGCTTCAGGTAAGATCAGTGTGGTTTTAGAGACAAGTGTATATCATGGGAATCAGACGGAGGCATGGAGCTTTGTGGAGCCAGCAAGAGTGGGTAGGTGGAGCATGTGCAGGGGATAGGATTAGGTGTGAGCTGGAATGTTGATTTCCTGACAATGGGTTAAGATAAAGATTTGGTCAGCAGCATAGCTATGGCATATTGGCCTCATGTGGCAGGTTCATTCCTGCATTATGTGCCAGGAAGGCTCATTGGTCTAATATTTGTTTTAAGTAATCTGCTATCTTTCAAGATGTAGTTAGCAAAGTACAAGAATCTGATGGATCCCAGTTTGGTTTTGTTTCGTGGACTAGTTGCTTGTCAGCGTTCAGCACTTACGTCTAGGGTGAGCTGTTTTCCTTTTTAAACTCTGCAGCTCAATAGAGGGCTGCAGGAGAATGGCAGCGTGCATTAAGGTTTGGGACCCAAACAAGCGAGTCAGGGATGTTCGTGCAGGAAGGGGGTTGAAAGGGTGTTATTTGGGTGCATGAAAGAGTGCAAGAGGGATCCAGAGGAGGACAGAAAATAGGCTTGGGAGCAGGGTGAATGGAAGAACCAGGGGCTGGACTCCCTGCTTGTGGTTGCAGAAGGAGCAGTCAGCCAGTGAAGGTCAGAAAATAAGTGCACTAAAGGACCATTACAGTACCGTTCACAATGTGTTTACATCTCAGGACTTTGGCTGGATATTGACTTTGAGTTTCCTGACAACACTTTACATATCCCTTTTGAGAGAGATCTCAGGCAATGACCTTTCCTACGAATGGAAGGATAAGCCATTTGTGCCCATGAGTTCAGTTTATGTCTGGCAGAATGACAAATACAACACTGGACACTAACCTGAATATTCAATAAAGGTTGACCAAACAAAATGTGTTGTTCTTTCCACAGTAAGAGAAATGTCCCTATCTTTCCTGTAGTCAGCAATGCATGTGGGCATGAGACATGCAGAACATTTAGCCATCTAAGTAAGCTGTTCTCAACAAGTAATGATGATGCACATATGAATAAAATAAAATCAATGTAATGTAACACTGAGGTTTAAATTTGTAACATACTTGTGCCACCTTTGTGCTTGCAATAGATGTTCAGGGCAATAGAGCTGGGCAGTAATGTTGTGGCCATGATGCAGAGCCTGTCTGTTTTCCAAGGACCTGTTTAATTGCCGTCCTGTACCTGGTGCGTTGTCATCTGATTGTAGGTCTCCCCTCTAGAAGGTTATTTCCATTGCAGAATCACATATGCCTTCTGTGTACATGGATAGTATGATAGATTTAATTGCAATCACATGAAAAGAAAGGGGCAAGAGAGCAGAAATGGGGCACATTGCCAGTTCTGCCACTGGAAATTGTATGCCACCAATAAAACTCTGCTCGGAAAATATAGGCACTACCGCTGTTAGGTGAAAAGAAATCCCTGCTCAGAAGATTTGCAGATTCTGTCACAAAACCTTTAGTGAAATAAGGAGGATGTAATAATTGTGAAGGAGTCAATATTTATTGTTGCATCAATCTCTGTCCAATCCGATGACATCACACTGTATTTTGGTGGAGATAGTTGACTACCCAAAGGAAGCAGATATACTCTATACTGCACTCAAGAGAACTTATTATGACACCTAACAGGTAATATAGACTCTACTTATTGTTATCATGAAATAAACTGCAAAGTGCCTCTGCTATTTAAATTTATCAGGCTTTGATTACTTTTCTATTCTACAGGATAGCTTCAGGATTGGTGAAGCATTCTCATCTCTCATTCTTTGTCTAATGAACTGATGTATCAGATCTAAACTGCTGTTTTTTAACGAGCTATCAGAAAATGGCTACAAGTTGTTGATTGCCTCTATTAAGTAACTGTCATCACAACCCCCAAAATCAACACTTTTGATACTAAATACTAGAGCATGTGTTTCAAGCTCTATGTTGGAACACTTGTATTTTGCTTCTGATAAACCCTTTCATCCAAATTTAACATCTTGCATGATTCACGTGTCAAGCTCTTTATGTAAAGCATTGTCTCTTTTGTTGGATCATAGTAGTGAAGGGTGTAGTTTTCTGCTGATAACATTGTTTGAGAGGCTCAAACATATGTTTGATGATCCTCCTACCATGCATATGGTACTGGTATCTTTTAGGAGCTCTCTCAATGTTTTATTGTAAAAGTTCAGAAAATACAATGCTAAAAAGTTGAAGAATTCAAGTCAGTGCTGTAGGTTTCCTTTGTTTTTTGTGGGACATTTATGTTATATTATTAACTTTACCTGGTTCAGGATATATACTGCAGCCTAAATATACAGAACCACAAAGACTGGCCTGACTTCCATTCACATGGCAGTTCTTGTTGTTGAAAACAATTTCTTTGTCGAAAGTTACTGCCATCAGTGAATGAACTTTTCAATCATTCTCTTCTTTAATGTCACCCATTACTGCAGTATATTTGGCAATACATACGCATCCAGGCACATTTTCTATAAATGAGTCCATATGTTGCAAGAAAATATCTTGACTGACAAAAAGCAAATGGTCATCTCTGCAAATAATATCTTCCAAATGGTGTCCTGAGGTAGTGAGCTCCTGAGATTCCCTATGTTTACCAATCAATATCCATGTTTGGCACCCACTTGGAAAATAATTTGGCTCCTGTGAATTTATGATTCAACTTCTTTAGTGTTGGTTTCTAGTGTGAACATTTCTTTAAAGAGGGGTTTAGAGGCCTTACACCCGGGTATACCCTGATTCCATCAACCTTCTTTAGCATTTCTTGATCTACATCAGTCTGCGTGGCAAATGATATCTTTTCGTTCCGTGTCATCTACCACACACTTAAGCTTTTATTGCTGCCATGTATACTCTGGTGATTTCATGGATAGTCACTATTTTGAGAAACAAACACTGTAGTAGTCCTACCACTGCTAGCCCATTAGTATTTAACAGGCAAAGTATTTGTGGTTTCCTTATTGAAATAGCAAGGCTGCATTGTATCAGTGCAAGGGATTAGCTCCTCATTGTCTGGTCGTTGTTCAGTTGTACCATTGATTTCCCATGATTCCAGTAAATGTCCTTCACAATTTAGACCAGGAGGACATAAGCACTAGTTCCAGTGTAAATCTTGTATTGTTTGCCAGTTTATTCTAGACAATTGATATTCATTGTGATGAAGGATTGAGTTGGTTAACTTTGTCTGCACAGCATGTAACATTTACAATGTGGAACACCTTTTCACCTTTTAGTTAGAGGTTCTGTGCTTCAAGTACTACTGTTCAGAGAGCATGTTGTCAGTTGTCATAAGACAACATCCAGGCATTTGGCACATTTACATGTTGAGCTAGAAAGGTTCATCACTCCGAAGGTGACAAAACACATGCCCTAATTAACAATGAAATTACATGACTTCAGAACACGCGCATGGGTTAAAATGTTGCAAAGGATGAATCAGCAGTCCATTTCACTCTCAGTATGGGAATCCCACCGTATCTACTCAACAAGTATCCGAGTTCTTTTCCTTTTTCATTGTTTTCATTGTTACCAAGGCAAGAAATGAGTGAATCGAATCTGATTACAGACCAGTTGGATGGCTGCCACTGTCCTCAGAAGAGATACTTTGGCCTAGAAATTGCATTCAGTAAATTGTCATCTGTTGCAAAAACATTTTATCCTGTCCAAATATAACCACAGCAATCTTACCGAGACTGAACAAATATCACAGGAATTTGACCTGTTACATTTTTGAATGTGTTTCTCATAGTAACATACAATTAGAAACAAAACACTGCCTCATTTAATTTTCTGCTTCTTACTTATACACTGACAAGCATGTGAGCAAGAGGTTTGGTCCCGCTGTGATCAGAATCACACAGTCAATATGGAAAGGTCAGAATACCAGTCACCACACAGGGGTGGCATATCTATAAATCAAAGCATAGATAAAAGTGAATAAATCGGATTGATGACAGCATCCATCAAAATGCAAAATGAGACCTTTGCCTTTGGAGGTTCTCAATTGGAATATACAAAAACTCTATGATGCTGTGCACTACATAATCATATTACTGCCACAGGTTAACTAGTGACGACACTAGATAAACTAAACTAGTAAATTAGATGATAAATTAGTGGACCAAGTTCACTCAATAACCCTAACTGTTATAGTGCCTGAACATGCAGTTTTTTTTATGTTTAACCATTTACGTATTGAGTCAATGTACCATAATATGTTATATAGGTCCCAAGGCTAGAACAATGGTGAGAGTTCAATTGTTGCCAGAAGTTTCCTCTACCCCCACCTTATCCCAGTCGCAAGCTTCAAACTTGTCACCGCCCTCTTAACCTGCCCATTGTCTTTCCGACCTACCCACTTCACTCTCTTCTCCGACCTCTGCTCCTCAGATGCTGCCTGACCTGCTGTGCTTTTTCAGTACCACACTCTCTACTCTGATCTCCAGCATCTGGAGTCCTCACTTTCTCCTAGAAGTTTACCTCCTGTTGATTTAATGAATTATGAGATAATAGTCTACAGATATGAATAACGTTCTTAGACATAATACAATGAATTCATTTAGCCTAACCACAGGTTATCCCTTGGAGTGTACATAGAATATAAAAGAGTAGAGCATAGGAACAGGCCCCTCAGCCCCATTGTATCTGTTTCTGGATTAGTGAAGCTGGAAGAGCACAGCAGTTCAGGCAGCATCCAAGGAGCAGCGAAATCGACGTTTCGGGCAAAAGCCCTTCATCAGGAATAAAGGCAGAGAGCCTGAAGCGTGGAGAGATAAGCTAGAGGAGGCTGGGGGTGGGGAGAAAGTAGCATAGAGTACAATAAGTGAGTGGGGGAGGTGATCTTCCAGCACCACTAATCCAGAATCTGGTTTCCAGCATCTGCAGTCATTGTTTTTACCCCATTGTATCTGTGCTAATCATGATGCTAATCTAAACTAAACCCATCTGCCCGCACAGGGTCTGTATCCCTCTATTCCCTGCTTGTTTATGTGTCTGTCTAAATGCCTCTTAAGCTTTGCTATCGTATCTTATCCTACTACCTCCCCTGGCAGTGCATTCCAGGTGCACCTTATATCCTCTGTGTAAAAAAAATCCTTGCACATCTCCTCTCCCTCTGATCTTAAACCTATGCCTAATAGTACTTTATATTTCCCCCCGGAAAACAGATTCAGACTATCCACCCCATCTATGCCTCTCATAATTTTATGTACTTCTATCAGGTTGCCCTTCAGCCTCCAACACTATAGTGAGAGCAATCCAAGTTTGGCCAATCTCTACTTATAACCAGTACATGCCAATCCAGGCAACATCCTGGTAAACCTCTGCTGCATTCTCTCCAAAACTCCACATCCTTCCTACAGTGCGGCGACCTGAACAGCACACAATACTCCAAATGTGGCCTGACCAAAGTCTTATGACTTGCCAGCTTTTATATTCAATGTCCTGACCAGTGAAGGAAAGCATGTCGTAAGCCTTCTTTGCCATGTTATCCACTTGTGTTTCCACTTTCAGCAAATTATGAACTTGGACTCCATGATCCCTCTGTATATCAATATTTCTAGGGATCCACCGATTTACTGTATACTTTCCTCTTACATTTGACCTCCCAGGATGTTTCTCCTCACACTTGTTCGGATTAAACTCCATCTGCCATTTCTCCACCTAACATTCCAGCTGATCTATTTTCTGCAATATAGACTTTCATGTTGGTAGAGAGGAAAGATACCAAAGGATGCAACAGGAATTAGATCAGCGAGTGTTCTGTAACAGAAAGTATTTAAACAGTTTAAAAGTTTTCTGTTACTTTTTAGCTTTATCCAATAAAGATTCACATTTCAAGGGGTGACAAGTGTTGGGATGTGATGTAACACAGCATGATGAGTGAGAGGTTGTTGCGTGATTCTTAACAATATCTAAAGCATTTCATACTGCATGGTGGTTTTGGGGAAACCTGATAACCATTTTGAACAGGTAGAGTCTCCCAAACTCAGAGGGTTGATGAGTAAATCATTCATATATGTTTTAGGGATTAACATTAACCAGGGATACTGCTCTTCTTACATTCAAGTCATTGGATGTTTGATATTTGTTTAGGTAAGCAGATAGGATTAAAGTTTCTTTGAAATGCAGCACTCAGTCAAGCACTGGGCAAAAATGTCAATTTAGGGTGGTTGCTCGAATCCTGGAGTAGGTCATGAACTCACAAGCATCCGATTTCAGAGGCAATCATATTACATACTGAATTAGGTGGTCAAATGTTCTACAAAGACACCGGCCAAGACAAGAGAAAGCAAGAATTAGTCAAGTGGATGAGAATCTTGTTCAGTCTTGGTCTTTAGGACTTTGGAAATAAATCTTTTGTGGTTTGAGTTTACCAAAGCAATATAGCAAGTTATTAATTCACAGACATAGTTGTAAACCCAGACAGGCTAAGTTTTGAAAACCGCTTTGATGCTGTGTTGATATTCGACTGAACGTTCCTTCTAAAGGTTTTATTGGCAGAACATTTCAAGAACTTTTTTTATGTAAAATCATTTATAAACACATTCCATTGAGTTACATGATATTACAACATGGGTGAATCAATGTTTCATTCTTTTCCCAACTGAGCTCCCACCCCTGGGACTGTCCAGTGATTGCTGCTACCCACTTGTTCACTTTCCAGCACCCACCAACTGCTGAAAGGTTGCAATCATGGAATAGTTATTGAAAATTCTTGGTTTCTTTTCTTTTGCATGTGAAAAAATAAGGAGACAACTAATTAAGGTATTTGAGAGAATTAAATAAGGTGATAAAATAGTCGGACTGAATCAATTTCCTCTGGCGGAAGAATTAAAATACCAAGTGAAGAATACTCAAATTGAATCTAAACTCTTTAGGAATGATGCCACAAAGGATTTCTTCATACAAATGCTAAGGAACTCTCTCCCTCAAATAAAAATTGAGACAAGACACCAGATGTTTGTGCCTAATCCATATTGAAACAGAATTGGGCAGGCTTGAAAAAATGCTGGGTTGGACTCAATCCTAGACTTCTGGTCTTTATTCCCTCCACCAACAATTTTTCAGAGGGGAATTTCAGATCCCTCACAATTTTAGTGAAGTCAGGTGAGCTTCGAAGAGATGCGCAATTCAAATAAGTCATGTGACACAAAGAAACATTAACTTGGAGTCAGGAAATATTTGACAGCTAAGTTCAGAAGCCCTTGACTGCTTTGCATGTCATAATTTATTGCTTTTTTTAATGCAGTGACTAATGGTAGGGGCTTGTTCTTAAAATATAAGCAACCATTACATTGACCAATGATGTCAAAGCTGAAATTCAGCTCCAGAGACTTTGTGTGTACAGCTGTGTGATGGAATCCTATTATGAATATTTGATCAAGCCTCAAGCCTACTAATAGATTCAACTTGCAAGGGTTGTTGATACAGCCATCAAAGGGACTGTGAGTTTATTTTGACAGTTTAATGACATAAGGAATATGTTCTTACATTGAGTTTTAAACATTTTTTTGTTTCCTGGCAATTTCATAAACATTTTAAATACTTCCCATCCTATGGCTGTATGGAATGGATGTTGGATGAGTGTGTGTCACTGATAAGGGGCATGGGTAAATGAGCATTGGGTTGATGAGGGTGAGTAGGGGATTGAGGGTTTATGGGGATAGAAGAATAGGCATGGAATGCATGAGGAGCATGGGAGTTGGGGCATGAGGGAAGGAAAGTGTTGACATATGAGAGTAAGGATAAGGAGGACTCACTCATCTACTGAATTAGGTCAATGTTGCAGGGAACCAAAGTAGGCCTTTTAAGCTCCACACCTCAACATCTCTCAATCGCAGGCCTGCTTTTTGGGGATATAGTTCTAACTTCAACCTACCCTATTCACAACCCATGATGAAAGTAGTGTGAGCAGGAACAGCCAGGAAGCAGACAGGATCGCAGCACTAGGAAGTGTGTCGGCTCACAGAACCCACCTCAAGATTTTTGATGAAGAAGAACATAAATGCTAGATAACTAAAACAAGCAATGGAGGTAAAATGCATAGCAATCATGAATGGTGATGAAAGAGGGTCAAAGACCTGAACCTACCATAGTTCTTTCTCTCCCTTCCTATGATCCGAGATATTGTTGCAAACCATAAATCCAAATCTTAAGAAAAAGACATCTCTCGGACTGTTCTTTTCTCCACTCTCCTGACTCATTCTGCTTCAAATGTTCTATAAATCAGAGATGGAAGTTACATGTGAAGCATAGTGTGACTTTACTCGCAGCTTTTCCAGCTACTCTTTCAAGAAAAAGCTAATATTCCGTCCGTCCAGTATCTCCTCACAACAGCAAAACTGAGGTTACGATGTTAATAGAGGGCAGGAACAATACGCAGGTGGGAAAAACAGCAAGAAGCCCAAAAGGATGCTAGCTTTTAACAACAAGGTCTCATTTCCATTACCTTCATCTGACACATGCCTAAACCTGAGGGGAACTATATTAAAACCAGCAGGCAGCCACAGGAACTGGGGAGAGATGCCTAAGGGAATGTATGAGATACAGTAAGATGTCAGGATACAGTAAGAACTGGGGAGGAGGGGTTGGATGGCATGGAGTTCCATAGCTAATGTCTATTTTAGGGAAGAGGGGATAAAATTAGAGATGAGGAGATGCCTTTATGCAGGTTTGAGTTGCACCGTTATTCCATCTAATACTCAAAAGCATTCACATACTGAACCTAATTATCCCCTTCCTAGATTTTTCAAAAAATTGGGTGACTTGGCTTTCGAGAGCTACTCACATTCCCCTTCTTGAAACTTCGGCAATTAACTACTGGCAAAAAGTCCATTGAAAATGTACATTTTTAATCTTTTTTTTAATCAACCTGTTCAGAAATGTTATTCAACACCCTGAAGCAGGTGGGACTCAGGTCACTTTGTCCAGAGGCAGGAGCAATAATTGTGTGCTGCAAGAGAGCCAAATATTTTTAACCAACCTGTTCAAGCATGTCACCCCTGAAGCAGGTGAGACTGGAGCTCGGAACTTCTGGCCCAGAGGCTGGGACACTATTTCCATGTGACAACGGCTTGAAAATGTTTTTTGTCTCATCACCAATTAAGGCTTTTAAATAGTCAATTACTGGCCACTTATTTACTTCAGCTCAGCACTGGCACCAACTGGAAGAAGGAGGGTGAACTGCCTACCATGTTCGTGGTGGACTGGGGCTCCATTCGCCCCAGTCTGGGGACAATTACAAGCATGAAAGGGGGTGGGGGGCAAATAGGTTGGCGCCTGAGATCATCTATCTTGTCACTTTGCCAAAAACGCTTGATACCACTCCACTCCTCCTCTGAGACCCACAAGAATAGCATCTACCTTCTCACAGTTTAAGCCCCTAAAGCTAGACTTCCAGATTTGATCCCTAGGATCTAGGAGCTTTTGTTAGATATTAGCTAGCAGTCTGTGGCTTGATGGGACTGATGATTTGCCAAGCCATTCACTGGTCAACCCTCAAGTGACTGGTTGTAGCTTCATCTGGTGAGCTTTCTCACTGGTGAGGGGAGAGAATCAATTGCTGGTGAGCATGCCTGTCCCCACATTTAGTGCATAGAGTACTAAATCTCAGCCACTGTATACTTCCTGGTCACTCCGTGGAATCTTATTATGGTCTGGATGTTTCTGGGATTCTCAAAACCATGAGTTATTTTGGGATCACAGTATAAATTGCAAATTGGTGACCTTGCCTTTTAGGTTAAAAGTAGATCTCTATCTGTCTACAGTAAGAAAAAACTATGTCAAATTTAAACTCAATGGATTGTGAATGCAAATAAGAGAGAACAGTACTGGGCTTGAAACCCAGTTACATATCATTCCTACTTCATTAGGTTGTGTAAAATTGATCCCCTAGCAATTTGCAGTGGATTGCACAGTTGTCTTCACTTTCATTCTGGACTTCTGTGCCTCTGTGATCTTGAGGTCACTAATACATTATTCGCATATAACTTCATTTCAAATTCAAGCAGTTAAGAAAAAAAATGAAATTTTATTCATAATTTCTATTCAACCTGTTCAGAGATTTACTTCACACCTCTGAAGTGGGAACCTTGAACCCAGCTTTCTGCTTCTCTGAAGTCAGTGACTCTACCACCACCCTATAAGAGCCCTCAAGTTACTTGGGGATCATCCAGTATAGTTGACTTATTTGATTTATAATTCCCCACAGAATCATAATTTTGATAGAGAGGAATCCATGCAATAGCCTTTCTTTCTCTGTCTGTCTGTCTGTCTCTTTCCCACCCACCCCGGCTAGTTGAACCTGTTGAAAATTAGTGTCAGAGCAATGACTATAAATTGGGATGAATCCAAATTAAACAACATTTACTGATAACCATAATAGAGTGCTATTAACCACCACAAGTTTAGTAATTTTCCATATTCTCCAAAAACTGTGAAGTAAATTACATTGATCATGTGAAGAAGACCTTTTTTGTTAATTGGTTGTTAAAATAAAATGCACATATTCATGTAAATCTGTCACAGAATGTACTTAGATAATAAAATGGAACACTTTGGTAGCTCCCTGTTGGTGGAACATGTGACATTTGAAATGGCTATACAAAAAGTTATATTTGTAAAGTTAATATTTCCTTGCCTACCCATGATTGGATCATTATTGTTCCCTCCAGTTTCAACTCCTGCTGTGCAAGGGAAAAGCTTCATCCTTAAACAAATATAAATATGATATTGACTTTGCAGAAACTGATCGCCACGAGTAGTAAAAAAAATCAGCTCATATGTTGTGACTTTATATGGGCAAAGAAAAACACTTCCTAAGTTTGTCCATTCTAGGTGGTGTAGAAAAAGCAGTAGTCTATATGGACTTCTTTCATGTACTACAAGTTAGAGTCATAGAGATGTACAGCATGGAAACAGACCCTTCGGTCCAACCCGTCCATGCCGACCAGATATCCCAACCCAATCTAGTCCCACCTGCCAGCACCTGGCCCATATTCCTCCAAACCCTTCCTATTCATAATGCAGACAATTTTATTTGTTTTGTGTATTGCTGAAGAAAGGCACATTTTGAGATTGCATCTTATATTTCATTCATCAGCACATTTTGTAAGAATATCAAATCATAAGAGGAACCAACATTTATACTAGATGAGAGGAATGTGTAGATTGATTGGCAATTGGACTCTGACTGATAAAGATGTTACACCCTGTTTCAGCAAAGCACTCCTATTTGATAATGGCTAAATTGATGAGATCATTTCTCACAGTTGACTGAACTGAAATCATCCCAAACTATTTCAGATTAAGGAATCTCAAAAGTTTGAGGAAAAGTAGAAGCTGGCTGTTTTATGTTGCTACTGTGTATCAGCAACAAAAGTGGCGTCAACAACTAACAGATGCCTAAAAGGCTTTCTATCTCTCATACCGTGGGCGGCACGGTGGCACAGTGGTAGCACTGCTGCCTCACAGCGCCAGAGACCCGGGTTCAATTCCCACCTCAGGCGACTGACTGTGTGGAGTTTGCACATTCTGCCCGTGTCTGCATGGGTTTCCTCCCACAGTCCAAACTTGTGCAGGTTAGGTGAATTGGCCACACTAAATTGCCCGTAGTGTTAGGTGAAAGGGTAAATGTGGGGGAATGGGTCTGGGTGGGTTGCGCTTCGGTGGGTCGATGTGGACTTGTTGGGCCGAAGGGCTTGTTTCCACATTGTAAGTCGTCTAGTCTAATCCAATTACACAAATGAGTACTAGACTAGTGTACGAATGTAATCTATGAAAATAAAGCCCTAACGGTGGACTGTGAAGCTCTTACAAATATGTAAAATGTTTGGCTTAGACAAATGTAGGTCCATTAAAAGCAGAGTCAGAACAAAATGTAATGGGGAATAGCTAAATGGCAGATAAGCTAACTGATTAATTTATACAGATCATCCTCCTGTAGCACCGTAGTTGCTTTCCGGTGAAACCTCGCTGAATAGAAAATCACTATAAATAATGGGGCCTATGGGAAAAGTGGGGTTGGGCAGACCAGCAAAAAATATCACTCTCGATCGCTCAGAAATCACGCAAAAGTCTAACGCAAAGTATAACACAGACTGAATGAAGGTTGAAATCATATTTATTAATGAAACAAAAGTAAATTTATCACAGTAGATTTAAAAGATGTAAGAAAGTTGCTCTGTACAGTACCTCTCACAGAAAGCTGCATGGTTGGCAGTTTACATCAGCTTGTGTGCAGAACTCTGCGGAGATTTCAGCCCGGACATTGACACATGTGTAGAACAAAGCGGTCCCTGCTGGAATTGTGCTATTGTGAACAAAAGCAAACATTTTCAAAAATACCGTTCCCTAATTCTTCAGCGACGTTATTGTTGAAATATGCGCTTTTCCCAGAACTAACTGTATCTGTTGTTACTGGGAAAGATACAAGAAATCTCCCAAAATTATACATCCAATTTACTCAGGAAAATAAGGAGCTGAAGAAAATGAGTATTCATAAGAAGGTTATTCTGGAGACATTAATGGAGCTGAAGGTTCATACATCCCTCATATATGACAGAAATCTGAAACACAGAGAGACTTAGGAGACCTAGTTTAGGATTCTTCTCAGGTTGACAAGTAGGTTTATTTGGAAATGTTAGCATTCATTTCAAGATGGCTAGATACAAGCGCAGGCATGTTCTGTTGAGGCTGTATAAGGCAGCAATTGGAATATTGTGAGCAGTTTTTGGCCAGATCTAAGGAAGGATGTGCTGGCCTTAAAGGGGGTCCAGATGAAGTTTACAAGAATGATCCCTGGCATGTAGGCTTGTCATATGAGGAGCAGTTGAGGACTCTAGGTCTATACTTGATGGAGTTTAGAAGGCTGAGATGATCTAATTGAAACTCACAGAACACTGATAGGCCTGAATACAGTGGACACGGAGAAGAAGTTTCCACAAGCAGGAGAGACAAGGACCCAAGGACACAGCCTCAGAGTGAAGGTACAACCCGTTAGAACTGAGTTGAGGAGGAATTTCTTCAGCAGAGGGTGGTGAATATGTGAAGATTATTGCCACACATGCACACAAACACTTTCAACATTTAAAATGGCTTAATTAATTCTCACCAAATTCTATGTTTTTCTAAAGTAAAAGGCTCCAGTTTTCTAAACTTCCCATGATAAGAAAATAAATTTTGCTAAAATTTATTTTCATAATTCTCCTCTGACCCTTTTCCTAGGCATTCATATTATCCATAACTTATGGAAGTCCAAATTAAACTCAGTGGTCGCAAACTTGACCTGGACAGTTTATGAAGGAGGAGGTGAAGGTCAAAGGGGTGTGGTCATATAATCCAGCCATCCATGTTTCCTGCACATTGTGGATTGACACTTGTACTGGTTGGTAGATAGAGGGATTCAGTCCTGTGTTTTGGCATTCTTGACACTGGAGTAAGAGAGAGTGGCCCATCTTGGTTCTGTAGCTCATAATACCTTTGCCTATCAAAAGCCTGTCCATTTCAGTTTTGAATTTTTTAAACTAACTCTCAGCTTCCACAGCTTTTCATGATTCTTTGACTAAAGAGGTGCTTCTTAACATCATGCCTAAATGGTCTGGTCCTAATCTTAAGATTATTCTTATGTCTTCTGGACTTTCCCACCAGAGAAAATAATTTCTCCCCATCGAATCCTTCATACAACTTAGATACATCAAGGAGAAACTAAGGTTGTTGCAATTAAACTGCACTTTTCATGGCCACATAATATTCCAAGGTGATTTACAGAGAATGAAGTGCTTTTTGAAGTGGTGCTGTCGTGAATAACTCAAATGTTCATTGCAGCAAACTACACTTTATAAAACGTAATGGGTCTTTGCTGGGAGTCTAACAAATCAGCCATAGTAACTACAGCAGACAATCAGTGGAAACTTCTGATAAAGCTAGGACAATCCATAAGGTTTCTATTAGCTTCCATGTACAATGGGTTCTATATTTCGGCGTGTTATTTGAAGCTGTTCAATTCCATATGGAGCAACTATTGCATACTTTTATTTAAAAAACTGCAACCCATTCATTTAAGTCAGTCAAAATACAATTTGTGAGCTGCATGGTTATATTGTGTTTCCCCATTAATTGAAGTCGACGAACAGCAAATGCCTGTGTGTGCTTCATGAATGGAGAATGTTCAACTAAAATATTATCATTCATGGAATATTTATTTTTTCAGTTAAAAGAAATATTGCCAAAGTAGGGGGCATGTAACTAAAATAGAATTACTTTTGTCAGGGTTGGATGTTAAACAGGAGCAAGAATTATTCATTTTTATGTTATGAGAAATAAATTACTTCAGGAATAAAGTTTGTGAGAAGATTTGTAGCTCGGGTGCTCATTGTTGTGGTTCTGTTCGCCGAGCTGGGAATTTGTGTTGCAGACGTTTCGTCCCCTGTCTAGGTGACATCCTCAGTGCTTGGGAGCCTCCTGTGAAGCGCTTCTGTGATCTTTTCTCCGGCATTTCTTAGGCGGTTGGCACAGGATTCCCATTTCCTGGCTTGTCTTAGCGTCTCCCGCCCATAGGTGTTCAAAGTTTGTGAGAAGCTTTATAGCTCGGGTGCTCGTTGTCGTGGTTCTGTTCGCCGAGC
>NC_057727.1:54882618-55008590 GCF_004010195.1 Chiloscyllium plagiosum | reverse complement strand
CTAACGGTCCACATCCATGAACACCAACTAGCCATGAAACAACATGACCAGCTATCCTTAGCAGCCACACACTCAGATGACAAGCAACATGAGTTCAACTGGGACAACACTACTATTATAGGACAAGCCAAACAGAAAACAGCCAGGGAATTCCTAGAGGCATGGCACTTATCCACAGATTCAATCAATAAGCACATCGACCTGGACCCAATATACCGGCCACTGCAGCGGACAGCTGGAACTGACAACCGGAAGCGGCAGGTACAAATCACTATAAATGCCGGAGGAAAGATCACAGAAGCGCTTCACAGGAGGCTTCCAAGTACTGAGGATGTCACCTAGACAGGGGACGAAACGTCTGCAACACAAATTCCTAGCTCGGCGAACTTAACCACAACATACTTCAGGAATACTTGTGCAGAATATCAATTAGAATTTATTTTAGTTGTGGCATCATTTCCAGAAAATAGTTCTGTATGTGGAAGCAGAGCAATGAAAATTGAAGATATAAATCATGCCCATGAATAACTTAAACTGCTACCTCAGAGAAAGCAAAATCAGAAGAACATTGCAGTCCTCCAGTAGGAATAATCATGCACATAAGTAAACACCAATACTTACAAATTAGAATCTATTTGAGAATACTGCAGATGCTGAAAACCCACTACCAAAAATGCTGGAGAAACGTAGCATGTCAGCAGCACCTATCGAGAGAGGAAGAGAGGGCGGAATCTCACTGAATCTTTTTGGCTATGTTTGAGTTGTATCGGGTTTTGGTTTTCGGTCAAGAGGCCTATCAGTATATCTTACCAAACATGCCTCACTAACAAACTATTCGCTCCATGACGCATTGTCATCCAATTCTATCCCCTTGTTGTGACACACTGTGCCTAGAATAACATGCCACTGTCCAGATATCTCTGAATTAGTTAGCATCCCTAGAACTGGAGCCATCTTTAAAAGGCCATTTTGTGTCTAGACAGCCACGGAAAATGTGAAGCCGCCCTGCTCATTGGCCTGGATTTGGCAGACAGAAGGAAATTTATTGTCCTGCTTTGCCTAAATGCCCATGTGGGTGGTGTGATTCAGAGGCAGAATGTCCTCTTTCTCCAGGACCAGGCGTTAACAGTAGACCATAGTAGACTGATTTATGTTTGCTACCCAGTTAGGTAATTTTAACCATCTGGAGGAAAGCACAGCCAGCTA
Source organism: Chiloscyllium plagiosum (assembly GCF_004010195.1). NCBI lineage: Eukaryota > Metazoa > Chordata > Chondrichthyes > Orectolobiformes > Hemiscylliidae > Chiloscyllium > Chiloscyllium plagiosum. The sequence continues at coordinate 55,007,384 of NC_057727.1, read as the reverse complement.
AGAAGAATGTCAATGTCCTTCTCCACCCCACCAGCGTTAATAGCAGCATCTTTTCTTTGATACAACACATTCTCACTCTTTCTCTGCTAATAGAAATACCTCCCACAAAGATTCATGCTCCAGCATCCTCACTGTTGCTTGCAATATTTTCCCTTAAATATTCTCCTCCATCCCAACCCCTGACAGCACTAACTCTACATGCCCTCTGTGCTGCCTACTCACTTGCTCAGGGCAGTTCCCCACCTGCACCAAAAGTAACAGCTGGGCCACCCACATTCATCTCTTTCATATCTGCCTCTCTCTAATTCCAGGATGAAAAAAGCACGCAAAAGACACACAGAAAGAGCCAGGATAGATGACATGATGCTTAACATTTGACTCTTCATACCTTATGTGGGGAGCAGATTGACCATTTCCAAGCCCATGAACTGGTATTGGATGTTGCCCTTGAGTTACTGTGCCAGGTCCCCCTGACCAGAGGCTATCTCCCTCTAATTTACTGAGGACCCCTGAAAATGATGACAATCTTCTTGACTTTTTGTTTGCACTAACTGGCATGAAAATGCACCAGTACAGTCAGCCTGGTCTCTCTAGGTGATGAGGTAAATTACGAAAAATGAGTATCCAGCTGGCCTCACAATGAGTGAAGGGCCCAGAGATGCAGCCCGGTCATGGGCTGGGTACGTGTAGCTGAGTGCACAGTGTCCTTGCTGCAGCATTACAATGATAGTTGGTGATAGTTAGCCCATAGCTTTGTATGCCTTGGCTTCACAAGGACTCATCTAAATACTTCTTAAATGTTATGAGGGTTTCTGCCTCTACTACCCTGAGAGGCAGTGAATTCCAGGCTCTTGGTGAAAGTTTTTTCCTCATATCTCCTCTAAATCTTCTGCATCTTGCCTTAAATTTATGTCTCCTGGTCACTGTTCCCCTCCATCAAGGGGAAACATTTCTTCCTGTGGCCCTTGCCTATGCTCCTCACTATTTATAGATCTCAATCATGTCCTTTTCCAATCTCCAAAGAAGACAACTCCAGTCTATCCTTTCTCCCTTCACACCCAAAACCCTCCAGTGCAAGCAACATAGGTCATAGGGTCTTAGAATCTTACAGCATGGAAACTGATCCTTCGGTCCAATCATTCAATCTGACAAATCATCCCTGTATCTTCTCCAGTTCTGTCACATCTCTCCTATAATGTTGAATCCCAAAATTCACACAATATTCTAGCTGTAGTATAACCAACATTTTAAACAGTTTCAGCATTACCCTCCCTGCTGTTAAACCTTATGCCTTAGCAAATAAAGGCAAGTATCCCATATGCCTTTTTAACCACTTTATCCATATTTCCTGACACCTTAAGGGACCATTGTACATGCACAGCAAGGTCCCTCTGATCCTCAGGGCTTTGCAGGGTCCTACCATTCCTCATGTATTCCCTTGTACCTTCTAAACTCAACTATCCTCATCAATCCAGTTAGGAATTCCCTCTGATTGCCAGTTGGATGTATGCCATGAGCTACGACTTCTCAATTTGTTGCCAATTGAATACCTTAGTTGCTATTTGGATTGGGTAAAAATACAGATGAAGATTAATAAGATGTTTTACAAGGTGGGTTCCTGCCTTAAGGTTTTGGATAAGGGAGCACAACTGAGAGGAGATTTCAATGTGGGTTCATGATCTAAATTACATTGAAGTTTGATTTGGAATTTGAATTATGAAATAGATGTACTTGTATCATTACCCTTTACAGGTAAAGCTCTTCTGATCATGAAATGAAATGAAATGAATGCACACCATAAAACTAGAACAATCCGATGTTTTGTTTTGCTTTGCAGTTTATTTCCATCAAAAAAAAATACTGCAATGCTGCTCTTGGCATCAGTGGAATACAGATGTTGGGGGAAGGGCAATGAATATCAGTATCAAAAGGGTGGCACGGTGGCTTAGTGGTTAGCACTGCTGCCTCACAGGTGCAGGGACTCAGGTACAATTCCAGCCTCAGGTGACTGTGTGTGGAGTTTGCACATTCTCCCCGTGTCTGCATGGGTTTCCTCCCACAGTCCAAAGATGTGCCGGTCACCTGGATTGCCCATAGTGTCCAGGGGTGTGTAGGTTAAGTGGATTAGCCAAGGGAAATGCAGGGTTACAGGAATTGCATGGGATGCTGTTCAGAGGGTTAGTGTGGACTTGACAGGCTGAATTGTCTGCTTTCACACTGTAGAGATTCTATTTTATGATTTAAGCTCTTTTCAGTCAGAATGAATAATAAAATGTCAGAATAAATTACTCTTCACATTGTCTCAGGCCCAGGCTCATTGGAACACTCATTTATGATGTGTTTTCAATTTACTACACCAGGCATTCTGTTATTATATATTCCAGTTCTATAATCTGGATTATTTCATGGAAAGAAATAAAAAGGCTGACCATGCTAACTCCAAGCAGCATGCACATTAGCAACAATATATAGATATAAGTACAAATACTAATTAATGATACTATTTTTATGAATCAGTATATTGGGTCATAGACATGTTTTTAATTTTCAAAAATCAATTTAATATAGTATGAGGATCAGCAATGATCAGCAGTGTGTGGGTAATAGTCCAAAGTTAGAGACTTAGAGAGAAAATAGAAATATAGATTCCATCTGTGCAGTGCTTTTAGGCAACCAATGGGCATCTCAAGGTACTTTACAGTGAATGAAATATTTTCTGAAATGAATTCACGGCTTTAATGCAGAAAATGCAACAGTTAATCATTAGACTCACGCAAATAGCAGTTTGATAAAAATCAAATAATCTGTTTTGCTGATGTTGATTGAGAGATAAATATTGGTCATGACATGAAGAATGCCTCTTCCTTCCTTCAAAATAGTGCCAAGGGATACTTCACATTCATCTGGGAAGACAGGTGGGGTCACAGTTTAATGCCTTATCTGAAAGACTGCACCTCTGACAGCATAATGCTCTTTCATCATTGTATGATCTTTACGTTCACTAACAAAAGACAGTTTCACCCATTAGCCTTGCCAGGATTTTTCACACCATCTTTCTAGCTAACATATTGCACCATCAACACTGAGAGGTAAGTCAATCATTGTGGACCTTAATGGAGGATGGCACAGCAAGTCTGAAATCATTTGCCTCAATATACACAGTTTTGACAGGGTTATATCAGATGACTGCTTGCGGGCAATGCAGTCTGCTATTCATCAAATGGCCAGTGATTCAGTTATACAGGGACAAATATTATACTGACATGTGTGTTCCCTTTATTGTTCTAAAGGAAGGTCTAGACATGAAGATATATTACTAATTGACTTCAACTCACTTTATAGATAAGTACAGGGAACCACAGAAAAGGGATGGAGTGGGGCTAGGACTGTAGATGTCCACTGTGTCACTTTGACAGAGAATGTTGCATCTCATGGGAGTATATCCTTCAAAAAATGACACTGATGACCAGTGGAGCAGCTAGTAGAATTCCTGACAGCAGCAGCAAAAGCATGTGCTCAACAGAGGCAACATTTAAAAGTTAGGAGTTTCTTGCCTTCCATAGTGTTACCACTGCCCTATAGCAACCCCTAAAGTTGACCACAATGCAACAGAATATTCAGAACTGAAGCCGGCACAATGTGATCTTGCTTCTCTGATAGGTTGGCTGTGCTGATTATCAAATGCAGCTCAACAGTGAATTTTTCTTTAATCAGAAGATGAGCTATATTTGCAAAATACAAGGCGGGAGAAAATCCAAGATACCCTGAGTTCAATTTTATCAACAGAGTTTTGTAATGACTCATGAATTTCAGGCATGCCTTTGTTTAATGACATGGAAACAAATGTTTTTGTTTTACAAACTTAGCTGAAGAAATAATTTTGAAAGAGCATGCAGGAATGCAGAGCTTACCCAAATGAGTGTGTGGTTCGGTTATAGAGTCATAGAGTCTTATAGCATGGAAACAAACCCTTCAGTCAAACCAAGCTTTGCCAACTATACTCACAAACTAAACTAGACCCATCTGCCTGCGCTTGGCCTTATCCTTCCAAACATTTCTTATTCGTGAACGTATCCAAATGTCTTTTAAATATTGTAACTGTAATCACATACATCACTTGCTCTGGGTGTTCATTCCGCTTACAAACCACTCTGTGTAAAAAAAGTTGCCCCTCATTTTTTTTTTAATCTTTCTCCTCTCACCTCAAAAATATGCCCCTGATCTTGAAATCCCTAACCCCTGCCATTCACTTTACCTATACCGCTCATCATTTTATAAACCTCTAAAAGATCATCCCTTGATCTCCTACGCTCCAGTGAAAAATGTCCCAGCCTGACCATCCTCTCCATATAACTAAAACCCTCCATTCCCAGCAACATCCTGGTAAACTTTTTCTGAATCCTCTCCGGCTTAATAATAAAATCTTCCTACAACAGTATGACGAGAACAGGACATAGTACTCCAGAAGAGAAGTACTCTTCACCAATGTCCTGTACAACCCCAACATGACATCCCAGATTCTATTCTCAAAGGTCTGAGCAATGAAAACAAGTGTAACCTAAGTGTAACAAGTTACTTCAAATAAACCGCTTAGTAAAAAAATTAGCAAGAATGAATGCAACTGAATCATTCTGACCTTAGTGGCATCACTGGACATCACCAATCTCTAGCAAGAGCAGAAAAAGTTAATTGACAAAAGTGTTATCGACTGTATTTAAATAACTATCAGTAACCATTGAGCAGGCTGTCCTTCACAGGAACTAAATTGTACAGCTATTTAAAGTTCAAATTCATAAAGAAATTGATAATATCCAGAGGCTCATTAGAGAAATAAACTCTTCTTTTGAAGAATGAACTATTTTGAATATTTCCCTCCCTAATCCAGTGCAGTTGAGGTCAGTTGTAGTACACCTGTCAAAGTCCCAAATGAACACAGACTCAGATTCAATCCTCCTGGTTTATATTCAGTCATACTTTGAAAAATGTTATCACATACAACTCTTTTTAAAGTCTCGAGTAGAACTTGGGGAAGAAATATTTTCAACATATGCCTATATAACCTTGTACAAAATATTTCCTTCAGGAAGGCACCAGGTTAGCTTAAATCTGAGTGTGTGTTCATTTGCACCTTTGGTAAGTGTACTCCAACTAACCTCAACTGCACTGGATTAGGGAGGAAAAAACTAGGGAGGGAATTTACTTTGTCAATTAAGACAGCACAATTGGTTGCAACATGTACATTCAAAATTCAGCCAGAGTTTCTGATTATTTTCCAAGAATCTCTGCTGGAAATTTGCAGGTAGATGTTGGAGAGAATGGAATTAATTTGGACATGCAATACTCTACATGAGTCTCTGAGTGCACAGTCCTGACTCCTGGGTTGGGCACTAAAAGGGTTTTGGAAACTCGCTTGAAGGCCTTTGAAGGAATTAAGAATGAAAGGCGTGATACTATAAATTGTAGACCAAATTGCTTCATGTCGGTGATAGAAAAGATAATGGAATTCTTCTTCAAAGTTGTAATAGAAAACTCCATAAACTGAAAACACAATAAAGCATTGTCAACATGGATTCCAGAAGAAAAGATTATGCTTGACTCGATACATTGAAGAAGTTTCAGACATTTTTAGTAAGATTAATTCAGTATATATGATATGTCGACATGTTTTACAAGGCTTTTGTCAGGTCCAATGTGGCAGATTCACAGCTAAAGGCAGAATTCAGAGGGGTGGAATTTCTTGGGCTCATCCACCAGTTGCATAATTGGCAAAGGGGCCAGGAGAAAAGGTAAGTGGAGTAAGTTCACTGTGACCTGTCCTGGAGATGCTGGCGAGAAAGGAGTGTTGTAGTTTTACAGGCAGAGCAAGGTTTCCATGCAAGGAAGGACACTCCTGACCAATAATGGATCTATTGAGTGTGTATGGACTGCGTGAGTAGGACAGACAGTAGACATACCTGACAGGGGCATCATCGCAGGTTGCCTCCAGTATACTTGCTGTGGAACGAAGCCTGTAAGTTGCCTTTAAGTGGACAGTTAAGAGTATCAATTGGTTTCCAGATGATAAAGCTGTCCTGGACTTTTTATGTCCTGGACTTTCCTGCCCCACACTTAGTAGGAAGGAGTTGGGAAGGTGAGGGGGGCCTCAGATGGAATTGAGCATACAAATACATAAATCACTAAAAGAAGCAATACAGATTAATACATCCAGTTCATGTTTAAAAGAATAGAATCTTAAAATTAGCAAAATTCTGCTAAATGTATCTTGTTTAGACCGTATTTGGAATGAACAATCTGGTCTCCATATTATAAAAGGGAAAGTAAGCCACTAACGAAGGAAGAAAAATGGTTGAGTGGAATGACAGCAAAATTCAGAGGCTGTGCATATTAGAAAAGATTGGATATGCTGAGTAAGTTACCACAGAAAAGAGAAGAGTGAGAAGTGACCTGACAGCTGTCTTTATAATTATGGAAGAGGTTAACAGAAGAGATGGAGAAGGTGCTTCTACTTACCAGCACTGCTAGAACTAGGGATGATATGTACAAGATAATCACTAATATAGCCAGTCGAAACTTCTTTACCGAGAGAGTTGTAAAGCGTGAAACTTGCTGTCACAGGGACTCAATGAGGTATCTTTCTTGTTTCAATGCCTTTAAATGAAAACTAGCTAAGACTTTAAGGGAGAAAGGAATGGAAAAATACATTGATATAGTTAAATAAGAACAAGTTGGAGGAAGCTCACACGGACCTTAAGTATTGGATGGATTCAGTTTGCTGAGTGAACTGTTTCTGCTCAGTAACATCATCATAACAATCTCATAATTAGAAGGGAGATCAGGAAGCACATTTTCACACAGGGAGTAGTGGAGATCTGGAATTCTCTCAACCAAAATACAAAGAATATTGGTACAGCAGCATGTGGCAGAAACCTTTTTTTAGAGAATGGTCAAGAGATATCAACCATGATCTCATTAACTGGCAGAACAAGCTCTGCCTGGTCTATGCAACTTTGCATTTTTTAAACAACATTAAGGGTATATAGTGAAATTTTACCCTTAATGTCAACCAACTGCTCCATTCATTGCATTACAGCTAACACTACTATCCCCGGTCCCAGCAAAAACCTGACAACTGGCAATTGTTAACACATAATACTCAACCCTAAAATTCATGTGATCTTCTTACTCATATTCAGGGGGTTGTTTAGCTGGCTTACAAAGTCATGTGATGCTAATAGCAAAGGTTCAATTTCCACATTGGCAGAGGTTTACTTCAAGTTAAACTGCCACCAGTTGTCTGCCTCCAATGAAACAGCAGTCCTATAGTCTGGTAAAACTATGGCTACTTTACACTTAACGTTACAGTAAATCACCATTTAAATTTGTTGCTGCATTCCTGAAAATTGCAACTTTGAGTGAAATGATTTTTAAATGAATTCCCATACAAATCAGTGTTAAAATCAGACTTACACCCCTTGGACATCTCTCATCCAGGAACAAAGCTCATGTTCAAATGTCTTGCATATGTATCATTGAGTATCCCTAACAGAAATAGGTTACAAAATGAAATACACCACGAAATATAAAATAAATACCATATACTATTTTTAAAAATACTCAATATTTGGCGGTCTAGCCTTCACCTAGTGGCAGATATTGATCAGTGTAAGTACTGCATTAGCTGCAGTCAAAGATTTCCTGCACTGATTAACCCCTACCATCAGATGAAGCCCAAGATTTCAGTAGAAGTTCAATAATGGGGAAAGCCAGCAACCAGGATAAAAACCTTGAGGCCAAAAGTAAGATGTGAGGTGAGGTTTGAGGATTGTGGGGAGGGTGAGGAAGTCAAGGCCCAGATCCAGGGCAAAAAATGAAGTGGAGTGGTTCAGAAGAAGGACTGAGTGGAAGCAGTGGGGGAAAGGCCTTATGAGGTTCCAGAATGGGAAGTCTGGTAGGCTGCATTAAAGAAAAACTGGCAACATTGACTGTTTTTTTTATTCATTCCCAGGACAACAGCATCATTGGCTAGGCTAGCATTTATTGCCCATCCCTATTTACCCAGAGAGTAGTTAACAATCAAACACATTGCTGTGGGTCTGCAGTCACATGTAGGTCAGACCCATAAGGAAGGCAGTTTCAGTCCCAAAAGGACATTAGTGCACCAGATGGGTTTTTCCCATCTATCAGCTATGGATTCATGGCCATCATGAGACTCTTAATTCCAATTTTATTTTTTGATTTGAAATTCCACCATCTGCTGAGGTGGGATTCAAACCTGGATCCTCAGATCATTCCTTGGGCCTTTGGATTAACAGTTCAGTGATAGTACCAGTAAACCATTGCCTCCCCTAAATTGGCACTACTTTATTAACATTCGGCTACCTAAGGATGAGAACTTTTGACAACTGTGACATCCATGCTGATACCGAGATCCTTGTGCATAAAGCAGTCATCTATCCAACTCTTCTGTATGGCTCTGAAACTTGGACCACATATAGATGCCACTTTGCAGCCCTTGAGAAGTACCATAGACACTGTTTGAGATGGATTCTCCACATCAGGGTATTAACATCAGCCTGCCTGAAGCAGCCATTAGCACCAGCATTGAGGCCATGATCATCTAAAAGCAACTCTGTTGGGCCAGCTATGTGCTTAGGATACCTGAGCTCCGACTACCAAAGCGAACTGTCAACCTCCAGGTCAAGGAAGGCACTTGAACAAGAGGAGGACAAAGGAAACATTTCAAAGACTCTCTTAGAGGTTCCCTCAAGAAATGCAACATAGGTGTCAATGCATGGGACACCTCCATTCAGAAAAAACTGACTTTGAGGTAACTCCTGAATGAAGGGACAGAATTCCTTGAGGACATCCATTAGAAAGAGGAAGTATGGAAAAGGAACTGGAGAAAGGAATGCCAACGATCTCAAGGCTGAGGACCAATTCTCCCTCCTGGAAATATCCGCCAGATGTGCAGTTGGAGATGTGGCTCAAGGATTGGACTCAACAGCCACATAAGAACCCATAGAACCCATGTCCGGTGACACGGAATTTCCTAGGTGGATAACCATACTCATTAACAAGTAATTGCCAACAACTTTATTAACAATGTTAAAACAAAATGGCTTTAAATAAGTCAATCTTATGTGGGGACTTACTCTACTGTAAACCTTTCATCACAACTCAGGGGTTTGCCTCACATTGGCAGCTATTCAACCATGGCAGGCACAGCACTGAAACATATCTCATGACACTGATAAATACCCAGTTTGAGGCAGCAAGAATGAACTGATAAAAGACAGGTGCCCCTGAATGCTTTAGCCTTCAAGGATGAGGCATCTAGCACTTATCAATCATTAGAACCAATCACTTGTGGCATGTGGAGCAAAATGGGAGATTGTTCAGCTACTTTTCAGTTCCAAGGAAGGGAACTGAAATAACTCTTCTCAGTCATAAAGGAGGACAGAGGAGCATTCCGATTGATGTCCATCCAAAAAGAAACAAAGACTCGTATTATCCCTTTTGTGAGCACCAAACATCCTGAAAAAACTTTGTGGCCAATGAGGTATTTTTGACGTGCAGACAGTGTTGTAATGATGGAAATCTGGCAGCCTAAAATCTGTGCTCAGCAGTCTCCCACCAAGAGCAATGTGATAATGACCCGTTTTAGTGATGTCAACCGAGTAATAAATATTAGTCAGGACACCAGAGATAACTCTCTAGGCCTGCTTTGAAATAGTGTCAGTGGGATCTTTTATATCTTCCTGAGAAAGGGGACAGGGCCTTGGTTTAATGTCATGTCAGAAAGACAGCACCTCCAACAGTGCAAACAGCTCCCAATTCTCCAGTGGGGTTTCAGCCTTGAATTTTGTCTACAAATCCTGAAGTGAGGCTTGAACCCACAACCATGACTCAGAAGCAAAAATGCTACCAACTAAACCACAGCTGATGCACATCTGGTATCAATATGTTAGAAAGAACACCCATTGTAGGCCATCACTAGTGGAAATGATCAAGGAAAGAAACTGATGAAGAGTGGAAGTTTAGGGCTTCAGATTTTGTGTTTGCAAAGCTCTTTAATTTTTCAAAGTGGAGTTTCTTTTCTACTGGGCTGAAGTTGGTGACGCAAGGTTTTGCGGATTTTGAATAAGGCTTTAGTTGACTTACTGGTGCTAATTATAGTACAACCAGCCGTCTGTATTCAATACACTGAAGGGATCAGCAGACTTTGGCAGCAATTAGGCCAATCAGTCAGGAGTTGGTACGTATGGAATGTCAGACCCATCCAACAAACCCCTTTGTGTAAATACAGTCCCGGAAAGCTCCTGTCCCATTTAACTGGAAAAAAAGCATATTTCAAATTTCACACCTATTAGAAAAAAGTACAACAGTTCCACAGATAGAAGATATTTGAAAACTAAAGTAAAATATGTAACATAAAAACATTCTGTCTAGTATTCTATGACACCCCCTGTACCATATTTCAAAGACATATTGCAAATCCTTTCTCGGAGACAGCTTTAAAGCCATCAAAGCTGAGCCCACAAGAGATCTAGAAATAGAACCTGTTTTAAAAACTGACTGGTAAGTGATTGAATGACCAACCCAATATGTTTCATTCTAAAAAGATATCAAAATTATTAATAATTTTTTTTTAACATTTACTGGCTTTATCCACGGTAGAAATAGATGGCAAGTTGCAGTTTCAGATATTGACGGTGAAACACAATTCCATTTACTACTCACTGAGGAAGGTAGAGCACTTTGTTTGTTGGGGGGGGAAGGGTGTATAGTGGCTCATCATGCATTGGATTGTGAGACAGTTTTGTGTCTTTTGTACTTCAAGTAAACAATTAAATCTGGAACCGGAGGTCAGTGCCAGTCTCCATTCAGCTTATGGAGGCTCGGGAGTAGCTAGTGAAATACATCATCAAGATGGACGCTTGTACATCCCAGTATTTACTTTCATTTCATCTGATGTGGTTGATTAAAGCCCCACTAGTAGTTTGTTCTGAACGTTTGAGTGAGTAAAAATTATACAAGCCTATAGACCAAGATCCTTTCTCTCTCAACAGAGTAGGCAGGGGCCAACCATGCCTTCAGTAGCTCCCATAACCTCTGTGCAGAATGCTTAGTCGGAGAGGAGCAACCACATCTGCTTGTGTGCAAATGTAGAGATCCTACTGAATTCTGTATGGAGTGAGTTCCATGTAGCAAAGACCTCTGAGCTGGTTTTCCTGTCTTCTTCTGGATCTGCACTTCAAACTATTTTTTATTCTTCCACAGGTGGCTGCAGTGTTACTCTACAAAGCTGCAAGAGCTCTCTTGTAGCTTCTGACATCATGGAAGTAAAGACAAGAAACTGCCAGTGAGGTCCAGCTATGTAGGGTTGGCCTACTGCTGTTCCTGTTTGTTGATATGCTTGAAAATTCAATGATGCAACTTTTATGTGTATTTTTAATCTATTTGTAACTTCTGGAAGACCATGGCAGAGAGAGGACTGGAAAGTCCTCTTCTAGTATAATATAGGCCTCCCACAAGACAACCCATGTTGTAATGCAATAAAACTATATTTAGCTCTCTGAGGATCTCTAAATATAGTGTTATATAGGATTTAGTGAGATATGGTGGAATACTAAATCTCTTTGCCCAGAATCAGATTTTAAAATGTTAACTTTGAAAAGAACAATAAGGCTGGAAAAGAAAACAATATTTAAGAGAAGAGCCAGACAGGAAATTGTTGCCTTTTTGTTAATTTAGTTAACCTTGACATATCACTGTCTTGAAGTTTTTATAGTTCTTAGCCAAATTCCTAACTAAAATATCTTATCTTTCCTTTGAATTATCAAAATTCCTCAGTAAATCGTTTCAAAGCTTCCTCACATTTTATTTGTCACTAATGAATAATAATGGAAGAAACTAAGCTCTTGGCTACATTGTTAAGATTAAGATTTGTTTTCATCAGTACGGATGTATTTTTCCTGAAATGACAGGTCAACGCATTGTCAGTTTTCATTTTTCCCCCTTGTTTTTGGAATTCCACACTGGTATTAATTTACACACTAGTATACCCATTGCAAAGCACTGTTAGAGATTTGGATGCCAGTAGAATCTGAAGGGTAATATTCCTCACATTTTATTGCAGTAATCTGATAGTTCAGTTCTTAAAGCTGCCAAAATATACATGAGAATAACTGCATGGTTGACCTTAAATGAATGGACAGGCTGTTAGAAAAGGAGAACCACGTCTTCAGTTCACAACAGCTGTGTATTTTTCAGTGTTTATATTTCACACTACTTATAAGAATCTGGATTGCTATTGAGAACATCAATGCAAACAGAGTCTGTATCAAGTTGATTATAATCATTCAATAAGGAATCATTACTTCTGAATGAAACATTTACACTTGTACCACTCTTTTCTAGTGCATTATAGTGGAATGGTATTTCCTTCAATGACAAGATTTATGACACTGTTAGGAGGGGTGAACTGAATCCTTTCTTTATTCCACTGTTCCACTGACCACAGCAGAGATTGAATTTAAAAGGGAGGTGATATTACCAATTATATATATTAGACTGTACTTAGCATTGTTTCAGAAACACAGGAGCCAGAAAGCTGATTTTAGCAAATAAAGAATTGAATTGAATTGAATTGAATTTATTCTCACGAGTACTAATGCACAGTGAAAAGCTTTGTCTTGCGAGCAATACGGGCAGATCACAGAGTTAAGTAGCATAGATAAGTAAATAATAGGTAAACAGCAGCAAAAACAAAAACACAGGTATAGGTGAATGTCAAGAGTTTGTGAGTCCACACAGTATTCTAACAACATTAGGGTAGAAACTGTTCTAAAACCAGCTGGTACATGTGCTCAGGTTTCTGTACCTTCTCCCTGTTGGTAGAGTTTGTATAAAAACATTGCCAGGGTGGAATGGATCTTTGAGAATGCTAGCAGCCTTTCCTGGTCAGCGGGCCAGGTAGATGGAAGCCATAGATGGGAGGTTGGCCTTTGTGATTGTCCAGGCCGAGTTCACCACACTCTGTAACTGTCTCCAATCTTGAATAGTACAGATGCCGTACCAGGTAGTGATACATCCAGACAGAATGCGCAAGATGGGGGACCTATAAAAGTTGGCAAGGGTATTCACCATCATGCCAAGTTTCCTCAGCTGCTTGAGGAAGAAGAGACGTTGTTGGGCCTTTGTAACCAGTGCATCCACATGAAGAGTCCAAGAAAGCTTGTTGTGAATGACCACTCCCAGAAGCTTGACATTCTCTATCGTTCCACCTCTGTGCTGTTAATGTATAGGGGGGCATGAGTAACATCCTGCCGAAAGTCAATAATGAGTTCCTTGGTCTTGCTGACATTGAGAGCTAGGTTGTTCTCAGTGCACCATTTTTTCAGGTTTTCCACCTCCCATCTGTAGTCTGTTTCGTTGCCATCTGAGATTTGAACAACAATGGTGGTGTCATCAGCGAATTTGTAAATGGCATTGGTCTGGTATTTGGTGCTGCAGTCATGGGTATACAGTGAGTACAGTAAGGGGCTGAGTACGCACCCCTGGGGGGCTCCAGTGTTGAGTGTTAGTGACAATGAACTATTGTCCCCAGTCTTCACCGATTGTGGCCTGTGGGTCAGGAAACTGAGGATCAAATTGCAGAGAATGAGGCTGAATCCGAGATATCTAAGTTTAGTAATCAGTGTCGAGGGGATAATAGTGTTGAAGGCTCAATTGTAGTTAATGAGTAGGATTCTTATGTAGCTGTTCTTGGTGTCAAGATATTCTAGGGAGGAGTGAAGGGCAAGTGATATGGCATCTGATGTGGATCAGTTGGTACGATAAGCAAATTGGAGTGGGTCAAGAGTAGTGGGGAGTCTGGAGTTGATTAATGCAATGACCAGCCTTTCAAAGCACTTCATGACCACCGAAGTTCAGGCCACTGGGCGGTAGTTATTGAGACATGCTGCATGAGCCTTCTTAGGCACAGGGATGATGTTGGCCCTCTTGAACAGACAGTGGCATGCTGCAGGTAGAGGTTAAAGATGTCCAAAAAGACCACTGCCAGTTGGTCTGCACATGCTCTGAGTGCATGGCCTGGTACTGCAACTAGTTCCTATCGCTTTCCTTGGATTCACACGACAGAAAACTGATCTGACCTCTGATGCAGTAACTGTTGAGATAGTTTCGTCAGGACTTCTCGGAATAGATGTTACCTCTCCGCCGAAATTCTGCTCAAAGTGAGCGTAGGAGGCGTTGAGACGATCTGGGAGGGATTGCCTGCTATCTTGCACTGTCTCTTTTTAGAACCTGTGATGTCATTCAGTCCTTGCCATAGATGCCGGGTGTCTGTCTGGGTCTCTAGTTTGGATTGGTATTGGTCCTTGGCTGTCTTAATGGCTCTGCAAAAAAGCTTGCTCAAGCAAAAATTTAAAATTAACAAAAGATTTAAATTGTGCAGATATGTCCTCTTGAGAAATAACAATCAGAGAAACAAACTCCATGCCTGGAAAAATTAAAAATAGTTCTGCAGAATATTATCTCTGAAGAACTTTGGGTAAGCAATAATTCAAGTCAGAACAAAAAAAAATCACAGATTCTCCAAAATTTGTTCTGAAACCAAAGTCACTTTCTATACAAGCTATTGGTACTGGGCATTTTTCTTGGATCAGTTATGATTGATATCTCTGAAGAACTTTGGGTAAGCAATAATTAAGTCAGAACAAAAAAAAAATCACAGATTCTCCAAAATTTGTTCTGAAACCAAAGTCACTTTATATACAAGCTATTGGTACTGGGCATTTTTCTTGGATCAGTTATGATTGATTGATTGCTCTTTTTCTGGAGACAGTGGAGTGCATTCGAATTTCTTTTTAAAGAATCCTCCATTTCCAGTAATGACGTCTTCCCAAGGACTCTCAACTCATTAACTTTGACTCAAAGGGTTTCAGAGAAAGAGAAACAGGCCAAAGGCTTTTTTTTGACTATGATCATTTCTTTCTGAATGTAGTTACAGCTAAAATGTTTTACACCCATAAACTCAGTCATGTAATTCCTAAATGCTTTACAGACTCAATTACTCCATTCAAGCAGCTTGTGTTCTCTTCTGGTTGCAAGTTGCTACTGTCCCTTACACTGAAAATATTAAAATCTTATTAAAATGTTGAGCTTTTAAGTCCAATTGATGATATTATAAATGAATATTTTGGACAAGATATCTTCATATCGCAAATGCTTATAGAAACATAAAGCAATCAATCAGTTCGTAATCATTGCCCCACATATGGCATAGGCCTATAGGAGATAAATAAATTTAGCTATAGGGAATACTATATCTAAGTTCACTGCAGTAAACATTTACAGCAGTTTTATCCTACTTCCTAATTGGTAAATCTGAGTAAAGCTCTCTCTATTCTGTTCCAACAACGGCTCTGGATTGCAGTCTCAGATGAACATTATTATCTGAACTGTTGCAATGTTTTCATTTCCACGTCAAACCACCCATCTGTGACTTAAAGAGAGATTGGCAGAAATTTTGGAATGCTAGTGATTTGATGTTAAAGTTTGATATTATTGCTCACACCCATCATATGATAAACCAAAACTAACAAACTCATTTCACCTCTTATC
Source organism: Chiloscyllium plagiosum (assembly GCF_004010195.1). Taxonomy (NCBI): domain Eukaryota; kingdom Metazoa; phylum Chordata; class Chondrichthyes; order Orectolobiformes; family Hemiscylliidae; genus Chiloscyllium; species Chiloscyllium plagiosum. Next base: position 54,991,757 of record NC_057727.1, on the reverse strand, counting down.
TTTACAGACTAGGGAGAACATTTTTAATCCATCAGCCTAGACTTTATTTGAACATTGCTCCCACAGATTAAAAGATAGTCTCCAAAAATGTGAATTGCAACATTTTTTTTGTTTAAGGACAGCTTCATAGTAATCATAAATTATCCATCCAAATTACGGAAAATGGTAACCTGTAAGAATTTGTAACTTGGCATCTTTCTTAAGTAAATAAGTAGCCTTCCATTTTTGAAAAAAAGCAACCCCAACCCTCCCCCATCTTGAACATGGTTGAACTCACCTGGCAACCTTGTTAACTGCAGATCTACCTACTGATCCTCATGCTGATCTCAGCACTTCTGCACAAGTAATCACCTCCTGAGTGAGCGCACTTTCATTACTTGTGTAGCGATTGCACTCTATAGGTCTCTCTCAGCTTCCACCAAGCCCTCATCCAGCTGTTGCATCTCTAGGTGCCAATACTTCCAGCTTGTCATAGCTTCAGATGCCAGTACTGCTAACTTGATGCATCTTGCTACTAACCCCTGGTGCCTTATGGCTGGTGTCGTTAACTATTTTCTATGCAAAATCTAAAGGCCTATCTAATTATTAGTGGCAGGGTATAGACCATGGTAGCATCTTAAGAAGAAGAAACTTTTGACTTACACAACAAGGTATTATTTATTGCATGGTAGTGACTAGCATAATTTGTTTTGCATCATTACAACTGTCAGAAAGCAGGAATATGATGTCTGTTTCAGGACCTCATGCAAAACAATTTGTTTCTCGACCTAAAACTGTGTAGCATCATCAAATTGAGTGGAGCTCAATACAACTCAACATTAACTCTCTCAGAACCATTAACTTATACAACACGAGCTACCACTGATTTGTTTATTCTTGACCACAGTGCCCTGACCCTGGCACTGTGGGAGGTTACCCATGTCACCCTAGTATAAAGACAGCCCTGTTTGGCCATCACTTGCACATCACTTTACTGACTTTCTGGAAAATACTTATGGGCATCAAGCAGTCATAGAGTCATAGAGATGTACAGTATGGAAACAGACTCTTCAGTCCAACTCAACCATGCCAACCAGACATCCTAACCTAATGTTGTCCCATTTGCTAGAACTTGGCCTATATCCCTCTAAATCCTTTCTACTCATGTACCCATCCAGATGCCTTTCAAATGCTGCAATTGTACCAGCCTCCATCATTTCCTCCGGCCGCTCATTTCATAGTCCATGGATCCCAATGTCACACAGTCACACCCAGTTTTCATACTTTTATTTAGAATAACAATATTTTTAGATAAAAAAGAATAATTGTATAAAAATGTTTTATAAATGAATTCATGCCTAATGAGGACCGCAGGGTAAATTTGGTTAATATTTAACACAGCAATGGTTCCAGTTTTAGTTGGTTTTAGTTATTAAAGATCAATCACTTCATCATCAGGCTACACTTCAGGAATTCCTCAGGGCATTGCAACAAGCCCAACCAGCCAAAATGGACCAGCCACATATGCACTGTGTCGACAATGCCAGGTTAAAACCTGGACACCTGGTTCCTGAGTAACTCACAGGCTCATTCTCCAATATCTGTCCACCATGTCACAAGTCAGAAGCGTGATGGAGTACCCTTCACTTTTCTGCATGGCTGCAACTCCGCCAAAGCTCCAGAAGCTTGAAACCATCCAAGTCAAATAGCCCATCCCTCATTCACTATATTAAATTTGCAGTCCCTGAATCAATAATGCACAAAGGCAGCAGTGTGTAGCATGTAAAGCTACACTGTAGCAATTCAGAAAAGTTTCTTTGCAAGAACCTTCCAAACCCATATTTTCTACAACCTCAAAGATCATGGGCAGCAGAATATCAAGCAGTTGTACGTTTTGCCTCCACGTTGCAGTTATTTTGACTTGGAGATATATTTTCATTCCCTCACTGTAACTGGATCACTAGGACCCCTCCCTAACAGAACTGTGAGTGTGCCAATCCCAGTTGACCTGCAGAAGTTCAAAAAGGCAGCTTATTGACACCTTCTCAAGGGTCAATTAGAGATGTGTAATAAATGCTGGCCTTGCTCGTGGCACACCCATCCAAAGAAAGAATGAAAAATATTGTGCCAACCTGTCCAAATGGCACTGCAGTGAAAGGCTGGTTTGTAAACTCACTGTTGGATTTCATACAATTACTTGTCAGTTGTATAAAAGTACTAAGAAGACCAGCAGGTCCACAGTCAATAACTAGAACATGTTGACACCTTCAGCCGAATGTGGGTAGAAAAAATAGGCAAAGTAAAGAAATGTCTGTTTCCTGGTAAATTAGTCTTCTTTTTGGAACATTGGTTCACACTGCTCACTGTCATAGCAGCACTTCCATTTATATTGCAGTCATGCTATTTACTTTAGAAATTGCCTGAAGTATAAATGGGCTGTAACTAATGTATCGGTCCTCAGTGTCATTTGTATCTTACTGATTGTACAGACAGCTTCAGTGGTAACCATTAGCAGGTTCAGAAGAGGTAGACGTGAGGCTTGATTGACTATGACATTGTCCAGCTGGACAAAGAAGGAAATGACAGCTCACAGCAGGCACATAATTGCCATGTCAGCTGGAGACGTGGAGGCCAATTCTTCTTTATGTCAGTGTTAATTTGTTAATTAGTCATTGAAAGGAATTATATTCCATTTCATAACTTCCTGTACAATACAGCCGAGATGGCAAAAGTGTCATGAGGATTATACGAGCAATTGTCTTTTTTTCACGCTTTTCACCATGTGTCAACACTATCTAATCCCCCACCCATTGTTTTACACCTTGATACTTTACTTTGGATCATGGTCTTTAACTTTACCTTTTCAAATTAGAAAAAAAAGTAGTTCAGTAAATAATTAGGTTCCACACTGGAGTTTGGTCTCTTGAGATGCTGCTGGTGCTGGCTAATCATTCTCGGTATTTTTAAAGAGTCTTGGAATGCGATCCAAATTAAATCAATGTCTCATTGTTTGCACAGACACATTTAGATGACGGAAAAGTATAACAAAAGGTTGCTTTGATAAACCAGACACTTATTGCTGATGTCTGGAATGTTCTTGCCATGTTGTTCTGGCACCAAGTCTTCAAACAACAATAAAACACTAGGTCCATTTGCGTGCACTGGGATGCCCGGAACAATTTGTTATTTTCCTGTTGAGTTTCTGCAGTTACTTTCATTCCAGATGAAACGGATGTGATCCAACGCATATTTCAACTAATAATTTAACAGCGAAAAAAATCAATATAGTCAAAATGATAAACACAGCATTCCAGAGACTAGACATTACTAGGAAATGGGAGGTGAAGGTTTACCTTAGTAAAATCTATTCATTCAACTGTCAGGCGGAAGCCAATGTTAATAGTTTACACAAAGCTGAAACAAATGGAAAATCACTTGCAGTGAGTTCTCTCAGGTCTGCACAGCAGCAGACAGAATTGGCAGTGCTGGGCTGTTGCATAAAATTTGTTCCAGTGCCATAAATAACGTGGTTTGCGTTTAGTTTGTTTCCATTAGAAGACCAGCTGAGGTGAATTATATCAAAAGCTTGACATTGTGATCTTTAAGTGTGGAAATGGTCTGTTGTGATGAGTGAAGACATTAAAGCATGAGTTGCAACTGCATGATAGGGGAAGAGACAAATGGAGCCTCTTTAAATCTGCGACAAAAACAGCATTCTTAATCAACGCTTTATACTTTTATTTATAAATACAGCCCATTTAATCAGGTACATTAGAAGAATTAACATTATTGAGACTTTTAAATTAATCATATCGTCTGTGATGTATTTGGTTCGCTAATAGCTATAAATGCACATAAAAAGAGCATGCCAGTTCTAATGTTCTAAGCTAATGTTTGTTCTTATCATCTAACGCCGTGCATGCAATTCTCATTTTCAATGAACAGAACTTTGATAGATAAGATTATATCCAATTCCATATCAATTCTGCCTCCTTTCACCATCCACCCCTTATTTTCAATCCTGTATGCACTAACCTACATTTGATCCTTGTTGTGAAACAACAAATATGAAATTCCCATCCATATGTTTAAATCCATTCCTTCCCAATCTCTATATGCTGTGACAGCACTACAGCCCTTGGACAATTCTGGAATTCTGGAGAACTCTGGCCCTGTGTACAATCTTCAATCGACACTGGGATTCCCTCGCTAAACCTCACAACCTTTTTATCTGTCTTTTCATTTCAGACCATTCATATAATTCAGCTTTTCGGGTTTCTCTCCAGATGTCTCTTTATTGGTGTCGAGCCAGTTTCGGAAACACCATTACATCAAGAGATAAGTGTGCTGGAGAATGTCATGCTTCTCATTTTGGTCATCCCATGTTAGATACAAGCACATTTAGTTGCAGGATCACTGATGAAGGGTCACTGGAATGGCAAGGTTAACTTGGCTTCCTCTCCACAGATGCTGCCAGACCTGCTGAGTTTCAGTAGTAATTTCTGTTTCAGATTTCTACCACCTGCAGTTCTTGGCTTTAATTAGCTGCAAAGTAATGTTTACTTGACAATGTGTCTCATCCCCAGTCTTAATGGAGTCAGAGTGTCACAATCTTATCACATCAGTGATGCTGCTACCTTTCTGTGGGAGATTGTCAATCCAGTCCCAGTTGCCATTGTTATGGGGCAATATTGCATTGTTTGAACATGCCAACTAATCATTCTGCTGTAGAACATGGGGAGGTTAGTTGGACCCATGAGGTTTAAGACTAACATTAAGAAATATAATGAGGGTGAAAACTGAATACATTGCTGCATGGAGTCACATGAGAATGTTGGCCTTATGCTAGCACTTTGAACTAAAGGAGTGGGAGAAGGTTCAGCCACTCACCTTCCTCAATGACAGTAGCATCCAGTTCTTATATCTAGGTACTAAATCTTCTGTATTGACAGTACATATAATTGTACACTTATACATTTACCTGTTTGAAAGTGGATATAGCATTGTAATGTTGTAAGGCAAGCAGCCTTGTAGAATCGCCAGTGGGTCAGTTTCACATTCCATGTTGCACCCCTCTAGCATTTTGAAGAAGAAAAAGGGCTTGCAACTTTCTTGCAAATTGCATTTTGCGATTTTTTTTTTAAAAATGGAAGTCATAAACTCCTTACTATATTTTATAGCCCAGCCGCATCACTGGTGGCATGTTAGTTTAGCATATAACACTGCAGGCCAAGTTAGTATGCATGCTCAGTGCTGAGCATTCAAGCTGTGAGTGAGGTTTGGAGGATCAGGGCTGTAGAGTTTTCGACCCAAGGCTGGCAAGCTTCCTGCAGGCTGGGCTCCACATTGAGACTGAAACCTCGCAGAATGCACAGTGACAGTAATGCCCTGAAGCTCCATTCACAATCTGTTATCATTATGACAAGGCCCAATCGAGACAGCTGAAGGCCACCAGCAATTCTTCACATTATACTATTACCGCCTCAGGGCCCCAGTGTGAAAGTTCAATAGGCTTCTTCCAAACAGATATCTTTAAATATGTACAATTACACAAACAACGGCACAATGCCCTGTGTACATTTTTCATCCCGTTACTTAACTTAAACAGCAGGATAATAAATAAATTCTCAGTGATGTTCAAGCCGCACTCTTCCGAAGAGAAACAGTAAGAAAATGCCACGTTGATTTGACCCAGATGTAATGCACAAACAACACCGCTCCAAGAAACATAATTAAGAAGCACAAGAACAGTTTGTCCTACTTAGATCTTCCTCGAGGCTCAACCTGCACACTTCTGCAGATCAGAAACTCCAGCTGTGACTTCATACACATCATTTTTGTTATTTATTTCACTCAGGATCAGGTACTAGTGCAGTTTGCAAGCTGCACTGGAGAAAGTGAAAATGTGGGCCAATTTAAGTGCCCATCTTGGTTCTCTACCACGGTATTCCTACTCTCAACTGTTTTTAAAGGCTGCCTAAACATCTCCCCTTAAATCGCTGGGCTCCCCATTCATCTCCATGCCAGCTCATGAGGTTTCAGATCACCCATGCCATCTCTATGCCCCTCATGTTCCCGTCATAGCGAATCAATCTACATCGACTATGTACTATCCTTAAACTCCATGTACTATATATGGAAAATATTCTACAGTCTTTGGAGGGGAAAAGGAATCCATTTAATAAAAGCTATCATATCATTGATACTAGGAAAAATGTATTCCTGTCATGTGATAAAGAACTTACAATAATTAAAATTCTATTAGCTTGTGCCAATAAACCAAAAACTATATTGAAGACACAATCTGCTATTACAACCTTTAGAAACTCATTCATTCTCATGTGAATGGAAAGTCTATTGTGAAATCTATTAGCACTTGAAACTTGGACCAGTATTGGTAATGGTCACAGCTGGCGTAACAATGGGCTACGTTTTGGGAACAAAAGACCATGAGAGTTCATTTCAATTTCACAGCCTGTTCCCCAATGTGGGGAAACCAGGTTACTTTTTTAAAATGAGAGCATGAAAACCAATATCAAAATCAGGCTTCTTTACAATTGACAGAACCATTTAAAGCATGGTAGGAGAGATAAAATAATCTTTTATAAAACAGCTTTAATTCATCATAGCGTTATTTCCATTGGAAAAGAGCTGTATTGCATGTAAAAAAAATACAGGTCGTTCTCATATAAAGCTTGTTTCAGCAGCGTGATTTGCTATAATGTCACTGCAGAGTTAGGGAACGGTATTTTCGAGAACGCTTACCTCTGTTTGCAGTAGCATGATTCTAGTGGTGATTGTTTTGCATGTTTCGTTCTGCGCATGCACCGATGTCAGCTGACCGACAACAGCTTGGAGCTGAGGGGGAAGTGGAAGCTCGAGATGAAAATGATGAAGCCCAGAATGTGGCACCACAAGAACTTTCCACTTCTCCTTTGTCTTCTAATCCTGAGGAAAATTGAGAGGCAGTTGCAGCTCTTAGAGGACAACGATTGCAACCCAGAGTGCAGCAGGGTAGCAGTTCACTTAGTGAGATATCATCTGGCACCCTATGAGCATCTTCTTCAAGACAGAAGGAAAAGGGCAAAGCAGCAAAAACTGGATGTCTTTTTAAACTAACCCTGAAGAAACAGTCAGAAGACAATCAACCACACCACCCACGCCCTCCACCTCCTCCTACACCTGAAGGTGGTGATGATGATGACCTTCTGTTCCTGCACTAACAAATTTTCTTCTATGTAATATGCTAAATTTACTTTTGTTTCACTAATAAATATGTTTAAACCTTCATTCAGGCTGTGCTATACTTTGTGTTAGGCTTTTGGGTGATTCTTGAGCAATCGTAAATGATATTTATTGCTGGTCTGCCCTTAACCCCAATTTTCCCATAGGCCCCATTTTCTCAATTAAGTGATTTTCTGTTCAGCAAGGTTTCATTGGAACACAACTATGGCATTATAGGAGAACTACCTGTATATAAGACTGGGCAATTGAGTGGTCAACTTGTCTTTGGAGGACAGATCTTTATAATTAATTAATATAGACAGAAATAATGGCTTGCTCATAGTGTCCAGGGTCGTGCAGGCTTGTTGGATTAGTCATGGGAAATGCAGGGTTACAGGGATGGGGTGGAGGGTGCAGGGAGGTCTGGGTGGGTTGCTCTTTGGAGGGTCAGTGCACTGGATGGGTCAAGTGGCCTGCTTCCACACTGTAAGAGTTCTATGATTCTATGAACATACCACCTAATAGGGACATTTTAACATATGAAAATACTTGCAGAATGTTCTAGACTCTTAGAAGGCATTTTTATTTTCTTCATAAACTTTGAAAAAATGGGTGTGCTTTCAATGGACTTCCAAAACCTCACACCACCAGATGAAAATGATGTTTGGGAGGAAATCTGATTTTTGTCCCTTTTTGAGAATGGAGGACCTCTGTCAGCTGGAGGGGTGTGTGTGTGTGTGTGTGTATGTGTGTGTGTGCGTGCTTTTGTACACTTAGCATTCCTAATCTCCAAAATGCCAGAGGATAATGCCATGGGGTCAGGAAAATCAGATTTCCTCCAAAGGCCAAAATATGCCTTTGAACCCAGATGAAAATTTGGTCTTTGTGTTTAAGATCTTTAATTTGTCACCTTCTTTCTTCAAATAATTGTTATTTAATTTGATCTATTGCCCATGGACACTGAAATCTTACTATGCAATGTTAATAATTTCTCTTGTTTATCAGAAGTACAATATAATTAAGAAAACAAGAGTGTCATTCCACACGAAGCTTTGTATTACTAATGACCACTCAGCAGTGGAGGATATAACAATGAAATTGTGAGGCGACATTGCCTATAGAATATGCAAGCCCAAAGATTGCAGATTTGAATAACAGATGAAAGTGAGTGCATCTGTTTCCAGTATTCTCAGTTTTCCAACTTTTTGAATCAATGGTCAGTGATTCACGCTGCTGTTCCTGTCTTCATGCACAGTGCTACTCCCATGAATTCAAACCTGTGTACTCTGCCCTCATGAATTCTAACTAGCATACAGTCTGTCCATTGGGTGCCTGGACCACATCTTTGAGGCGGTTTTGCTTAATCAGACTGTCCTTAATCTGAATCTGTAGCATTTCTGACTCTACCTAATCTAAAGATGACTATAGTCTGACTCTCAAGAGTTCCAATCGCATTTTATTTGCATGATAATCAACAAAGTACTAATTACAACACTCTAGTATGGTTCTTCTATTCCTCTCTTCTCAAAGTCTTGATAGGATCTGACTGTTAATATCAGACTTACATCCTCCTTTTACAGTGTCATCGTTAACATCTTCATTGTTCTTATAATACAGTCAGGATTTCAGGAGTGCTGAACATTGAGTGAATTAGGACAAGCCTATTGAACTTTCACATTTGGAGGGATTTCAATGACAATTGGTAAAGCAGAAGCCATTGTTTTTCTAGACTGTGTGGATGGTAAAAGCATGTTTCCTTTGGTGGAGAATCTAGAATGAGGGGTCACAGTTTAAAAATGAGGCTATGATGTGGAGGTGCCAGTGTTGGACTAGGGTTGACAAAGTTAAAAATCGCACACCAGGTTACTGTCCAACAGATTTATTTGGGAATACTAGCTTTCAGAGTGCTGCTCCTTCATCAGGTAGCTATGCAGCAGAATCATAAGACACAGAATTTTATGATCCTGCTTCACAGCTACATGATGAAGGAGCAGTGCTCTGAAAGCTAGTACTTCCAAATAAACCTATTGGGCTATAACCTGGTGTTGTGTGATTTTTAAAAATAAGGCAGCGCTCATATAAAACACTTTTTTCACTCAAAGGGTTGTGAGGCTTTGGAATTCCTTTCCTCAAAAGGCAGTGGATGAAGCAACATTAAATATTTTTCAGACAGAAATATATTCTTGATTAGCAAGGAGGGAAATATAATCGGGGAAATCCATAGTTGTGGTTAAAAGTAGATCAGTCATGACCTTATTGAATGGTTTCAGGAGGTGCCGGGTCTGGGTTTGTAGGATGCAAGGGGTTTCGGGGAAGATCCAGCTGGGAGTCAGATCAATAGTTAGAAGGGATTAGACTAGATATTTAATAGTCTCACTTTTCCTCAGCGGTATTTTCTTAACTGTCCCCTGAATTCTCCGAATTAAATGGGTACCTTCAGAGAGTTCCAAGTGTTGGAGAATTCCACATTGGAATGTTCACTCTTTTGGGCAGTTCTCTTGGAGTCAGTTACGATTAAATTTCTGCAGGCTCTCCACGCACAACTCCCATCTAGTTATAAAAACGATTATCTAGTCATCAGAAAATCCAGGCTGCTGTTTCACTTCAGATCTGGAGGGTAAAAATGAAAGCCTTTTGATGTAATTCTAAGCTTGGCATTCAACCAACAGGAGAAAGTGAGGACTGCAGATGCTGGAGATCAGAAACCTGATTCCTGAAGAAGGGCTCATGCCCGAAACGTCGATTCTCCTGCTCCTTGGATGCTGTCTGACCTGCTGCGCTTTTTCAGCAACACACTTTCAGCTTTCAACCAACAGGCCTTGGGAAATGAGGAAAGTACTGATGAAGAGATGTTTGCTTGTCAGTCTTCTAAAATTGCTGAACTAACCAAGCCAAGAGACCAAATCAAATGCTGTTAAGAGAAGTAACAGAAATAATTCAGCCCAGAGAGAAATATTTTAGCATGGCTGAAAAAGATATGTTTTATTGAAGCTTTTTATCTTGCAAACATCAGGACAATTCACAAGAAAACTAATAAATGTGTGAGAAGAGAGTACTGATATTTTGGTAAATGGATCCAAAGATGTTAGTTTGTTAAAGATGTTGCCATGAAGAGTGTACATTTACATTTTAAACTAGTCAGATTGACTCTGATCGGTCAAGCCATTGCCCTGAGAAATGAACAAATTTTGTTGAGTTGAAATAGACACAGAGTGTACCTGTCCTATCAGAAAATGTGGAGGCGCTGGTGTTGGACTGGGGTAGACAAAGTTAAAAATCACACAACACCAGGTTATAGCTCAACCGTTTTATTTGAAAATACAAGCTTGTACTTTCAAATAAACCTGTTTGACTATAATCTGATATTGTGTGATTTTTAGCAAAAATCAAGATACTGCATATCAATATTTGTGGCTTCCATTAAACACAGGAATGCCTACTGCGAGTGTGACTGACAATCCAAAAGTGGTTGTCAGCATAATTCATCATACATTCATGACTGTCTGGCAAATTTTGTTCACAATTCATGTTGGCCACTGTGTTGGAAGTTTTGCAACTATGTGCTGGTTAGGCACAGTCAGTACCTTGATGTTTTGCCAACAGCTGAAGGGATATGCCACTTTATATGGTTCACCAGTCTTTGATCATTACTGTCTACTGAGCAAAGGGAAGTGACTAATGGGCACCACAGGGATCTGTATTTGGACTGCAGCTGATCATGATATATATGATGATGGAACTAAAATTGCTGATGACACAAAAATAGAAGGAATTGTGAGTGGCGAGGAAGAGTAAAGGTGACTTAGGCAAGGTATGAGTGGGAAAATTCATGGCAGAGACAGGAAAACATAGATAAGAGTGAAGTTATTCACTTCAGTCAGAAAAACCTAATGACAGTGTAATATTTGAACGTTGATAGTTTGGGAAATGTTAATGTTCAAAGTAACCTGGAAGCCCTTGTACAGCATTCAATGAAAGCAAACATATAGTTGCATCAAGAGTGAATTTGAGGACAGGAACAAAGATGTCTTGCTGCACTGAACTGTAGAGAGCCACAGTAAGCCATTGCTTAGAGTACTGTGTACAAGCTTGTTGCTCCTCTGTAAGAAAAGATATACATGTCAAATAGAAACTTCAACGATGGTTCACCAAACTAACTTGATTAAATTAACATGACAAAATTAACAAAATTAACAATGACAGGTTCATCGCTTGATGAGAAATTGAGTGGACTATTCAATTGACTGACGTTTCGAAGAATGAGAGAAGGTCTCATTGAAACATGCAAAAATACAAATGGTTTCCAGACAAGGGGTTATGATCCCAGAATAAAGAATAAACCATTTAGGCCAAAGGTGAAAAGCAATTTCTTCACTCAGTGGATGGTAATGATGTGAAATTCTCTACCACAGAAAGTGTTGGAGACCAAATCATTTCAAGAAAGAAAGAATTAGATTTCTACACAAAAAGCATCAAGAGCTATGACAGGAGAGTTGAAGCATCGCACTGACATGGGGGAACAGCCATGATCATATTGAATGGTACAGCATACCTGATGGGCTGAATGCCCTCCCATTTTCTATGTTTCCGTGTTTATGCGTCCATATCGAACATTATAGCGGTACTGAAATTCATATACCACATGACTTCTCTGCGGGATAGGCACAACATCTTTTTGGTTTGATGGCAGCATTCTGTTGGCAATGAGTCTCCTGGGGTAATTTAAAGTAGCCTGGGCAATGTTTAAGACCAAAAGTGGCAATCGTATGTCCGTTTATCTTCTTGTGTGATATATGGTGAGAAATTGTTTGATTGGGGTAAATATTATCTGACAGTCATTGTTATCCAACGCATCCTCCATGGCAATACTTCTACCAATCACAGTCCATTGGCAACCAATCATCATTCTCCTCTCACACAGAGTAAAGTTTGGTTTCTCCTATACATTGGCATTCTTGTGAATTATCCCGATGAGTGCAAGATGAAAAGCTTCAACAAAATGTGTCTTGATCTAAGTAAGACTCAAGTTCTGTATTATCAAATTATTAGTATTTTAGTTATGAAGACCAGGTGAAACAGGTGTTTGGGAAGAAATCTGATTTTTGTCCCTCTTTGAGGATGGAGGACCCACCTGCAGGTGTGTGTGTGTGTGTGTGTGTGTGTGTGTGTGTGATGAATTAAAATAAGATGAAGCATTATAGTCCTGAAAACTTTAAAAATCTTCTCCTGGAAAATTCCCTATAAATTATGGAAAAGGTTTAGGGGCGGAAGGAGGAGGGTGAAGGAGAACTCAACGGAGTTGTTAAAATTTCCAGAACAAGTATTAGGTCAGGGAGTATGGAAAGGATCAGGAATTTCAGGTATGGCTGTTAAGGGGTCAATCATGAAAAGGAGGAGCAGTCAACGGAGGACTGAGGGTGTTCTAATTAAATGCACATAGAACACAAAACAAAGTAAATGAGCTTGTAGCACAGATTGAAATTTGCATATACGATATTGTGGGCATCATGGAGACATGGCTGCAAGGGGATCAGGGCTTGGAACTAAATATCCAAAGATACACATCCTATCAATAGGACAGGCAGATGGTTAGAGGAAATGGGCTTGCCTCGTTAGTAAGAAAGAAATTAAATTAATAGCAAAAAGAGATTTGAGTTGGTAGGTGTAGAACATGTCAGGGTAGAGCTGAGGAACTGCAAAGGGGAAAAGACTCTGATGGGACAGGCCTTCTAACAGTCATCAGAATATGGGGAAGAAAATTAAATCAGCAGATAGAAAAGACATGTAAGAAAAGCACTATTACAATAATTATGGGAAGCTTCAAAAGCAAGGTTGGCTGGGAAAATCAGGTTGTTAGCAGATCTCAAAGAAAAGGATTTGTGGAATGTCTATGAGATGAGCAGCTAGTGGTAGGGCCCACATGGGAACAGGTAATTCTGGATTTGGTGATGCATTATGAGGCGAGGTATTGGCATGGATAGAGGATAGGCTGACTGGCAGAAGACAGAGAGTGGGGATAAAGGGATCTTTTTCAGGATGGCAGGTGGTGACTAGTGGAGTTCTGCAGGGGCCAGTGTTAGGACCATGACTATTTACATTAGACATTAATAATCTGGATGTAGGAACTGAGGGCATTATTGCTGGATTTGCAAATGACACAAAGACAGCTGGAGGGACAGGTAGTGTTGAGGAAGCAGGGATGCTGCAGAAAGACTTGAACAAAAGAAATGTGATTAACTTTCTGGGTGCATCCAAATCAGAGTTTGAACAAGGGCTGTGGTAAAGTGTTTGTAAGATGTTTCATAGAATGGCATGGTTTTCAATATAGTAAATTCAATCTAGCCCATGACAAAGATTATAAAAGATTGAACGCATCAGAAACCTGCACTGCCTGCCACCCAGAAGGAGAAAGCCAGAATGAGAACAGAATAACCTTCCTTCCCTTCAACTTGCACAACTTCCTGATTTGGAAATATATTGCCATTGCTTCTTTGCTATTGGATCAATATTTTGGAACTCATCCCTGAACAGCATTGTTCCCTCTACATGGATAGCAGTAATTCAAGAAGATAAATTCTCAAGAGCAATGCGGAATGAGAAATAAATGAATAGCAAAGAAAAACAACTCATCTACCATTTTGAGTGTTATAATACTTGAAGCTATTTTAAAGTGTTTACAATATCAATAGACAATCACTCAATTCTTTGCAGAATATGATGACTATCTTAATTTCATATACTTACCATATGATTTGGACCATGCTGAACCAGAGTAAACCTAGTGAGCTAGAAACTAGAACTGAACCAAATCAAATACATCAGTGAAGTCATATGTAAGGCACAGTAGTAGTTACTCATGGTCTGTGTTCAATGAGGATATCCATCACCAGATTATACAAGACTGTCGTAGACAATTATTTATTGTTCCTGCTTTCCACCTTTGCCTTAGTTGAAGCAGTTCCAACAAAGGAGAAAAAGAAGAAAATGCAAGATATTCCTGAGTTGAAGCTAAGAGGCATCCACCATTGCATTCAGCTGTACTTATACATTCCTGGTGAAGAGCTTAAGCCCGATACGTTGAGTCTCCTGCTCCTCAGATGCTGCCTGACCGGCTGTGCTTTTCCAGCACCACACTCTGCGATTCTGATCTCCAGCATCTGCAGTCCTCAATTTCTCCTCGCTGTATTTATATCCACATTATCAAAGTGGCTGGACAGTAATCTATAAACAACAATTGGGAAATTCAGCTCTGATGTCAGGAAATTGATTTCCTTAATATCCTAATTTGAAAATACTCAATTCTCCCAAAATTCAACATGTAATCATTTCAACTGTAAAAGCTTAACCTTGAAAATACATTTATCCAAACTTTTAACAACATAGCACTTGGGAATGTGGAAAATTTATTGTTTAATACTAAAGAAGACAATATTAAGTGCGTCCTAATACCAGGAATACGTGATTCTTCATTTGATCACTTCTAATGAATAAAAATAATTAATGATATAAAGTATAAAAGATTGACAAGCCATTGCCTATTGTTTTGCAATGATCTGAGGATTTCTTCCTCTCCAAAACTGATAAAAATAATTATTACCAGAAGTGAGGGAAAGTACCATCAGTCACCTGAATGATCGTTAGATCGTGATGGTCAGTAAAAGTGGTTCCTATCATTCACTTGTGCAGCTACTCATCATTTTGCATGTTGGTTCTCCTATTAATGACATCAAGCTGAACAGTAGCTACTGGTGAGGATTGTGACAGTTATTTAAAACCATGCTCACCTTTCACTGTTCACTTGTTGCTCGAGATCACTTAGTCAGATTGTGTTTATGGGAGACTTGAGACACATCAGATTATTTATTGAGTCAAATTGTCATGCCTTGATCAGCACTCCGTCAACATAATTTCCAGAAAGTTTCTGAAATTTTCACATAAAGAGGGTGTGTGCTTTATTGCCACATCACATGGAGACCATATAGGAGTCACCAAGAGTTATTCATAAGCATCTAGCTAGGGATCCACTTGGCTATGTAGGTGCAATGGCATAGGAAGATGACACCTGGCAGAGCACACTACAGGAGGAGAGGGTAAGGAGGCAGAGAGACCTGCTCCTCCATTAGACTTCAAAGCTCCCTTGTCACATTCCTTATCATCCATGATTCAAAGGGATTTGCATAATATCCACACCACTGTCTTGGTGCACCTCAGGATGGATTTCTAGCCATTTGAGACATCCAACAAAGAAATCCAGAACTGTCATTTTTTTTTCATTCTTTGGAAGCTGTTAAGGCTGCAGTGGAAGCGAATGTTTCAGTCGTCAGACATTGCATGTTGTGGGGATTCTGCAGGTTTAGAGATGGAATTGACGGACCTCTCCACACTTTGGAAGATAGAAGGTGGGCGGCACGGTGGCACAGTGGTTAGCACTGTTGCCTCACAGCGCCAGAGACCCGGGTTCAATTCCCGCCTCAGGCGACTGACTGTGTGGAGTTTGCACATTCTCCCCGTGTCTGCGTGGGTTTCCTCCGGGTGCTCCGGTTTCCTCCCACAGTCCAAAGATGTGCAGGTCAGGTGAATTGGCCACGCTAAATTGCCCGTAGTGTTAGGTATAGGGGTAAATGTAGGGGTATGGGTGGGTTGCGCTTCGGCGGGTCGGTGTGGACTTGTTGGGCCGAAGGGCCTGTATCCACACTGTAATGTAATGTAATCTAATCTAATTTGAGACTCTCCTTCAAAACACTAGCCAAGCTGGATATGGACTCCTCCATTGCCTGGGCTGTGAATGGCAAGCCATCTGTTGCTCAAGCATTTGATTTGTCGGACTTATCACATTCTTCGGAAGCGTAGCCCAGCAAAATCCTCACCTGACTCTGCTACAACAAATCTAATATGTGACTTTGTGTCCAGCTAGATAGAACCTCTGGCTCCTTCCTACCTGCTGTACCTGCGATGTGTGTGAGACTGTGAGAATCCATGTTCCACCCTTGCCAGAGTTTTAATGTCTTCATTCTTTCTTGGAATGTGGAATCCTGAGCATCTCCAATAAGGCCCATCCCTAACTGTCCTTGAACTAAATAACTTTTAGGTCATTGCAGAGAGCAGTTAAGAGTCAAGTATATTGCTGTTGTCATGGAGTCACATGTCAGCTAGACGAGGTAAGGGTGGCAGATATTTTTCCCTAATGGACAGTACTGAACTAGAGATGGTTTTATTTTAAAGAATAATATCATTGCTGACAATATTCTTTGATTCCAGATTTATGAAGTAATTGAATGTAAATTCCATGAGCTGCCATGGTGAGATCTGAATTCATATCCCCAGACCATTAACCTGCACTCCTGAATTACTAGCCCATTGTCACAACACCACTGATCAGGGATAGTCAGCATGTCTTTGTGCTTGAGAAAACATGTCTCACGAGCTTGATTGAGTTTTTGAAGAAGTAACAAAGAGGGTTGAGGAGGGCAGAGCAGTGGACGTGATCTATATGGACTTCAGTAAGGCATTCAACAAGATTTCTCATGGTGGACTGGTTAGTAAGGTTAGGTCTCAGGGAGAACTAGCCATTTGGGTACAGAACTGACTCGAAGATAGAAGACAGAGGGTGGTGTTAGAGGGTAGCTTTTTAGACACAAGGCCTGTGACCAGTGGAGTGCCACAAGGATCAGTGCTGAGTCCACTTCTTTTCGTTATTCATAGAAATAATTTGGATGTGAATATAGGAGGTATAGTTAGTAAGTTTG
The DNA here is from genome assembly GCF_004010195.1 of Chiloscyllium plagiosum. Classification (NCBI taxonomy): domain Eukaryota; kingdom Metazoa; phylum Chordata; class Chondrichthyes; order Orectolobiformes; family Hemiscylliidae; genus Chiloscyllium; species Chiloscyllium plagiosum. The sequence continues at coordinate 54,974,808 of NC_057727.1, read as the reverse complement.
CAGATGACACCAAAATTGGAGGTGGACAGTGAAGAAAGCAACCTTCGAGTACAACAGGATCCTGATCAGATAGGCTGAGGAGTGGTAGATGGAGTTTAATTTAGATAAATGTGAGGTTACAGCATTTTGGAACAGCAGATCAGAACAGGACATATACACTTAATGGTAAGGTCATGGGGAATGTCACTGAATAAAAAGACCCTGGAGTGTAGGTTCAAAGTTCCTTGAAAGTAGAGTCACAGATAGATAGGATAGTGAAGAAGGTATTTGGTATACTTTCCTTTATTGGTCAGAGTATTGAGTATAGGAAGATATAAAAAGGACCTATGGGGCAACTTTTTCGCGCAGAGCGTGGCGTGTGTATGGAATGGGCTGCCAGAGGAAGTGTTGGAGGTTGGTACAATTACAGCATTTAAAAGGCATCTGGATGGATATATGAATAGGAAGGGTTTCAAGGGATATGGGCCAAGTGCTGGCAAATGGGACTAGATTAGGTGAAGATATCTGGTCAGCATAGATGAGTTGGTCCAAAGGGTCTGTTTCTGTGCTAATTATCTCTATGACTCTATAACTCAATGACACTGTTGCTCCTTCTTCTCTGTTCTATGATATTGGTAGTGACTGGCACAGTGCTTCCTCCCTGGCTCTTCTCCTTCCACTGGATGGATGTGGGGTTGTAAAGGGGGGAGATAACAAGATGGCTCTTCCCATTCTACTAGTGGTGTAATTTTGAGAGACTGCAATAAGCCTCCAATTAGGTTTGGAAGGATGTGTGTGATGAGACCAAATGGAGCTGGTGAGTGAAGATAGGTTTTAAAAATAGGGACCAGGAACAGTTGGAGAAAGCTGGAGTCACCACAAGAATCTAGGCTATCTTCCCCTTGCTATACCTTTGTCCACAGTGTCTACCTCTCCCCTTCAGATCATCACCAGTACAGCCATCTGAAGAGAACTGAGTCATGGTTCCCAAACTCCTGGTGAGTTCCTGCTGTTCTTTTGTCCTGGAAGAGAAACAGTGACAAGTATGAATGAGTGTATTGGCATGTGTGTTTGAGTTGGTGAGTCTGTGTGCTGCCTCATGTGTTTCAAGAGGCTTTGAGTTGTACCAGTGGCATGAGGCAACCTGCGAAGGATGCAATAGTATTGTTTGTGGGAAAGTCAGTGCGCTCCCAGCTGATGTAATTGTGCATGTCATCATTGAACAGTGTGTTTGTGAAATGAGATCTAATCTACATGTCAAATCATTAGCTTTTCATGCAGCAAAGCAGACAGGTGTTGGTGCAGAGCTCCTGCTGTGTCCTCCTTAGTGATTGCCTTCGGTGTTTCCTACATTTCTTGTCTCTGTGGCTTCCTCCCTTGCTATGGGTATCGGCCATTCCTCCTCTGAGTAGGAACACCTTTCCTACTGTTATGTTGTTTTGTGAATTCTAGACCACACAGGCAGCACCTTTAAGAGAGATATACCAAGTGGCATTCAAGTGTAAAGGTACTAGCTCTGTCTTCAGTTAATCTCTCAGTGCAATGAAGTGAGTTTTCAGTCAGAAAATTATGCATACGCAATGTACAATAACTTGAGTAAATGCCAAATCTAAACTATGTGTAAATCTGTGATATTTTAACAATGTAAGTAGTTTGTGTTGTTCATAAATTACAAGTCATCAGTCTCAACATGAAGCTGATCTTTGTGGGAAGAACTAGTAGGGCAATGTCCGATCATATCATACTGGCAGCAGCATGTGGTCCAAGAAACTACAGCATCCATCTCAACCTTCAGTATCTCTGAAGATTTAAGTCTTCTCCCTTTGTCCTTGTGTCTTCCTATGTCCATCAGCCAGCACAAAGTTTCAGTTAAGAGAGAGGTTTGAAAGTTACATATATCGCTCCATGGAAATTGTTCCCAATCAGCACACGAGCGTGAATGCTAAACAGGCATGTTTAGGACCTGCAGGCATGTTTAAATCATGGCATTCAGACATTAGCCTGAAAATTACAGACTAAATCCAGACTTTTAAACACATGTGTTTTATTAGCACAGCGTCCATTTATCATACTTTTGCTGAACTATTCCCACCCCGTACCCCTATACAATTTTCAAAGACGTCTAAAAAAAACATTTCTGCCCTCGCAACCCCAAATTAACAAATTATGTTTATTCAGGTTATATGACTCGGCTGTAGCTTGAGATATGTTAAAGGAGAATTGTTACATATGGTTCACACTTGATTGCCTTTTTTTCATGATTTGGAGGTGCCGATGTTGGACTGGGGTGTAGAAAGTTAAAAATCACACAACACCAGGCTATAGTCCAACAGGTTTATTTGGAAGCAGTAGCTTTTGGAGCGCTGCTCCTTCATCAGGTGGTTGTGGAGAATAAGATTGTAGGACAAAGAATTTACTGGAGATACCCCTTTTAAAATTACGATTTACATATGAAAGAACTGGAACCAACATGGTCATTCTAAAGGATGAGAGACTTAACAAACAATCCAGGTCTTTTTCAATATATACTTTCAGTTACATCATACAGTAAACTTTTGTGATAAATTCTGTGTCTTACAATCTTATTCTCCACAACTGCCTGATGAAGGAGCAGCGTTCCAAAAGCTAGTACTTCCAAATAAACCTGTTGGACTATAACCTGGTGTTGTGTGATTTTTTTTAGCCTTTTTTTCAATTCTACCAGTGAGAATGCATTCTCAGATTAATATACTTTTCATAGTCACAGGCTCCTTGATCTTGGCCGTGAATTTGTCTTTTACCTTCAAAACTGAAGAAAAGTTTCAAAATTATTACTTACTTTGACAGAAAGAAAATAGAGATAAGATTTTCCTCCTGTAATTTCTCCTTATTTCTCTTCTAAGTACCAATTGCCTTGTAAAATTGGGCAAAACAACAAAAATCCATATTCGTCCCATTGATAAAAAAACTATCAAACTGCAACACAGCAGTATGAAGAATGAAAGCAAAACATTACAGATGCTGGAAATCTGAAAGCAAACCAGAACATGCAGGTCAAGTAACATGACTTCAGAGAGAAACAGCTAAATTTTATTAGTAGCAATGAGTCTCACCTTAGGGACAGAAAATGGAACCTGATCTCAATTGACAGTTACTGGGACATAGGGTGGCATTTTACCAGTGGTGGCCAGGTAGGCTTCCATTAGGACTGCAGTTCATTTGAGGACGGCCACTGCCATTCGAGAGCTACTGGTCTGATCCCTTTGACCCATCACATCCATGCCAGGCACAACCTAACTATCAGTGAGACCACAGAAAAGGAGGGCATTTCTATCGAGATAGGGTTTAATGAGCCTCTGAGGTTAGTTGTGAAATAACTATGACCTTAGTACTCTGCTAAATGGTTGGAACCTGTACACTTCAGTGTGTGCTGCATCATGCTCTGCCTGTTAATAAGCATTATTTAAAATAACCTAGATTCTTGGACTGACCATGAATGAAGATTCAAAATACCCATACTAGAATGCATTAATGGCAAGCTATCCTTGAAGATAAAGCAGGATTTCTCTTTAGTTGAAGGGTGTGCTATTGGAAAAACTCAGCCAGTCAGGCAGCATCCGAGGAACAGGAGAATCAATGTTTGAAAGGATTCCCCTTTAACCTTGTCAGATCCCATTAATCAGTTGGGGAGGCCCATGTTCCACTGACAGAACAATGCCCTTGGGGTAGCTACTGCCACTGGGAGTGTGGGTGTAGATGGGGTGGGGGAAGGTGTCAAGAGGTCATTCAGTAAATAAAGGCTCCCCCAAGTCTCAGTTATGATGGGTGTGACCTGCTATGTGTATTTGAAACTGCAACAAAGATAAAAGACTTTTTAATCTTCAGCCGTATAATATTACAATGGGCTGAATTTAAGTCATCTGCTGACAGGAGATGCCATTTTTAATATGGTCCCAACATGATCTATTGCAACATGAGATGAGGAAGCCCTTGATTTTGTTCCATCATTCAATTAAAATATGATTTTTTTTGCGATCTAATTTCATACATGCTTTCCCTTTGATTCCACAACCTTTGATTGTGTCAAAATAGCTGTCTGTTGGCTGATTACCTTTCCTTATCAGTCAGTAAGGGGTGATAGGGATGTCTCTGTATCTTACCCTCTGGAGATTGTGTGCATCTGACTTACCCACCAGTGATATATGGAGAAGGAGGAAGCTCAACATAGAAATCAGTGATTGTTAGTGCTGCAGAGGGAGCTGTCTGTTGACTACTTGGTTAAGATTCAGATCTCCATCTTGATGAGCTTCATCGGTGTGAATCATCTGGAATGAGAAAGTCCAATCCAAACAAAATAAAGTTCTGTCTGTTGGTATCCTGTGCTCTTTTTTTTTGTGGATAAGAAATGTTAAATTTTCTGGGAAATGTCTGAATTTAGCTCCTCAGCAGAAGGAGACATACTGTCTATGTTGAGTCATTGCTTTGTTCAGTCCAAGACTTTTGTGAAGAGGATCCAGTGATTCCTTATCCAAAATACATCAGCAAAAGGAAGGAACAAGCAGATGGAGGACACACCAAGAAAGCAGTTGGTGGGCTGAAAGCAAACTTAGCTATCATAGTTTTGCTCAATCATCTAAATAAATATTTTTGTTTTAACTGTGGCAATTTATTATTAAATCTGCAGAAAAAGAATATTCAATGGCATTGCAAAATTATAAATCACAGTATTCCCCAGCCCTTATTTATTCTTCTACATCAGATTAACAATAACACCACAAATGGGAGGAGCAGGGGGTGCTTTGAAGTTCCCCATGTTTTTCCCCTGACTTCCCAAAACAGGAGTTATTGTTGTCTCCAAGAAATTTTATACTGAGAGAGAATTACGTGAAACAATCAACCTCACCAGAAAATATTTTTAAGGAGCAGATGATGGGATAGTTCCTCCAAGCCATTTTCCTTCATTCTTCAGGTAGTAGCATTCCCAGGTGAATGCTAGGCCAGCTTCCATTTTCAAATTGCAAGTGCAATCTTCATTTTATTTACCGTGTCAAAAGTTTAGGATTTTTTGGCTAAGATTGCATCAGTAATATACTAGAACACTGGTGCAGTCTTGTGGAATCAATCCCTTTATCTACATGCACAAAGAGAAACAATTCATTTTAAAAAGTGTCTGATCATATCAGCGATGAAAGAACTTTAAAATTGGGACATCTGATAAAATTAATCTTGAGAGACGTCCACTTCTATCAGAGGTAATCTACAGCAGTTGACCATTTATGACTGTTAAGTGTGACAGCAATCACACAGCATAATCACAGACAAGATCAGACTGAAGATAACACAGAACGGAGGGCCAAGTATAGATATTGTTCTTTGTTGGAACTTATTATCTCCTCATAGTTCCCCAGGCCAAACTGTGTGGGCCTGGAAGTCATCAAGAGAGAAACACCTTGGAAATACAAAGCATGTTTTCACAGAAAACAAATATCCAATTACTGAGGCACAAAGCAGAACCATTATAGACAGAGTGCTCGTAAACAAAGATGATTAATGTACAAAGATGCGATATGATAGGTTTGTTTTCTCAGTGTAAGTGCATTAGTTGGTATTCCCTAACTTCAGGCTATGTGCTTTAGATTTCATCTGAATGTCTGTGCATGTGCTTTTTTAAAAATAGGCCATGAGGCAGCAATCAGATAATCACAATGAACATGTTAACTATGTCTGATATTTTAATCATCCTCATTGGCTTTCCCTCTCAGTTGAGGATGACTCTCTTCCACTCTCAAGATGATTTTGTAGGTGGTTGTACAGTCCCTTGTGGCTTCCGCAGGTTCGGTTACACCTGGGACAGAAGGTAGTCGTGGGAAGGGGTGGACTGGGTGTAAGTGTGGCCATGCACTCCTTATGCTGTTTTCACCTGGATTCAGCTTGTTCCCAAGTCTTGACAGTTTCCTGGATGCTCCTCCTCCACTTTGGAAGGTCTTGGAACAGTGATTCCCGGGTGGCGGTGGGAATGCCTCCTGATGAAAAGGGTGTTCAAGGACAACAACATCAGATCTGACCCCAAACACATAGTATGCTGAGCTGTCCTCCTATATGGCTCTGAGATGTGCAGCAGATACCTCAAGGTGCTGGGACAGTATCACCAACGATGGCTGCGCAAGGTCCTGTAAATTCACTGGGAAGACAGACTCACCAACACCAATGTCTTCAATCGAGCCAACATCCCTAACATCAAGGTGCTGACCATCCCTGATCAGCTGCAATGAGCTGGATATGTCGGCTTCATGACTGACACGAGACTCCCGAAGCAGGTCCGAAATGGCAGGCAAGCCCCAGCTGGACAGAGGAAGTGCTTTAGGGATACCCTCAAGGCCTCACTGGCAAAGGGCAATATGATAAGATAACCCATTGTCTACCCATCTCTGCACTTGCATGTGTTGATCCTGACAACTGCTGTGGACATACTTAATCAATACTGTCAGCAAGGAGAAGTTTCTCAAAATTAATTTATTAAAAAAACTGACTCATACACAATGAAACTCGTAGCTAGCTCTATATAGTTTTTACATGCATTTTTATTTTAGTAAAATCGGTTTAATTATAGCATTCTGATTTTATTTGTGTGTGGTACATCTATCCTTAGCCTTATTAATTAACAGCACTAGGTTATTACTCTATAACTATACTAAAGAATATTTTTGATATTTTTCTTTAAAATTAGATCCAAAAACATGGTCCAATTATGTAGGCTAATGGAAAAATTATGCTGAGTGATTGGCAAATATGTTAGATTAGATTACTTACAGTGTGGAAACAGGCCCTCCGGCCCAACAAGTCCACACCGACCTGCCAAAGCACACCCCACCCAAACCCATTCCTCCACACTCTGCCTCTTCACCTAACACTACGGGCAATTTAGCATGGCCCACGCAGACACAGGGAGAATGTGCAAACTCCACACAGTCAGTCGCCTGAGGTGGGAATTGAACCCGCGTCTCTAGCACTGTGAGGCAACAGTGCTAACCACTGTGCCATTGTGCCACCCACGGTGAAAACTTGATTTACATTTTACATTTTAGAAAAATGCTTTAGAACACTGGAGCAACTTTTGAAAACAATTTGCACCTCATTCACTGTTTGCAGCTGAAGCTGAAACTCTTGACTTCAACGTTGCAAAATTTGTTGTGATTTATGATTATTTTCTCTGGTAATTGGCTTGAAAAGTATCTGATTCTATAATTTTCAAATATATGGACTATCTAATCCATCCAGCTTGTACTGGTAGTTCTTCTATAATGTGATGGCTGAGTTCTCGTACAACCCTGCATTATAGAAAAATCATGCTTTAGAAACAGCACTTAAAGTGTTGGTGACATAATCATGTTACAGCCAACACATGTTTTAAAAGTGTGTTTATGCTTTAGAAACAGTGTCACCAATTCGTCAATTGCATTATAGTGAATTCGCATTAACGAAACTTGCGTTTGAGCCGCACAACCTGTATTTCATTTTTAATAAAGCTAGATATTCAAAATCCAACATTATTTTCCTTTCAACGTTTTTACAAGTAGCTGTTCTGTTCAGAAAAGCCAGTTGACAATCAGAAAATAGACAAGTTGATATTTATGAAGGGTTGGGAGACATTTTCAACCACACCAGTCGGTTGTTAACCATCTTTACTGGAAAATATGGCAGGGAGGTGGATGGAAGTGGATGGATTTATTTTCCATCAGGTTCAATGAGAAGAAAATCAGGGGAGATACAAGCGTGCAACATACAAATTTAGGAGAAGGAGCAGGCCATTCAGCTCCTCAAGGCTGCTTGACTATTTGATCAAATCACAGCTGATCTGATTGTGGCCTCAAATCCACATTCCTACTCCTTGACATCCAGCTATGGGACCATCTTCACATTAAAATTCCTTTGGTGCTCAACCTAGGCATAGGTTAATAGGCAAGGGGTAGCTGTGAACCTCCATCACCGAGCATACATTACGTTGCAATGGGATAAATGATCACTTCATCTGTTTTTGGTACTCTTGAGTGAAAGGTAAATATTGACTTGAACATCAGACCAGTTTCTGAAGAGGGGTCATTTGAAGTGCTCATCCAAGTATGTTTTAAAGATTGTGCAACTCCCCACATAAACTACCAGGCAGCACATTCTGTAAGACATAACCTGAACTATCAATTCAGAATTAGACAAAACATTTTTCTATAATTGAAATATTGCAAAGACACTGTGAAAATAAACAATTCTCCCAGCACCTTGGGAATGATACTTTAAACCTTGCTCTCTGTTAAACATCTATAATGACTGTTTTACATTTCACATAGACTACACTATAAATGGACCTGAATAGCCCTGACATTTGTATTACACTGTACAAGACTGCTCCCTGAAGACCACTGATTTGTAATGAGTTATGGGCACAAATGTTAATTCAGCCTTAGGGTTCTTGGTGTTGGAAACATATAATGACTCCAATTATGGGGTCAATTCCCTGATGTGAAATCAGTGTTCAGCCAAAAAATCTCTTCTCCACTGAGTAACGCAAGTTGTGTCAACCAAACAAGGGTGAATTCCTCTTTATTCTGTTGAGTGACCCTGAAATTCTCATATTAACTGTCTGACAGCATCTTATACTTGATGCCCTTGTGTTTTGAACTGAACCGTGTTAGCAGTGTAGTGTTCCCTCTTCCTAAATGTTTCACGTGCTGCAAAGTTATACATTACATTCGCAGTATTTGTTTACTACGTACTATATAAATGATCACACAAAGACATCTGTGTTTTTCATTGAGCGACATCATTGTCATAGTAAGATCATTGTCAGGACTATAACCTGGCCTTAAGCCATCTTGCCTGGCAATTAACACATTAAAAGAAAACGTGAAGTATACATTAATTATTAAGTTATAAATTATTTTTTATAATCTCTAAATGTCAGCAGGAGCTGCCTATTTTGATAAATTGAGATCTTTGGGAATAATAATTCAGGCAAACAAATTACTCATGACAAATGTGAATCTCAAACAATTCAGGATATTTCAGAATGAATATGGTACATCAAAGTCAATTAGTCAGAATGGTTGTTAAACAGAATTTAGAAGAAGCACACTGTGTTTAGAAAAGGCAGATTTTCAGAAGTTGAGACTGTGTGGCAGGATTGTCCAAACTATCCTTATCCAACCCTCCTGCATTATCATCCAACTCAGTGGGACCAATATCACTTGGTCCCATTCTCAACTACCTAATGGAAGCCCGGGTATAAATTAAAAATTGACTTCCTTGCTCCTCGATATCTTTGGTGTTCCACAAAGATTCATCTTTGGCCCAATCTATTTCTTACATACATGCTGCCCCTCAGTGACATAATCTGAAAGCGCAACAGGAGTTTTCACATGTACACTGATGACAGTCAGCTCTACTTCACCATCATCCTATTTGGATTCCTCCATTGACATCCAATCCTGAATGACCAGAAATTTTTTCCAGTTAACATTGGTGAGATTGAATTCAGTGTTTCAGTCCCATCTCCATTCCCCAGCAACTAATTCCATCCCTCTCACTGATAACAGTCTGTGACTAAATCAGTTGTTAGCAAACTTAATGTCGTGGTTGACCTCAACTCATGATCTTCTAACCATGTATTTGTGCCATCACTAAGATCTCCTTTTTGCACTTCTATACTTTGCTTAACTACATCTCTAAAACGGCTCATTTGCTGTGGAAACCTTCATTCATGCCTTTGCTACTCTAGACTTGATTGTTGTAATGTCCTCCGGACTGATGTCACACATTCTATCCTCTGTAAGCTTGAGGTCCGCCAAAACTCTGGTGTTTATGCCTTAACTCAGACTGAGTTCCATCTACCTTTCTTTCTATGCTCGCTGACCTCCAATGACTCCCAAATATGCAATATCACGATTTTGATCCATGTTTCAAATCTCTTCATGGCCTCAAGCCATCCTACCTCTACAATCTCTTCCTGTCCTATAACGGTCTGAGACATCGTCACACATCCAATTCTGGCCTCTTGAGGGTCCCTGATTTTAGTGGCTCCGCTACCAGTGGCTAAGTTTGCAGTCATATTATTCAATCCATGAGCCCCTTCATCTATCGACTTTACTTTCCTCCTCTCAGATACTCCTTAAAAATTATTCCTTTGAACAAGCTTTTGGTTACCTGCCCTAATTACTCCTTACATGATTCAGTATCATATTTTGTATTATGTTAGTAAAGTGACAAGAAAAAGTTTTATGTTGTTAAAGGAGTTATAGACCTATAAAGGGCATTAGTTAGTGTTGCTGTTGTTTAGAAAGGTAAACCTAAAGACCCTGAAATTCAACATTTTAGTGAATGGATGGAAACCTTGATTACAGTGGTGGAGAAAAGTTGAAATTTAAAGCAAGGTATGGTTCTACTGGGTGTCTATCTTTTATGTTAACATGAACATTTCTGGTACAGAGGGTGGGGCGCATCATGGGCCTGTCTTGTGACGTTTTTGAACGAGGTGGAAATCAGGGGGCTGTGACTCCTATTCCTCCACTAAAAGTCCCACAAGTCAAACCTTAACTAGTTCCTGGATCAAAGCAAAGCAAATAATTCTTGCAGTAAAACTAAGTGAATGTGGCATTTTGTTTATTGATCAACCATTCAGCTGAAACCACATTGTCCACTTGGCAAGATGCCACCCTGAAATTTCTGGTCCCATTTCCATCACCATCATAAACAGCCCCTTGATATTCATGACTCCTTTTCAAGGTTTGGGATAGGTCCAAATCTCGGGTACAGTGGTATTCTGAAGTTCTGCTCTGTTGGCTGGACAGATTTCAGACCTGGTTGCTATAAGAAAAGTTTGTTTGTTTACATTCAAAATTAGATGTTGTCCTGTGTTCAAATTCCATTGCCTACGATTCAAGATATCAAAACTGCTACAAAACAGCCAAGAGAAAAATGTTGGCATGTGTAAATGCCACTTGAAGAAGAAAGATGACAACAAAAGCCAAAATTGCTGGGAAAACTCAACAATTCTGATAGCATCTGTAGAGAGAAAGCAGGGTTAACATTGCAGTGACCCTTCTACAGACACTTCAAAGTTTTCCCAACAATTTGTTTCTGATTTCCAGCATCTGGAGTTCTTTTTTAATTATTAAGAATCATGACAATGCCTACGGAGAACCAAATGGTACAAAGATATCTCTCAGGTGAAATCAAGCCAATACAAAGACTGTCTAAATTTCCAAACACTAGGCAACCTCCTATTTGGGAGACATTTTGTACATTTATGAGACCATCTAAAGAATTGGAGGAATAACAGTGACATCTTACAATATGGACAATGGAGGTTATTTTGTTCTCAGGGTGGAAACAAACTCAAAACGTGTGCTTTGCTAATGCAACACATCTGTCTAAAAGTCTGGATTTAGTATATCTCCAATTTAATTACTTTCAGATGTAAAACAAATCAATGTGTAATATATGTGCAATTTGCAACACAATTATCAATAACAACTTTTAATCTTGTACATGCCATGACCAACAAGACAGAATCAGACAAAAATATCTACTCAATTTCTGTCACACTGATATCGGTGTAGTGGTATAGTAGAAGACTCTACAATGAGTTATGTTTGAATTTTGGGAAGTGTTTTTGACATATTGTCTATAATGTGCAGGATTTAGCATCGCATTTCCTGCAGCATAGAATTGGAAGCTGGCCAGAGTTTCTGTTTATAATCATTTTTCAGTGATCCCTGCACATGTGTGGGCTCTGGTGAGAGTGGGATATGAGCCAACTGCACTAGTTCTGAATAATTTGTTGATAAAGTCTTCACTTAAACACTAATCTCAGTCACTTGTTTAAATATTTGAAGGGAACCTGTTTAACCTTAAACCAGAGCAAATTGCCTTTTCACTAGAAAGGCAGATAGGGAAGAAAGCTGAAGCTATTGAGGACTTAATTTAAAACACTAAAAATATTTACAAGACCCCAGCTGCTCTTTATTTGTTGCCTTTACAGATGAATTTAACATATGGTGAAAAATAAAGACTTGCATTTATATAGCTCCTTTTACGACCTCTTATTGCATTGCAGGAAACACAGCAGGTTCAACATGGTCCCACAAACAGCAATGCAATAATGACTTATGGATAAATTTTGACAAAGCACTAGGAAAAATGTAAAAAACAAAAGAACTGTGACTGCTGGGAATCAGAAACAAAAACAGAGGTTGCTGGAAAAACTCAGCAGGTCTGGCAGCATCTGTGGAGAGAAATCAGAGTTAACAATTCAGGTACAGTGACGCTTCCCGCTCATCTTTCAGTCACTGATATTAGAGTTTCATTTTCTCCACCAAAGAGCAGACAATGCCTTGGGATAACAACTCATGTGAAAGACAGTGCTGAAGTACTGAATTATTGTTAAATACAACTAAAATGTTTGGTTATAGAGACATAGAGATGTACAGCATGGAAACAGACCTTTCGGTCCAACCCATCCATGCCGACCAGATATCCCAACCCAATCTTGTCCTACCTGCCAGCACCTGGCCCATGTCTCTCCAAACCCTTCCTATTCATATACCCACCCATCTTAAATGTTGCAATTGTGCCAGCCTCCACCACTTCCTCTGGCAGTTCATTCCATACACGTACCACTCTCTGCGTGAAAAAGTTGCCCCTTAGGTCTCTTTTATATCTTTCCCCTCTCACCCTAAACCTATGCCCTCTAGTTCTGGACTCCCCGACTCTAGGGAAAAGATTTTGTCTATTTATCTTATCCATGCCCCTCATAATTTTGTAAACCTCTATAAGGTCACCCCTCAGCATCCGACGCTCCAGGGAAATTGTAGAGGGTCACACCCTGATCATGTTAATCAAGGCACACACCCCGGAACCTCCAAGTTCCTTTCATCCTGCTATTCCCAGTACTAGGACTGAGCTTCTAAATGTTACCACACCTCATTTTGAATTACAACTGTGAGCATCGTTACCTCTGAGTCCTGGCCCTACAGCTTTGTCATGCCAAATAACATACTGCACTGTCTCCAGGGGTCAGGTACAGGGTGGTTGTGACTATCAGTGACCCCTAAACCTGCATTAATCTATATCCCCCAATTATATGTTGAGTCTCCCCCCCCCCCCATCACAACTATTGTTCCATCTGCATCCCAATATGTTGCCGCCAAACCCCATAGTTAAGTTGACCACCTTCCTTCCCTAGTAGTGCCCCGATATATCCTCTGAGACCTCCCCAGGACCGACTCTCGCTCACATTGGATTGACTTGGACAGATATCATCAAATGATGGGTGACCAGACCCTGACTAATCTCTGTGCAGCTCCCCAATTGACATATCCTGCACTGATTGCACTGGAACCACAGGGCTGACTATGATTCACTGCCTGGACCCCAGGGATATGGTCTGGAGCCCATGGGCCCAATCACCCTAAATGGCTGATTGACCATGTCCAAGACCATAGATTGATTTCAGGACTGCTCTTGACCTCCTGTGGTGGCAGAACCCCTTGGCTGAAGAAAAACTGAATGAACTGCAGAGGTGAAATGTGAAATGAAACATGAAATTTTCCAGCAATTGTTCACCCCTGACTGAAGGCTGTCTTCCTTGACTTGACTGAGAAATAATTCCCGAAGACTTTAAGGTAGTGCATTTGCTGAGAATGCCACTGGCACACAGTGCAGGTATTTGATTGATGTAGCACAGTGATGCGCAATAATATGTCCACTTCCTTGACTGATAGTAGTTGACAAACATGAACAGCTATCTGGATTTTGTCTGTGCCGAAAGGAAAGACAGAGCAAGATAGAAATGCTATGAGCTTCCATGTATGTGCAAAGTGAGTAGATGATAAAAAAAAAATTTAGGAGCACTGAGATGCACACTGGCCCAATCCAAGCAATGAGTGCCCGTCCCAGAACACAGAGTAGCGGTATTCCATTGAAAGGTTCTGATGTGCTCTAAAATGCAGCACTGAATTACAGGACCGTATTGTAAATGGATCGGAGATGTGCTATGAGGGTGCAGTGAAGCTGATACATGTTCAATACCAATATCCACAGTGGAAGTAGTGTGGTGTTCACTGCCCATTGAGTATGTCCTAAGATGTTGGTTACTGCTATTGAAGATGGAAGCGCAGAGGAGAAAGCATCGAACTGGAGTTGCCAAGTAACTGCTCTGAATTATACATTGGGAATTATCACAGTCTAGTTTCCATACAGCAGGTCACAGAATGGGAAACTGTAAGTCAATGATGTGAGATAACGAAGAATGACATCTTAATGCATGAAAATTGATGCAGACAGACTTTGTGACACTCACTAATGAGATTCCCCTCTTGCCGTTCCACACTTAAGAAGAGAATTGGACTATTTGCTCTGGAATCAAGTAATTCCTTGTTACCAATCTCATCCAATTTTCCCAATATGCTGCCCAACACCCCCATTGGTCAGTGGTTGGGACTTTTCAAGCTGATGTTTCATTTGTTTGGGTGCTCCAGAAGTGGAACTGAGTTTTGGAGTTGGTAGCAAACCACTTTGAACTGTGATCAGGAGGGATTTCTTCACTCAGAGGGTTATGAATCTTTAAAATTCTCTAGTAAAGAGGACTGTGGAAGTTTAATCTTTGTGTAAATTCAAGTCAAAATTGAGAGATTTCTATATGCCAATGACATGAAGAGATAAGGAAATAGCATGAGAAACTGACACTGAGATAGGTGATCAGTTATGATTTAGAATTGTGGAGAAACCTTAAGGAGCTCTCTCCTATAATCCTAAGTTCCTAAAGTTTAAATCAAACAACAATTCCTAACGTCTCCCTGCAGTACCTCAGAATACAATGGATCTTGATCAGATGGGCCAATGGACCAAGGAGTGGCTGATAGAGTTTAATTTAGATAAATATGAGGTGCTGCACTTTGGAAAGGCAAATCAGGGCAGGACTTTTGCAGTTAATGGCAAGGTCCAGGAGAGTGTTGCTGAACAAAGAGACCATGGAGTACAGGTTCATAGTTCCTTGAAAGTGGAGTCACAGGTAGATAGAATAATGAAGAAGGCACTTGGAATGCTTTCCTTTATTGGTCAGAGCATTGAGAATAGGATTTGTGAGGTTATGTTGCAGCTGTATAGGACATCGGTTAGGCCACTTTTGGAATATGGTGTGCACTTCTGGTCTCCCTCCGATAGGGAGGATGTTGTGAAACTTGAAGGGTTTAGAAAAGATTTAAAAGGATGTTGCCAGGGTTGGAGAGTTTGAGCTATCAGGAGAATCTGAAAAGGCTGGGGCTATTTTCCCTGGAGCATCGGAGGCTGCGGGGTGACCTTATGGAGGTTTATAAAATCATGAGGGATTTTATAGAGTAAATAGACAAGATTTTTTCCCTGGGTTGGGGGAGTCCAGAACTAGAAGGCATACATTTAAGGTGAGAAGGGAAAGATTTAAAAGGGACCTAAGGGGTAACCTTTTCATGCAGATGGTGGTGCATGTATGGAATGAGCTGCCAGAGGAAATGATGAAAGCTGGTACAATTATAACAATTAAAAGGCATCTGGATGGGTATATGAATAGGAAGGATTTAGAGGGATCTGAGCTAAATCTGGCAAATGGGACACGATTAATTTCGGATTTCTGGTCAACATGGATGAGTTGGACCGAAGAGTCTGTTTTCATGCTGTACATCTCTGTGATTCTATGACTCTATGATCCTCTTTGATGATGTTACATTTAATTTGCCATATGTCAATCCTATAGCAGAAATCTTGTGCAACTCATCAATTATATTCCATATTTCTGCTAATCTCTATATTTAAGTTATGTCTGGAAATTTAGCAACCTACAATTAGTTTCTGCATCCTGGAGAGACCAATAACATGAAAACAAATCCTGATGGAAAAATGCAACACACAAGTTTTCATTTGTAAACAGGCTTTCACTGTAACAATCAAAGTCAAATCGATATCATTTGAATATGAGTAAATGGACAAATTGTAATCTGTAGAAACATAAAATTATGCTTTGAAAAGTTGAAACAACAGAGGTAGGTCTCACAATTTACTTCAGTAGTCCCTTCAATATATAGCATTAATCTTAACTGCAAACCTTTATGGAATGGGAGTCGTGGAAATGAATTCTTGGACGAGGGTAATCAGAGGCAAGGATAGGGGGTTATGGCTGTAAGTGGTCATACCACTTCCTCTTTCCAGATGATAGGTCCTTAAGTCAGGCACACAATGCCTCACAATGATGGATCTCCATTAATCGGCCCCGGCCAATTACAACAGAGTTTACTGGAGTACTTTCGGGAGTCTCAGCAAGGCTGTGTAGCTTTCATTTTATCCATGAGTCATCACTAAATTCTGGCAAACTCAGGGATAATCAAGGATCATTAATGATCCTGAGTGACATGCAACCGTGAGTCAGCAAGTTTCTTCCACGGGCCTCTTCCCACCGCTAACTGGCCTGGCCTGCAGATAAGTGAACTGGTCCACCAAACTTTCCAACACCACATACTGGATTAAAATCTACTCAATAAAGTCCAATGTTATACGAAAGTTCCATTCAAAATACAAGATTTAAAACCATGTGATCTCTATTCAGATCATTTATGTAAACGAAGTTCAAGCAGTGACTTTTGCAATATTCCATTATTACTTCCCCATCCACTGCACTTCTGACAAGCAGGTAGTTACAAAATTTAAAAAAAACATTTGGACAGGTACATGAATAGGAAATGTCTGAAAGGATATGGGCCAAACGCAGGCAAGTGGAGCTAGTTTAATTTGGGAAACTTGGTTGGTGTGGACGAGTTGGACTGAAGGGCCTGTTTCCATGCTTTGTGACTCTACATATTTGCTGTTTCCTGTACTTTGCCCAATTTCTGATTGAATCCCTCATTCTACACTGAATTCCCTGCTTTCTAATCTGATTGGTCTCTAGGACATGACCCAAAAGTACAAATAAACCGTGTCCAGAGGGACTATTTATCAGAAAGCAGCATATTCTCAAAACATTCTTCTGGGGCAGTATGATCCGATTATTTAACAGCAATCAGACTGCAGGCTGTATTTAGTTCCAGCTTCTATTTTGCCAATTTTTTTTAACAAAATCTTTCTAAGAGATTTAACAACAATCGTGAATCAGAAAGTGTTCACTGCAAAATTCAAAACTGCATGGGGCCTTTATATTGTTATTTAAGATAGTGTCATAACGATCCTGGCATGAACTCTTGCTTTGTAGCTCTAAAACTGCCGTTTCATCCATCAGATTCTTTATGATGCGTTTTATATATTCAAATGCAAAGCACATTTCTCATGCACATGGAAAATGTATTTTTTTTCTCACACATTTCCACAAGTTTTTCAAAACCAATGCAATTGATTTTTCAATTATAAAGTTTAGGAGCTGAATTAGGCCATTCGACCAATCGAATCTGCTCCACCATCCAATCATGGTCGATATGTTTCTCAACCCCATTTTCCTGCTTTCTTCCCATAACAATTGATCCCTTTACTAATCTCTGTCTTAAATGTACTCAACGTCTTGACCTCCTTCTGTGGCAATGATTTTAATAGACTCACCTTTTGGATGAAGAAATTCTTCCTCATCTCAGTTCTGAAGGGTCATCCCTTCACTCTGAGGCTGTGATCTCAGGTCCTTGTCTCTTCTATTCGTGAAAACATCTTCTCCACATCCAATCTATTCAGGCACATCTCAGTATTCTGTAAGTTCAGTTGAGGAAACCTGGTCAGCATTCTTCTAAACACAATCTATTACTAACCCAGAGTCCTCACGTGGGACTCATATGACAAGGCCTTCACCCCCAGTATCATTCTTGTGAACCTCCTCTGGACCCCCTCAAAGGCTAGCACATCCTTCCTTAGATATGGTGACTGAAAATATTCCAAATGTGGTCTGACCAGAACTTTATACAGCCTCAGCAGAACTTCATACAGCCTCAGCATACCTGTTCTTATATTCTAGTCCCCTCAAAATGAATGCTAACATTTGTCTTCCTCACTGCCAACTGAACCTGCATTCTAATCTTAAGAAAATCCAGATGTAGGAGTCCAAAGTGCTGTGGTGTTTCAGATTTCCAAATTCTTTCCCCATTTAGAAAATAGCCCATGTATCTATTCTTCCTACCAAACACTTTCCCACATTGTATTCCTCAATGGCCATTCTCCTAGTATGTCCAAGTCCTTCTGCAGCTTTCCACTTCCTCAATGCTACCTATCTCTCCACCTACCTTTATGTCTTCTGCAAACTTAGCAAGAAACCCTCAGTTCATCATCTATGTTGTTCATGTACAACATGAACAGTTGTATTCCCAATATTGACCCCAGCGGAAGTCCACAAGTCACTATCCTGAAAAAGACTACTCTCTGCTTTCTGCCAGTCAGCCAATCCTCGATCTATATCAGTACCTTGCTCCTAACATCATGGGCTCTTATCTTATTTAACAGTCTCCTGTGTGACCCCTTGTCAGAGGTCTTTTAGAAATCCAAATAAATTATGTCTATTGGCTCTCCTTTGTCTGACTTGCTTGTCACCTCCTCAAAAAATTCTAACAGATTTGTTAGACATGAGCTCCCCTTGATGAAGCTATGCTCACACAGCCCTATTTTACTGTGCACTTCAAAGCACTCTGCAACCTCATCCCTCATAATGGAATCTATAATCTTACCAATGGCCCAAGTGAGGGTAACAGACCCATAGATTCCTGCCTTCTGCCTCCGTCCTTTCTTAAACAATGGTGTTACTTTGGCTATTTTCCAGTCCTCTGGCATGCTCCCTGGCTCCAGTGAATCCTGAAAGATCACCACCAATGTCTCTACAATGTCCTCAGCCATCTCCTTCAGAACTCTGGGCTGTAGCCCATCTAATCAAAATGATTTATCCACCTTCAGACCTTTCAGCTTCCCCAGCACCTCTCCTTAGTGATGGCCATTACACTCGGCCTCCTAACTCTGATGAGGTTCTGGTATGCTGATGATGTCCTCCACCTTAAAGACTGATGAAAAGTCCCTATTCAGGTCCTCTGCCATTTCTTTGTTCCCTATTACTACTTCTCCATCCTCATTTCCAATTGGTCCAAGGTCCACTCTTGCAGCTCTCTTACCTTTCCTATATCTAAAATAACTCTTGCAGTCTTCTTTTATATTACTAGCTAGCTTACCCTCATGGTTCACCTTCTTCCACTCATTGCTTTTATAGTTGTCCTCTAAGTCTCTTGCTAGCCATGGTTGTCTCATCCTTTCCTTAGTATGTTCCTTTTTCCTTGGGATGAATTTCTGCTGTGCCTCCCTAATTACCCCCAGAAACTCCTGCCATTCTTGTCTCACCATCTTCTCTGCTCGGCCCCTCTTCCAATCAACTCTGTCCAGCTCCTCACACATGTCCTTGTAATTACTTTTACTCAGTTGTAATACCATTATATCCGATTCCAACTTCTCCTTCTCAAACTGTGAGTGGAATTCTATCCTATTATGGTCACTACCCCGTTGGGGTTCTTTCACCTTAAACTTCCTAATTAAGTCTGCCTCATTACATGTCACCAAATTCAGAATTGCTCATTCCCTAGTGGGCTCTACCACAAGCTGCACCAAATAAACCATCTTGTAGACATTCCACAAATTCCTTTTTTTGGGATCTACAACCTGATTTTCCCTGCTTATTGAAGTCCTCCATGACTATTGTAATAGTGCCTTTGTTATATGTCTTTTTTATCTCTTTTTCTTCCCCACATCCTGACTACTGCAAGGAGGCTTGTACATAACTCCCATCGTGATTTTTTTCCCTTTGCAGTTCCTCAACTCTTCCCACACAGATTCCAATCCTAAATTGTTTCTTGCTATCAATTTACTTCTTACAGACATGGCAACCTTGCTCTCTCTGCCCATATGATATGATGCATTTTCTTGGATTATTTCTTTCCCTCGCCCAGATCCCCATGCAGCCATGTCCCTGTGATGCCCTCAACATCTGACCTGCCATTTTCAATCTGCATTACAAACACATTTACCTCGTCTTACATGTTGTGCACATTTAAGTTCTACAACCTCAATCCTGCATTGACTATGCCCCTAATGTTGAGAAAAAGAGCCAGTTAATAAATGAAAACAGTGATTTTGTTGCCTAAGATAAGGAAAAGTCAAATTAGCATCTGGCCTCAGTATTTACAATGGAGGAAGCAGCCAGCTCAATCAATATTCAAAGGAAATTAATTTTGAGTCAGTCAATGGTTCACCAAAATTAAGGAAGGAAAATTGTAGGAGTTAAGAAACGATTAGGAATTAATGAAAACAAAATAAATAAAAAGTGATAAACCCCCCAGGTGTAGGTGGTTTGCACTCCAGGATTGTAAATGGATTAGAATATTACAGGTGCCAAGGCTGTTCCAAGGTTCTCTTAATTTAAGAATCATTCCTCTGGATGGGAAACTGTGCTCATTACTTAACTATTTATAGGGAGGTGAGAGAGGGAACTGAAGGAATTATAGACCAGTTAACTTGATGTACGATGTTGGCAGGTTGGCTGAACACGTACCTATTCACTCTTGGCAATGCCTGGATTGAGACCAGGCAAAATAAGGAAGTTCTTCTGGGACGGTACCAAGCATATTGGGAGATATTGTCAGGAAAGTGCAGAGGCCAAGTCAAGTCATTAGAGAAAGTGCATAAACTTGCAAACTGTCCATCTAACCAACCCTTCAAGTATCAACTACCCTGCACATGGCAGAGATGGTATGTCATACATCAGACTTATCTGTTATTCCAGAATATATCAAAATAACTGGAATCATAGAATCATAGTGTCATAGAGATGTACAGCACAGTAACAGACTCTTCTTGTCCATGCGGACCAGATATCCCAACCCAATCTAGTCCCACCTGCCAGCATCGGCCCATATCCCTCCAAACCCTTCCTATTCATATACCCATCCAGATGCCTTTTAAATGTTGTAATTGTTTTAGTCTCCACTACTTCCTCTGGCAGCCCATTCCACACACACATCATCCTCTGTGTGAAAAAGTTGCCCCTTAGGTCTCTTTTATATTTTTCCCCTCTCACCCTAAACCTATGCCTTCAAATTCTGGACTCTCTCACACCAAGGAAAAAAACTTTGTCTATTTACCCTATCCATGCCCTCATGATTTTATAAACCTCTATAAGGTCAACCCACAATTGCACAAACCAATTAGATTGAATTTTGAATCTGACTTTGCACACATGCCCCAGTGCTATACCATCACCCTACACCTATTCCCACTGCTTGCAAAGCAACAATGTAAGCAGGATTTACAGGGAGTTTCATAATCTGTTTTTTTTTTAAAGGAGAGCCATTACTTTTTTATTGCTTTGTTTTAGACCATGATGTGGAGGTGTCAGTGGTGGACAGGGGTGGACCTAGTTAAAAATCACACAATGCCAGGTTATGGTCTAACAGACTTATTTGAAAGAATACGTTTATTACAGCTCAAAGAATTTTAAACAAAGAAATACCAAGTGTACAAAGCCAGTTGTAATCCTGGCTGGCTCCAATTTAAGCTTCATAATTTTTTAGTAAATTAGAAACCGTAGAAAACTTCCACTGCTAGGCAAAATAATTTGTTAGCATTCCTTCTACGGGGGCAAAGCAAGGTAATATCACACCAGATGGCAATGTACTGGCCTGTTCTTGGCTGTCTCTAAGTGATTGACTAATGGGAGCAAGATTCCTGTTGACTAACCAAAGAATGTTACACAGCACATTCAAGGAATAAAAAAAATGTGCATTAGTAAAGGGAATTTGGAAACCAACCAGCCAGTAATTATTTATTAAATTTTGGACCAGGTTTACTTTTCTGATGTCCAAAGAGAACCATGTGAGTCCTTTGGAATAATTAACTGTTTATTGCATCTTACTTCTATCAAAATAACCATTTTTCTTTCCCACGAATAGCACTTGGTATCCATCATTAGACAGTTACATTTTTGCTTCTCTGAGACATCTTGATGAGAATCTATTCGCTGTCCGTAGCCCAGCAGTCTGTACCAGTGATAAAAAGTAAATACCAGTGAGTCCATCTGAAATATATTATGCATCAGGAAAATCACTGCATCCAATTTACAAAGCAGTGTACATTATTCTTCTAAGTAAAATGTTTCAATCTACAATGTTATTGTCAGAATTGAATTTGACGTGACTATTAACAATAATATGAATTCAAATTTAATTATTCTTTGCTGTTTAAAATTGACTGTTAATATGAAGTTAAAACAATTAAATTGTTTCCATTTATATTTCCCACAACTGATCTATTTGGGAATTGAAAGATTAGATTAGATTCTCTACAGTGTGGAAACAGGCCTTTCGGCCCAACAAGTCCACACCACCCCTCCGAAGAGAAACCCACCCAAACCCATTACCCTATATTTACCCCTGACTAACACACATAACACTGTGGGCAATTTAGCATGGCCAATTCACCTGACCTGCACATCTTTTTGGATTGTGGGAGGAAACCGGAGCACTCGGAGGAAGCCCTCGCAGGCACAGGGAGAATGTGCAAACTTCACACAGACCAGGCAGGGATTGAACCCAGGACTCTGGTGCTGTGATGCAGCAGTGCTAACCACTGAGCCACTGTGCTGCCCCACTAAAGAGTTCACTGATAATAGATATCAGCCATCACTAGTGAGATTTTACTGTCAGAGGAGAGGAAGATATTGAGTGGAAGCAGTGGAATGGATTGTATCAGGAAACTTCCATATCACTATCTCAGACATGATAGTATGATTGACACATTAATATGAGGGGTAGCCCAACTGACAAGCAGCAAGCCTCAACCAAAAGATGTTGACATGAAGCCCAGGATAAACTTGAACCTTCCTAAGCAAGTAGAATACTCCAAACATTTGAACTTTTTGAAGCAGCGACGAAATAATCTCCCAGGGACTCACCATGACATCTAACAATTATTCTTTGCACAAATCCTAACAAGTTCATCCAGAGTTCCTTGGAGAGTACTTATACACAGGAGGAGGTTAAATCATTTTATGACAGGTCGTTAAGTAACGCCATTGGGAAATGTTCTATGATAGATTTTTCTTTGCAATATACTGAACACATGCAGAACTGTTTTGGAAACCTTAAAACGTAAAGAAAAGTGCCATAATTTAACAAATGGAAGTGGCTAGGTGACTGTAAAAATTGCAAAAATAAAATTCTTCTGCTCTTATTCAGACATTGAATGCAGTGCAACTCTTATGTTTGAATAACTGAAAATCAAAAGCTGATACCCTGATATCTGAATCCATCAAATTTAACACAACTATGGAGTTTTACTTCAGATAAATACTTGGAACTTTACTCCTAATATTTTAGGTAACAATGCCACAATATAATAAGCATTTGGAACAGGAGAGCCCAGGTTTGTTTTCCAATCTGTACTTGAGTAGCTTTTTTTAGGAATGATGGTGATGGGGACTGTGATTAGCCTCAAAGTTCTTAGGAAAGGGGAAAATCTTCTTGGGTTCCTTTTCCAGATCATTATCAAGGAATCTGGACTGTAAAATACATTTGGCACTGACGGACAAATAGTCTAAATTTCCACTCTGTATAAAAGCAAAGCATTTAGACCAGAAAGTGCCATGTCTGATTTCATAGTCTATGAAAGAAGCAGCTGAGGTCTACTTGCTGATTTAAGTGTAGTCTTTAGTGATCTTGGGCTAGGGAGGTAAACAATTCAGCCAACATTTCCATTTTTGATTGCTGTACATAGAATGTTTGCTCAACGTTTACTGTTGCTTTTCAAGACTGGGGCAAACATATGGGACTGCAGTCCAGCAAGAGTTGATAGGGTAAAAGTTTATCTTCATAGGCTGCCTGCCTGACAACTGACAGTTCAGATTGTCCATTGATTTCAATGGACTGAAAAATCAAACTACACAGGGATGCTAGAGTTCTGTCAGGGTGCTTAATCACTTCTGCCAAATTACCAGCCATGCATTGAAGGCAAAATGTATTTTAGTGGCTCCAGGAGGGGAGGGGTGGAAGGCATGAAGGATGTAGAAAAATAGCGAGGTGAGATTTTCTCAAAATCTATCTGAAGCAAATTTCAAATCAGTTTTACAAATCTGAAGTCCCAACTGCAATCACATGATGGATTTACAACGTTAACCCAAAATGATGCAAATGAAGGGCTTCAGTCATGTTGGAGATGGAGATGCTGCTAATACCATTTTTAAAGAATACTACACGTTGGCATGTGATGAATAGTTCTCTTTATGTGAAAAGCAAGAACACAGAGGCATTGCATAAGGTGCAGGTGATGCCGCAACTGAACAGAAAGATTAAACTTAATGATAGCCTGCCATAGTTTGTTTTTAAGGTTAGACAGACATAGTTAATATTTTACATTTACAGGGGAGACTAGAATTAAGGTGCACAGGTACAAGATGGTCCTTAATAAATTGAGTGGAGAATTCAAGTGTCACTTCTTTACTCAGAGATTAGTTTGAATGTCGACTTCATTACAGCAAGGAGTAGTTGAGGTGAATAGCACAGATGCATTGAAAAGGATGATACATTGACACCTGGGAGAGAAAGAATTAGAAAGATGAACTTCTTCTCTTTAAAAAAAAGCAAGGTTAGAGGTGACCTATTGAGGTCCTTGGGATTACAAAAGGTTAAGATGAAGTGAATCCAGAGACAATGTTTCAACCTGTGAAGAAAGGCATAACTAGAGGGCATCAATGTAAGGCAGGCACCAAGAAATCCATTAGGAAATTCGAAAGAATCTCCTTTCTCCAAACAGTTGCACTTGTGTGGAACCCAAAAACACGTTGAATGTTTTAAGTGAATAACACCCAGCTTTTTAGACAGCCAGATAGTCATTGGAGCAGCACAGGTTGGAGGTGTGTCAGGACCAAATAGAAATCCCTTTGCTATAGGTTTCCTGATAAAAATTGCCCAGAAAATTGAAACTTGCATGGACAGTTCTCCAAAATTTGAAACCCCCTAAAAAAGCCTCTTAAAGTTCAAGACTTTGGAATCTTCACCCCCAACTCAATTAATCTTTATAGTTTCCCAGGAAAGGTTAGAGGATTGAAAACTTATTTTAACTCCTGGGTGACTATTAAATCGAACCCCAAACTCACCATCATCCCACTGCCCCCTCTACTCCCTGCACCCACTGTCTCCTTGAAATCATGGAAGGTTAGAATGAAATGAATTCAGAGACAATGCTTCAACTTGAGTCCTAACCAAATAACCACCAATCTCCAGCCCTGACCCAAATGTCAATATCACACCCCCATCACCCAAGCCTATCTTGATGGAATCAATATCCAAAGTGCCTGAATTAATATTCACAACCTACTGATCTGACATCCACCACACCACAGCCCCCCACCCACTTCAAGCCAGAACCCGATTTTCTGTAACAAAATCTGAAATTACTGGAGAAACTCAGAAGTTCTGGCAGCATCTAAGGAGAGAAAACATATTTAATGTTTTGAGTCCAATGACACCTCTTCAGAGTCAAGATATCTTTATGAATACTATTGAGAGTTTTGAGAGAGGAAAACTCAAATCCAACCCCTGAAACTACAACTCCACGCCCTGAACCTGAAATGACTGCACCCATGCCCTCCAGACCCTTACACCCATACATGACCTAACCCAACATCCACTGACTCAACTCAGCACAGCCATCCCTGCCCCATCCCTAACTCAACCTACTACGCTACCCACTTGGCACCTGCCCCTTACCCACTTATCACCCTATGTCCTCCCACACTTTCCATATGTGCATACCCTTTCATAGTTGCTATCAAAGTGTCTGCTGGACATTTAAACTTCAGAATACAGCACTTTGTGTTGTAAATGGGGGTGTATGTTCTACAAAGATTTCTTATGAAAAGTTCGCAACATAAGACCCTGTCCAGGATTCTCCAGTGCAGAGGTCATGTAAAAATAAGTGAGTAACATTGAAAAAGTTACATTATAAATGCACACTGGAGGCCATTGGTTTAAGGAGAGAGGGGAAAGGTTTAAAAGGGACATGAGGGGTAACTCTTTAGGTAGTGCACTTTAGGTAGGTACCAAACATCCCACTCAGACCCATAGTATCACTACCAGGGACAACATCACACAGGAGAAAGTGAGGTCTGCAGATGCTGGAGATCAGAGCTGAAAATGTGTTGCTGGAGAAGCGCAGCAGGTCAGGCAGCATCCAGGGAACAGGAGAATTGATGTTTCCGGCATAAGCCTGAAGAAGGGCTTATGCCCGAAACGTCGATTCTCCTGTTCCCCGGATGCTGCCTGACCTGCTGCGCTTCTCCAGCAACACATTTTCAGCTCTGATCTCCAGCATCTGCAGACCTCACTTTCTCCTGTGTGATGTTGTCCCTGG
Source organism: Chiloscyllium plagiosum (assembly GCF_004010195.1). Lineage (NCBI taxonomy): Eukaryota > Metazoa > Chordata > Chondrichthyes > Orectolobiformes > Hemiscylliidae > Chiloscyllium > Chiloscyllium plagiosum. The sequence goes on along the minus strand of NC_057727.1, from coordinate 54,948,426 downwards.
TAGTGATACTATGGGTCTGAGTGGGATGTTTGGTACCTACCTAAAGTGCACTACCTAAAGAGTTACCCCTCATGTCCCTTTTAAACCTTTCCCCTCTCTCCTTAAACCAATGGCCTCCAGTGTGCATTTATAATGTAACTTTTTCAATGTTACTCACTTATTTTTACATGACCTCTGCACTGGAGAATCCTGGACAGGGTCTTATGTTGCGAACTTTTCATAAGAAATCTTTGTAGAACATACACCCCCATTTACAACACAAAGTGCTGTATTCTGAAGTTTAAATGTCCAGCAGACACTTTGATAGCAACTATGAAAGGGTATGCACATATGGAAAGTGTGGGAGGACATAGGGTGATAAGTGGGTAAGGGGCAGGTGCCAAGTGGGTAGCGTAGTGGGTTGAGTTAGGGATGGGGCAGGGATGGCTGTGCTGAGTTGAGTCAGTGGATGTTGGGTTAGGTCATGTATGGGTGTAAGGGTCTGGAGGGCATGGGTGCAGTCATTTCAGGTTCAGGGCGTGGAGTTGTAGTTTCAGGGGTTGGATTTGAGTTTTCCTCTCTCAAAACTCTCAATAGTATTCATAAAGATATCTTGACTCTGAAGAGGTGTCATTGGACTCAAAACATTAAATCTGCTTTCTCTCCTTAGATGCTGCCAGAACTTCTGAGTTTCTCCAGTAATTTCAGATTTTGTTACAGAAAATCGGGTTCTGGCTTGAAGTGGGTGGGGGGCTGTGGTGTGGTGGATGTCAGATCAGTAGGTTGTGAATATGATCTGTATCCATGAACACCAACTAGCCATGAAACGACATGACCAGCTATCCTTAGTAGCCACACACTCAGATGACAAGCAACATGAGTTCGACTGGGACAACACTACTATTATAGGACAAGCCAAACAGAGAACAGCCAGGGAATTCCTAGAGGCATGGCACTCATCCACAGATTCAATCAATAAGCACATCGACCTGGACCCAATATACCGGCCACTGCAGCGTACGGCTGGAACTGACAACCGGAAGCAGCAGATTCAAACCACTACAAATGCCAGAGGAAAGATCACAGAAGCGCTTCACAGGAGGCTCCCAAGCACTGAGGATGTCACCTAGACAGGGGACGAAACATCTGCAACACAAATTCCCAGCTCGGCGAACAGAACCACAACAATGAGCACCCGAGCTACAAATCTTCTCACAAATGTTAATGGGAAAGGTTTATCAGGATGTGGGCCAAATTTTGACAAATGGAACACCATCAGTTTAGTATATCTAGTTGGCGAATTGGACTGAATGGTCTGTTTTCATGCTGTCTAACTCTATGACGCTAATACCATTTGGGCATTTAAGCTGCTTAATATATACGTAATACAAGAGCAAAATATTGCAGATGTCTCAAATCTGAGGAAGAGACAGAACTGTTGCAAATATTTTTCATGTATTCATTCATGGAATGAGGGCACCACTGGAAAGTTTTTATTACCCATCCTTAATTGTTCTTGAGAAATTGAGCCACCTTTGTGAATGTTGCAGTCTGTGTGGTGTGAATACAATCACGTTGCTGTTACAAAGGGATTTTGATCAGCAATAGTCAAGGAATAGTGATATAGTCCCAAGTCAGGACAGAATGGTGCATGGCAGAGAGAGTACCTTCATTAAAGCAAACAATGCTGAAATTATTCAACTGGCCTTGCAACATCTATGAAGAGAGAAATAGTGATAACATTGTTTGCCTTTCTACAGTTGCTGCCAGGCCTGCTATTTCCAGTATTTCCATTTCTCTCTAATATATATATACAGACTATATCAGGAACATAAGGAGGCAAAATTGTACAATCAATGCAGCTGTTCAAGTACCATTAAACCATCCCAAAATGTCATGCATAATATATAAAAGACTGGAATAGTTTGGATGCAAGTTATAGGAGCCTGATATGGAATGATTACCAGAAGGACGAATTGACTGGGAAACAGGACAGAGAAGGGCCAGAGAGAGCTCATGGCTGTTGACCCCATGAGGGAATAGAGAGGTAATTGCTTTGACCTTGGAATGAGCCAATGTCCCAGCTAAAGAGAGCTCTATTGTGTTAATGTTATGCTACCATGACAACAAGGTCTGCTGATAAGAATGCTAATGATCTCAATGATATACAGCCAAATCTTGTAAAACAAACTGTGCTGATCATTTGAACTTTTTGCAACATCTCGTAAATCTTTATCTATAAATGAAATATTTTGGATAAAAAGAAAAACAAAATGCTCATGGTAGAAATCTCCTGAGAAAATTCCAAGTTATCTTTTCTCTTTTGGATGCTGAAAGATTTGCTGTTTATTTCTGTTGAATGCTTTGATATGCTATGGTTGCTGAATTGCCACCGTATTGGCCAATCATATTCTCACTCAATGCCTTTGAAACACTAAAAGAAAACACTAAAAGAAAAATTGCAATGGGATGCGCAGACAGTTGTAAAAATCCCTTCTGTTCCCACAGTTCTTCTAGTACAATATGTTTTAACCCATAAGGGCTTTCATTATGTCAGCAATTACCTTGTTCAATGTTAAAGATCTAAAAATGTGCCTTAACTTTTGAGTAAATATTCTGCACAATATTTTGTTCCAAATATACTTGTGTTCAAATCATTATTACTTACTGAGACATTTGTGTATTGCCTAAATAAGACAGTTAACCTAATCTGGCTAAAAATCTACAAGTATCCATTCTTGACATCATGAAGTTTTTTTGTCCTTGCATTGATTTTGTTTTATTTGTATGTCTTTATGTCTTGCCTCTTTTCTGCCAGCCTTTATAAACATGTAAACTTGGAGCAAAGAATGTTGCAGGCTGATCAACTATGAGATATATCCTCCCCATAACGTTGCCCATGTTTTACAACAATGGTTACTGAACAGTAAACAAGGCCAGGAGACCCGCTGATTTTTTTCCTTTGGAACATAAGGACAATGGGCTTTAGTGCAAGGTCTGCTCTGCCAACCTGGTTAAGTTTCACAGAGACCATGACATAGATCTTCTTCTGTGTTAAGTGTTCCCATGAGAGTTGGTCTGGGCTGGACTCCCAGCACTCAGTCCCCTGTGTAGTTTCTGGGTCAAGATCATGCTTATGGTTGTAACAGGTTCCCAGTGCTATTAAAATCTCAAATGTAAGGGGAGGGAAAACATCAGTGGCTCCTACTGCACCGTAGGATGCCCAGTATTGTCAATTAAATGAGGCTAAACAGCCTTTTCCTTCTTATAAGACACCTCATCCTCCCCCCTCCAGTGCCTTAGTAACATTTAATGCTGGAATATACACATTAACTCGCAGTATCATTCAGCCGACAAGATTGAAAGTTTCTCGGATGACAATTCCCCATTATTAACCGTTAACTTGCAATCTCTGTAGTCATTTCAAGCAAAATAATTCAGGAGACTTCATGGAGCAAGCAAACCAGCTGCCAGCTACAATTCTCACTCCCACTTGGTGTGAAGTGGGTGGAATAAAGAAGGAATTCCTATTCCAAGTTCAAACCAGGGATATTCAACCAGAACAATCTAAATAGCTGCTGTCATTGTGAATTCCAGAAGTGAAAACAGTCAATTTTGTGTTCTCCGCACTGTATATAGATAGAATAACTTAATTAGACATTTTTGTCTCCATCATCTCATTTGTGTTGTCCTCCTTTTAATGGTGAAGCAATATGCTGCTATAATTGGTTTCGGTATTCCTAGGTTGGCAGGAATAATTCCTGATGAAGGGCTTTTGCCCGAAACGATAGAATAACTTAATTAGACATTTTTGTCTCCATCATCTCATTTGTGTTGTCCTCCTTTTAATGGTGAAGCAGTATGCTGCTATAATTGGTTTCGGTATTCCTAGGTTGGCAGGAATAATGCAACTGGTGTTTACACGCTGCCTAGAGTCCACTTAGCCTTCATGAAATGTGGACTTGGGCAAAGAATAGCTTGCTCAATCTAACACCATAATAACAGAAAAGGAGATTGACAATGTATTGTAGCAATTCTGCATCTCGGTTCAGTGTGTCTGTGATTTGTGTGATCAATATATATTTGATACCATTACTGTCAATGTTGGAGAGGTAAATAAATAACTTTGATGTAACCAAAACCAAAATATCAATGACCGCTGATGACAAGGAATACCATCGCAGGGATGATTACATGTTAATATTGGTTGGAATTTTCTGCTGGAAAAATTGTTAAAATCACATCTGCAAGGCGATTACACATGCACAGGTTGAAAGCAACAAGTTGCTGTCTGAGTTGCCCTGCTCCATCATGAACTGCTCAAAACCAGAATCTTGTTGACAGCTCAGCATTGAAACACATGGAGCAGTGCCTTGTTGCTGCATTTAGATGATAACAGATAAAATCACCAGAAATCGTTAAGACTTATACTGCACAGTAAAAGTAGTATTTTTTAAATGATGCATTAACTCTTAATTACAACAAACTAGCTCTAAGAAATCAAACATTAACTTTTACAAGTGCAGAATCCCATTTCTTGAGTTTCAATTATTGTTTCTATCACTTCCTATCTCCTTAACTTAATATTATGTTTCTCTCCATTTTACTGACTATATACGATTTCATCTTGAATTCAGACTCTGGATCAGACTCTGTGTGGCCCATTACCAATCCCTTAATTAGATCAATTAAGGAAATAAATGATTGCTGACCCTGATAATTTAGAGATCTTGTAGAGGATTTTGTGCTGAAATACCTCTTTGATTACTATAAATTTAAGTGCAAAATCTCATGAAAGATCTGTAGGCCAAATGTTATTGTAATGAACCTCTGATCTTCATTCACAATTGAAACAAACTGTAGCCCATTAGCTACATTTGTTATGATTGTAGTAAAATTGAAAAATCGATATTCAACTTCCAACAAAACAAAACAAAACGAAGAATCACAGATGCTAGAAATCTGAAATGTTAGAAAGTTCTGGAGAAACTCAGCAGGTCTGATAGCACCCCTGGAGAGAAAGCAGAGTTAACATTTTGGGTTCAGTGACCCTTCTTCATTTGTAAATATGCTTCCATGAAGAAGTACTATAGGGAGCCTTCGTGAACTGGAGGCCGTGTACTGGAAGGACAGAATCACACATAGCTCCCTCTTCAAAACAGGCTGGTCAGTGATAGTGAATCATTCAACTGCACTTGACATGTAACGTCACTCTGTGATAAAACCACAACCAATAATAGAGGTATGCATGGCATTAAATAAAAGGATACACAAAGTTTCCACAGAAATTTAAAGTGTTGTGCATATTTCACATTTGGATTCATAACAAGGTTTTTCAGAGGGTACTCAGTCTGCATTCATTTTCAAGTGCTTTGAAACACGGCCAAAATATCATTCTGAATGAGAGGGAGCCTGTTAGAGTCAATCAGCAACAGCTGAAATGTGCTGAACAACCCCCATCCCATCCCTTCAGTATGATGAGGTGGATTGCAGCAAGTGCAGTGTGCCTGTCAGCAGCATCTTTAGCTCTGCTATTCTCTCTCAATCAGAGGTTCAATCATTTCTCTTGACAGTCAATTAGAAACTTGTCATCCTTAACAAGCGCCCTGGAGATGGTTTTTGATTGCAGTTCAAGTTAAGTATGTTGGTGAAGCCATTGTCCTGCTTTCTAACTAGCTGGGTGAACAGAATGGACTTCTCTCTAGTTTTTTTTTATATAAAATGTGCATTAGTGCATTTGGTAAAGAATCCTCTAGTCTGTTGAAATGTGCATTTCTGGGAGTAAAGAAGTTATATTAGACTTTAGCCCATTCTGTCAAGGCGTGACGAATGATCCTGATTAAATATTCTAAAGTATAAGGCATCATTTTCCAGTTGTCACTAATTCACAAATGTTGCAGTTCTGATATATTTTCAGGTGAGATGCTGGAGGAGACAAGACACTTAAAAGTGTTTTCTCCTGATAGAATTATGTCATTTCCCATATGCAATTCTGCCTTGTCAGTTTGAGTGATTTGTTTACTAAGGTTATTCAAGATTCAATAGAGTTTATTTTATCCTTGGCAAAGATCAGATTCTAACCACAAAACCACTTCTTTACTCATCCCATTCTACTTGGAATGTAGATCTGGGTTTATCCTGCAAAATGAATTACAATATTAATCTCTTAACAGATTTATTTTGCATATTCTCTTTAAATGTTTTGCTGTGCTGCTACATTCAACTGCTTAATATCTCTCTCTCTCACACACTCACTCACTCACACACGCCTATTGCGTTGAATCTTTAGCCCCAGCCAATGCACCAGAATTTGGATATAAATCCCAAACGTACTTAGTTCAGTGCAGTTTAGATAAAGACACTGGGCTACTGAGAGATAAAAAGGTCAAGGCCATTTGCAGTTCATCATAAAGTTTGTTGAGAATGAGAAATTTACAGTTAAATAAGTCATTTGATTTCTCACTGGCTAGGCCACATTCGGGCGGCATGGTGGCTCACTGGTTGGCACTGTTGCCTCACAGCACCAGGGACCCCGGTTCAATTCCAGTCTCAGGCAATTGGCTGTGTGGACCTTGTTCATCCTCCCCTTGTCTGTTGCCTTTGGGTCCTCCGGTTTCCTCCCACAATCCCAAGATGCGCAGGTTAGGTGGATTGGCCAAGGGAAATGCAAGATTACAAGAATGGGGTGGGTCTGGGAGGGATGGTCTTTGGAGGGTTGATATGGATTTGATGGGTTGAATGGCCTGCTCCCACACTTCAGGGATTCCATGATTCCTAATTGCCCTTGAGATGGTGACAGTGAGTTGCTTTCTTGAACTGTTGCAGTCAATATGGTGTACTTACAGTCACAGGTCTGGTAAGAATGGATTTCTAGATTTTTGAAGAAACAGTAATATAGATCCAAGTCAGAATGATAGGTGGCTTGGAGGAGAATGTGTAAGTTGTTGTGTTCCCATGTATCTGTTATTCTAGTCTTTCTAAATGGCAGTGATTGTGGGTTCGGACAGAACTGACTAAGGAACTTTGGTGAATTTCTACATTGTAGATGGTGCACACTGTTGCTTTAGTGCTTTGGCTTTGAAAGGAGTGAATGTTGAAGATGGTGGATGAGACCCCAGTCAAACAAACTACTTCTTCCTGGATGGTGTTGAGCTTCTTGTGTATAATTGGAGCTGTATCTATCCAGCGAAAGGAGGAATATTCCATCCCCCTCCTGATTTGTGCCTTGCAGATGGTGGACAGTCTTTAGGAAATGAGGAGTTGAGATATTCACTGCAGAAGTCTTAGTCTTTGATGTGCTTTTGCATTCAGAGTATTTAAATGGCTGATCTAGTGCCATTTCTAATCAATGATACCCCAGAATGTTGCGAGTGAAAGTTCAGAATGTTGTTGAATTTCTAGGGGAGATGTTTAGATTCTTGCGTTTTGGATATGACCATTGCCTGGCATTTGTGCAGTGTGAAAGTTTGTTGCCAACAGGTTTGAGGTGTAAACAAGCCAGAAATGTGAGGAGAACAAAAAAAGGTATAGGGTGATAAGGAAGAATATAAATAAGAATGGTAGAAAAGCCAAAGGACAAAGACCTGAGAAGATGAAGAGTGTGAATAAATGATAAAATATTCAAAGTTTCTTATAAAAGTGAACAGGCAGGTGAAGCAATGGGATCAAAAAACAAAGGGATATTGTAATCGGCCCAGGGGAACATCTTTGTGACTTGTAGCTGTTATTACTTGGTGCTCACCACATTTCAGCAATACTTAGTCAGTTGAATCATTCCCTGGATATAGCTCAGGTCCTATATTTCTTCATAATGCACACTTTATGAACACATTGTGAAACTGTTTTTTTTAATTCAGGAATAAACCAATTCATTATGTTTGAAATTTGTAGTGTTCCCATTAAAAATGATTTTGGAAAACAAAATGCTAACTATGTTATTTGGCAATAACATAGTGAAGTAAGTGCCCTACAAACACACTGTGGAAGAATAGAAAGTAGGAGAAACTAGATAGTATGCAATAATCTTTGCTGTGTGCACTTACTCTGCTGCTAATATTCATTTGAAACCCACCTTCTTGACCAATCCTGCAAAAATATGTCCTTATTCAGCTAATGTCCTTTAAGTCTTAGAGGGATATTTATCCATATTAAAAGTGCTAATTTAATTTGTATCCACCAATGTATGGGAACAATGTGATAGAAATTGTTTGGGCCCCGAACTAAAGTTTGTCTCACAACTTTCAACAGGACATCAATGCAATATTCTCACACTGTCTTATCATAGTTGTCTACTTTTAAGTGAATATCATGTTTAGTCCCATCTTTTGCCACACCCAAACTCAGACAAGGACAGAGCAAGGCTGGAAAGATATTGGCTTTAACGGTAATGTACATTTGTCCAAAGCCTTGGTAAGCTTTATAATTTTATATTACTAGGCACAGCAATGTCAATTAAGGGTGGGCTTGTGAAGTACAAAATGTTATTGTCCTCATTTGTATTTGAAAAATTTTAACATACCACTGAAAACTAGAAGGTCTGGTCCAAATTTAATAGGTGGTACTAGAAGCCTACAGTTGAGACTATGCTGTAGAATCCCTAAGTACGCTTTTTGTCTTCATGGCTTGATCAGTAATCTACAGAACAGATTTCCTGAACTTTATATAAACCGCTAATTGAAAAGAAAGTCTAGCTGCTTCCATAATAAGGGCCCAGCATTCTGTCTTGCCAGAACACCACCCAAGTATTGGAGGAAACACCTACTGCTCGACCTTGTCAGAAGCTGCAGACAGATTTCAGTTACCGTTCCAGATATGGGAGAAACAAATGAAAATCATGGTTCTGAGCTTAGTGATCAGTTCAAGTTTCTCCACAGTCTCACCCTCCCCATTTCTGCAGCCATTCCTAAGAGAAATCTATATTCCTCCAACCATTCCAGTCCATCACTTCTGGTCTCCTCCATTAGTTCAGTGTTTTTGCTTTGTCTAACACGGTCCCATATAGTTCCTTTGGGCGGTTTTACCATACTAAAGTTACCTTAAATTTTGTGACTTCACCAAATGATCATGTTGAAGTTCAACAAATCATTTAAACAGTGAATGTTACTGATGTACAATCGGTTTCAAAGTGGAAAGTGTTGTATTTATAAAGCGCCTGTCCAAAAGAGCTCCACAGCCAATGAATTACCTTTATCTGTCCTCTTGGGTCCTGCAACATCATTTGAAGCAGTGCAGTGAGTTCCTCCTGATGTTCATCAAACAACCATGGGATGGCACAGTGGTGAGCGCTGCTGCCTCACAGCGCCAGTGACCGGGATAAATTCCAGCCTCGGGCGACTGTCTGTGTGGAGTTTGCACATTCTCCCTGTGTCTGTGGGGGTTTACTCTGGGAGCTGTGGTTTCCTTCCACAGTCCAAAGATGTACAGATTAAGTGAATTAGCCATACTAAATTGCTCATAGTATTCAGGATGTGTAGGTTAGGCGCATTAGTCAGAGGCAAATATAGGATAATAGGGTTGGGGAATGGGTCTGGGTTGGTTACTCTTTAAAGGGTCGGTGTGGACTTGTTGGGCTGAAGGGCCTGTTTCCACACTGTAAGGATTCTATGAGTCTCACCATCTTACTAGCTAGCCAATAGTGCATTGCTGTTGGTGAGACCTAGCTGTTTGCAATTTTGCTACCACATTATAACAGTAAAATAATATAATTGGCTTCAAGGGGGGCTTGTGGTGCAGTAGTAGTGTCCCTGTCCCAGACATGGAGACCTAAATTCAAGTCCCACCTGCTCCAGAGTTGTGTAATGTCAATTCTGAACTTACTGAGAATACAATGTTTAGAATTGTCATCTGATGCACCAAGGTACTGTTTCTTTCACTGTCATATAAGTTTCAAAATAAAACTGCAAGGGAATTTAACAAAGTTGTGGTGGAGCAGTAAAGGTAGACAGAAAACAGCAGGAAGCATGCCTCTTTCCTAAGCAAGCGGCAAATACATTGGCAAAGAATTAGAAACTTGCTGTTTTAATTGGCCTGATCTTATCTGATTTAACAGTCTGGTTTCCTAACTCTTAAAATCATGGTTAAGTTGCCATCACATCAATTACTTTTCGTAATTAGTTGATTATCATCATCATTGATCCATCTTCAATCATTGCCAACTCAGTCCTCAGAGCGATGTGTTTAACAGAACCAAGAAAGTTAGGTTCGGAACATCAGGATTATTGGGATTTTGTGATTTATTATTGTTGCAGGAAATGATGGGAGGGTCATGGTGGGAGGAGGGCTGTCCCATTCACCAATGGAATAGTAGCACAACCTACTGTCATTTGAACACAATATCTCATCTGTGATTTCCTAATGCAAGGTGCTAATGAACAAGGCTCCTCTCCAAAATTCGGCCTAGTTCATAGATTTAATTTTAAATATAAAGTGGTGTTCTAACTCATCCTGACCTACCAATTGAGAGATCCGTGAGTCATTGGCTTTGGTGCACAGGCATCTTTCTGTTATGCAATAGGTGTGGTCTCTCTTGTCCGCTTGCAACTAGATTAGGGAAATGACACAGTAGCTAAAAAAAAAAATCAGCACTTGTTTGCACTACGACAGTCAGCCTGAAAGTAGGGTTTGCCATCCCTCTTCTGGCCTACAGTACTTTGTGCATACTGCTTGGCTCAGATCAGACAGGACATAACTTCAAGCATGCGAGCTTTAAACCGATCTCCTGCCTGCAGTTCAAACTTCTGTGCTCTAATTGTCAACATGAGCATTCCCAGGCAATGAAGATTTTAATTTAATCTGTATAAGAGCCATGGGACTCTTTGAAGTAGATTTGAAGCTACAAATCCAAGTGGTTTGAGACAGCCTCTGCCCGACACATTGCAGTAAAAATGCATTCCTAACTTTCCAAAGTGATTTTTGTTTTCCATCTCAGACTTGAATATCTAGGATGCCATCAGCAGGACACATTTGGAGATGCCAGTGTTGGACTAGGGTGTACAAAGTTAAAAATCACACAACACCAGGTTATAGTCCAATAGATTTAATTGGAAGCACTAACTTTCGGAGCGCTGCTCCTTCATCAAGTGGTTGTCACAAACACATCAGGTGGAGCATCGCTCTGAAAGCTAGTGTGCTTCCAATTAAACCTGTTGGACTATAACCTAGTGTTGTGTGATTTTTAACTTTCAGGCAGATTTGTACTTCCTAACTCTAGATTAACAAAGTAGCACTTAGTTCTTCCTTATTTAATCTTTCAACATACAAAGTCCCTCTTACATGTTTTGTGGACTGTAACATTGTTTATGCCTCTGCAAATTTATCTTTTTGACTGGAATTTTATTGTCCTTTCGAGAACATGGCACAGCTCCCTGTTGTCATTTATTTAAAAAATTAATTGAAAGGTTATTGATGTCACTAGCTGGGCCAGTATTTGAAGCTTATCCCTTTGAGAAGATAGTAGTGAGCTGCAGTCCCGAGAATGTAGTTTCACCCACAATCCTGTCAGGAAACCTGACCCAGTGATGGTGAAGGAAAGATGATGTAATTCCAGGTCAGGATGGTTTGTAGTGTGGAAGGGAATTTGCAGGTGGTGATGTTTTCATACACTTGTGAGGCATTAGGTTGTGTGCTTGTTAGGTGCTGTCAAAGAAGTTTTGGTGAATTGCTTTTGTGCATTTTATGATCAGTACATGCTGCTGCCATTGTGCATCAATGGTGGAGGGACTGAATGTTGAATGTGTGGATGAAGTTCCAGTCAAGTGGGCTGCACTGTGGAGTTGAGATTCTTGACTGTTGTTGGAGCTGCACTCATTCAGTGGAGAATGTTCCATCATACTCCTAAGAGTGGAGGCACACTTTCCATCTTGCACTCAAGTCTTTTTGGCTATTTTTGAACCAAAGCTGTAATGAGGTCAGAACTGAGTGGCCCTAGCAGAACCCAAATTGAATATCACTGAGCGGGTTACTGTTCAACAAGTGTTGCTTGAGCACTGCTCATGATCCCTTCCAGCATGAACAGGAGGAATCTGATAGGGTAGGAATTTGCTAGGGTTGAGTTTATCCTGCTTTTTGTGTACAGGACATACCTAGGAAAGTTTCCATTGCCAGATAGATGCCAGTGTTGTAGCTGGTTTGAAACAGCTTGGTTTGGGATGCAGCTAATTTTCAAGAATTTTGTCAAGGCCCAAATTCTATGCAGTATTGACACTGATAGCATGTTGAGTAAATGGAATTGGCTGAAGACTGGTGTCTGTGACTCTGAGGACCTGAAGAGGAGAATGAGATAGTTCATCCACTCAGCACTTCTGGCCGAAGATGTTTGCAAATGCTTCAGCCTAGTCTTTTGTATTGATGCACTGGTCTCCCCCATCATTGGGGATGGGGGATATACATAAAGCTTCTTACTCCTGTTACTTATTTAATTGCTCACCTCCACTCATGACAAGATGTGACAGGACTATAGGGGAAATATCTGATCCACTGGTGGTGGGATCACTTAGCTCTGTCGATCACTTATTGCTTATGTGGTTTGGCGCACAAATAGTCTTGCTGTGTAGCTTCACAGGTCAACACCTCATTTTTGGATATGCCTGGGGCTGCTTGTGACATGCCCTCCTGCAAACCAGAGTTGGCCTTTGGTGCAATGGCAACGTAGAGTGGGAGTTTTGCCTTGAGGTTACAAATTGTACATACAGGATCCTGCTGCTGTGGATGGCCCGCAGAGTGATTTGGCTGGATGCCCATTTTTAAGCTGCTAAGTCTGTTCAAAACTGAACCCATTCCACATGGTAGTGCCATACTACACATTGGAGGGTATCCTCAAAATGAAGGTGATACTTTGTCTCCACAAGGATGGTGCAGTATTCACGGTCACTGATACATGTCATGAAGTGATGCTACTGCACGAGATAGATAAGATCTCATAGTTTTGTCCTGTAGATAAAGGACGCTAAACATGGTGTGTTACACTGCCACAGACATTTATCATATTAATTGTCGATGTATGCTGAGTTAGGAGATCACATTAGAAGGGAAATATATAATTTTACTCCATTTTTGGCTTCCACAATAAAAGGTGTCTTCAAACACAAGTGGGCTTAGGTACAAAATTTGACCACTCAAAGCTGGAATGTAATTAGTACCATGGGAACATGATCTAACTGCATTTAGTACCAACAGAAATAGAGAGGAGAAAACTGGTAAAACACAATTAAAAAAAGGTAATGTTTCAAAATGAAAAGTGTTCAACAACAGTGGTACTCAAGGTCCTGAAAGTTACATAATGGTTGCTGAATATTAAAGATCAAAGAAGATTTCTTGGCAACCACGTCCATACAAATAAAGTCGTCTGTTTAGTTATAACAGAAGCTGCACTGAAATCTTTCTCCTGGGAGTAGTGGGCTTTTGGGTTCTTTTGACACACTTCAGCTTTGAGCTGAATTTAGAAAAGAAAGACTTTAAAGTATTTTCAGCAACAACATGAGATGAAAAGAATCTGGAAGAGTAATCATTGAAAGCCATGCCTGTTTTGTGGATGAAACAGCAGGCTGCTGATGGTTGAAAATCTGTGTTTGTCCTGAGAGATCCAAAGACACCAGTGAAACCATGAGACAGACTTTAATTATTCACAGGGTTCACAACCCTGTCTCATCTACTGCAGGCAAAGGCTGTTCCATCATCAACTTCTGTCACAAGGGCATTGAGCATATTGACCAAGCTTTCTGATCCTTTTCAAGTCAGTTGCCCTGAGCCAAGACAGTAGAATACAACTGATGTAGACATCTGGCCATCTCTCAACTATTTTCTCTATGTAATTTCCTACCTTTTTCCTAATATGTCCTGCCTTTCTTTTTTTATATCTGCTTTCCAGCAGGATTTCTGCTTCTGTACTGAGTCTTACTTGGTTGATAGCTCCAGAGTTGGTTCACTCCACCTTTCCCAAGTGATACTTATACCCATTATTGAACAAAGGCAAATTGAACATGAAGATCAATTTCACTGAGTGTGATCCTGTGCTTCTTCAGCAACAACACTTGCATCTTCCTGTAGAAATCTACAGATAACAACTAGAAATGGAAATGCTGCCAGCATTTTTGTTCTAAGCCTCCCTAGCTCACAAATAATAAGGTTAGTCATAGCTGCATTGGACTAAACCAACCATGTAAAGTCTGAGCTGAATTTTATTGTGTACTGTTCTGGTCACCACATGACCATAGGAGGTGGAGACTTTGGAGAGGGTACAGAACTAGTTTGCCAGTATACTTCCTGGTTTGGAGCATAGTAGCTATGAGGAGAGATTGGACAAATTTGGCTTGTTTTCACTTGAATATCGAAGGATGAGGGGCGACCTTATCAAAGTTTTCAAATTATGAAAGGCATGGATAGAATGGATCATTGGCGTCCTTTTCTCAGGATAGAAAGGTCAATTACTGGGGGGAATATAGGTTTAAGGTAAAAGGACGTAAGTTGAAAGAGAGGCTTTCTTTTTACACAGAGGGTGGTAAGTGCCTGGAATGCACTGCCAGAGGAGGTGGTGGAGATGATTACAATAGCAATGTTTCAGAGGTATCTTGACAGATATATGAATATGCAGGAAACAGAAGGATACAGACTGCATAGAGTTAAAGTTTTAATTTTAGAAAGGAATCATGTGTAACCATAGACGTGTTGGGTAGAAGAGCCTGTTCCCCTGCTGTATTGTTCTTGTGCTGCACTGTTCTTTGTTCCTTTTGGGGTTTGCGTAGCTTGTGCTATTTCTTTGATTTGGTAATCAATTGGGAGGTAGGGCACAGAGAGTGGGAATATAACATTCATTATCAGTTTGACATAAGTGGACAAGATGATGAGAGGCATAGGTACAGTGGATAGCCAGAGTCTTTTTTTTCCAGGGTAGAAATGGCTATCATGAGGAGGCATAATTTCAAGGTGGTTGGAGGAAGTTTTAGGGGAGAAGTCAGATGTAGGTCCTTTACACAGAGAGTGGTGGGTGTGTGGAATGCACTGCCAGCAGTGGTAGTAGAGTCAGATACATTAGGGACATTTAAGCGATTCTTGGATAGACACATGGATGATCATAAAATGTAGGGGTGTGTAGATTAGTCTGATCTTAGAGTGGGATAAAAGGTCAGCACAACATCGAGGGCCAAAGGGCCTATACTGTATTATACTGATCTATGTTCTAAGTTTGCTGATCTGTGAAAAGCTTATTTCTCATGTATTTGTACTGTGGCCTAAAATTTCAACATATTTATTAAGGATAAATAAAGGAATCCTTTGTAGGTGACTCTGTCAGGAGGCACAGTGGCTTAGGTGCAGGAGTTTTCAAAGAGATAGAGACTGACTAAATGGGTGAACGCAACTATGGGGGATGTTAATCACTTTGAATCTGAGAAGAAATAATTACTGGTGCATTTGCTTAATGATAAAAGATAAGGAGTTGTGAATGAGTAGAGTGTTTTGGGTATCCAAAAGTGCAGATCACTAAGAGCAAAAATTAATCATGATCAAAATAAATTAACTGACTGTTGGTCTTTATCTTATAAAGTGCTTGGAACATAAATGCTTCAGTAGTTCAGATCCAATCTGTATACTGCATTCAGTTTTGGGCATTGAACCTCATAAATAAAAAAAAAAGTGATTATATTCTGAATGCCAATATGGCCACTAAAACGGCAGCCGGCACATTTACAGATGGGTCAGAGACATCACTCGGCTGTAACAGGCTTCAGAATTGTCTGGCCTATGCTGCTGAGGTTACCATGTCTTGTGCACGGTGGCATCAGCACATGCTCAACCTGCTCCACCGTTATTTCACAATAATCCGTTTTGAAAAGCGACGACTAATTCCGCTGGATGCCTTGGCTCGGCGTGGACTGGTTGGACCAAAGGGTCTGTTTCCATGCTGTACATCTCTATGATCTATGACTCTTCTTGTGCTCCCCCTAACCCCTCTGGCTGCTCATGCCCATTCAGTCCAGTGCAGGAGGTGAGGGAGAAAGTGGCTGCTCAGAAGGAGTGGAAACTCAGAATATCTTTGTGGTAGGTGGCTACTGAGGTGGCGCCATTTGCTGTGTCGTGATGTTTCAATGTAACACAGAGCTCCTGTGCAATTGTTGCTCCACCTAGTGGTGGCATGTGCAATAAAGCAGCTGAATACATCGGTCTTCTTCATTTTTCATTGCTTACTTTTTTCAAACATTATTTATAGGAATTTACTTGCTTACGCATCCCTTATGAGTTGGAATAGGGTTTTGAATATTTCTTTCTCTTCAAACTCTTAATTCCAGCACAGACTCAATCCTAAATTTGCTGGTTTTGAGAGTAATACCTGTATGAGGATACTTAGTTTTGAAACTTTGTTTGTCTGCCTTCAAATTTAGATTGTTACAGGGTGATTTAATAGAGTTTGTTTTAATGATGAGGAAATTCAATAGAGTACCTCTCCTTGAGGAAATCACAACAAAAGGAAAAAATCAGTTAAAAAGAAAGAGTAAAATTAGAGTTAAGCCATTTATGAGTTAAAATTAGGCAGTTTATCACATAAAGGATAGTGGAAATCAGGAACTCCTGCCAAGAAAATTATGGATGCAAACTGCAGTGGATAAATGTTTCTGAGACAAGGGATTATAGATATAAGAAGAATAAGTAAGAAACAGGTTAGCCATCATTAAGCTCTAACAGCTGAGTGACACATTGATCAAAAGAAAGTGTACACAGCTTACAAACAGCCTCCAGCCAACAACAAGGTCAGGCAACATTCTAAATGGCAAAAAGGAATACATTTAAAAAATGTTACATTCAAAATCGACATTGGGATTTGTTTAGACACATGGCTTTACTTAATGCATCCTCCACTGCAATTGTTTACATGTAATACTTGCCACGCACAGGGCTGTATAACCATACAATCTTTTCATAAACACAAACAAAAATCTACCCTGGAGAGTTTTTTTTAAATTGAGCATGTTAAGGAGATAGGGAGGTTGGGTGGGCGAGTGGACGAAACCAAGGCAACAGTGGTTTTGGGGAGATAAGTTGAGACTTCTTGAGGAGTTGAGGCTTTTCGCAGAATCATAGGTTTATTACGATGCAGAAGGTCATTTGGCTCATTGTGTTTGCAACAGCTCTTCAAATAAGTATCTTGGTTTAATGTCATTCTCCAGCCTTTTTTTCATAACCCTGCAAGTTATTTCTATTCAAATAATCAGCCAACACTCTCTTTAATGTCTTGATTGAACTTGCCTCCACACACTGCCAGGCAGTATATCCCAGGCCTGAACCATTCACTGCATAAAAAGAGGTTTCTTCTCAAATCGCATTTACTCCTTCTGCAAATTAATTTATATCTATGCCCTCTTATTCTTGGATCCAGTTACAATCAGGAACAGTTTATCCCTGTCTACAATGTTCAGACCTCTCTCAGTTTTGAAAACTCAATTAAATCTCCTCTGAGCTTTCTCTTCTCTGAGGAAAACACTCTCAATCCTGAAACCATTCTCATTAACTTCTTTGGACGTTTCTCCAATATCCTTCCGAAAATGTGGCACCCAGATCTATAGAGAACATTGCAGCTGAGGGTAAACTAGTATCTTATACTGGTTTAGCAAAATGTCCCTGCTTTTTACCCTAGTCTATTACTAATAAAGCCTCAGATTCAATATGCTTAATAAACTGCTGTCTGTATATATTCATCAAGGTCTTTCTGCATATTCATACCCTTTTGAGTAGTACATTTTATTTGTTATCCCTACATATTTTGTTATGATCCCCAACTGATGATAATTCCTGACAAGTCAGGCCATTGAATAAAATCCAGTTTGATAGATTGTAATTTTTTTTAAAAATTAACATGGTGATCTTTCATGCAACATAAGCACACCAGGCTGCAGATTTAACAATTAACCAGAAGTTATTATGCAAAAGAAATAAAGTAAAATAAAACAAGCTACTTATATAAAATATAGTTTAAAATATTTAAAAACAAAATCAAACTTACTCACTAACACCATCACTTTATCATGAAACAAAATCCAGGAATATTTTATTTCCCTATCAAATCTGTATATTTAACTCAACTGCTTCTTCTCAATTCTGGTCCCATGAGTTGCAAGGCCTTTTCCTTTGATTAGTCATGTAACTAAGATCCTTAAACTGAGGTAACTTACTCCCATAACTCTGTTTTTTTTTAAGTGGAAGTATTCTTATATTTGACTTCTGTCAAGTCTGTTTTGAATTGAACCAGCAGCACTTCTCTCTCTGAGCTTTTACTAGCCAGTATTGAGCCTTGATAATTATAAACCCCAAAGTAAGCTGCTGTCATTCAATGTCTTCTCTCTCCTGTTGTAAAACCCCACAATATAAACAAATTTTCATTAAATCTCCAGGAACACTCCACTTATCTGCTCTCGTACTGGTTTAAAATTGTGGATCTGAAAACATTGATGTAGTTGATTATTAAACACCTTCACATAAATAGACCATCACCAATATGCCACTAGTTTAAAATCCAGACTTGATAACACACACTTTGCACTGCAGTTTTTTCAAGACCACCACCTTGCACTTTGCACATCGAACTTTACCTACTACATAGCTGCCCACCTCATTGAATTCTCAATGTCCTTTGAAGTTCTACACTGTCAGCCTCTCAATTTACATTGCTTTCAAAGTTTACATCATATGCAAACTTTGAAATTGGCTCTTACTGTCTCAGGTCTTGGTGATTAATATAAATCAAGAAAAGCAAGGATCTCAAAACTGACCCCTGGGGCTCATCACTGCAAGCCTTCCTCAGGCTCATAAATAGCTATTAAAGATCATTCTTTGCTTCCTATCACTTAACCACTTTTGTATCAGCATTGCTGCTCTTCCCTTTATTCAACATGCTACAATTTTTACCACCTCTGTTGTGTAACACAACATCAGGCAGCTTCTGGAAGTCTGTGTACAAGACATCAATCACTTTACCTCTTCAACACGTCAGTTACTTTTTCAAAAACATTCTAGCAAGTAGGAAAACAGGACTAACCAGAAAATTAATCTTCTTAATTAACTATGTGACTATTAAATTGCATTATTAAATTATTAATTATTAATTAAAGTATTAACTATTAAATTAATAGAACTTTCCACGCTAGCAAAATTAGACAGAAGGTTCTTTAATTGCTGGGTTCTCCTCACAAGCATTTTTGAACAATGGCATAATGTTTGCAATACTCTTGTCCTCTGATCCCACTTCTATCAAGTCCAAGGAAAACTGAACAATAACTGTCAGTGTCTCTGCAATTTCCACTCTCACTTCCCAAGTGTCCTGTAAAGTCTAAGTAACAAAGGTTTATCAGATACTTCCTTCTCGTCAAGTTTGAATCCTTCTAATGACTGAATTGCCTTCTCTGTCACTAAGTCCTGAGCATGGTGGCTCAGTGGTTAGCACTGCTGCCTTACAGCACCAGGGACCCGGTCTTGGACAACAGTCCAGTCTTGGACAACAGTCTGTGTGGAGTTTGCACACTCTCCTTGTGTGGGTTTCCTCCCACAGTCCAAAGCTGTGCAGGTTAGATAAATTGCCTATAGTGTTCAGGGATATAGAGGTTAGGTACATTAGTCAGGGATAAATGTAGAATAATGGGGAATGAGTTTGGGTGAGATACTCTTTGGAGGGTTGGTGTGGATTTGTTGGGCCAAATGGCCTGTTTCCACACTGTAGTGATTCTATAAAGGCAGATGCAAAATTAATTTGATACCTTAGCCATGGTCATAGAGAGTGGTGGGCCTGTGGAATTGCCGCGGAGTGCAGTGGAGGCCAGGACGCTAAATGGCTTCAAGACTGAGATTGGTAAATTCTTGATGTCACAAGGAATTAAGGGCTACGGGGAGAATGCGGGTAAGTGGAGTTGAAATGCCTATCAGCCATGATTAAATGGCAGAGTGGACTCGATGGGCTGAATGGCCTTACTTCCACTCCTATGTCTTATGGTCCTGCCTTCACACATAAATCTTTTTGGTTCCTAATTGGTGATACTTTTCGATTTAGCACTTTTTATCAACTTTTGTGCCAAGAGAAGACTTTGGGATACCATTTTATTTTAGCTGTCAGTCTTTTCTCATATTCCTTCTCATGTGTTTTCTCACTTCGCTTTTGAGTATTTTGTATTCAGCCAAGTTCTCAAATGTATTTTCTACATGGCACCTATCATAAGAAGACTTTGTTTTTAATGTACAAAATTAAAAATCACACAACAGCGGGTTATAGTCCAACAGGTTGAACTGGAAGCAGTAGCTTTTGGAGCGCTGCTTCTTCATCAGGTGGTTATGGAGTATAAGATTTTAAGACACAGGATTTATAGCAAAAGTTTACAGTGTGATATGTGAAATTATACATTGAAAAATACCTTGATTGCTTGTTAAGTCTCTCATCTGTTAGAATGAACATGTTGGTTTCACTTCTTTCATGTGTAAATCGCAAAACTTTTCTTTAAAAGTTACATTCTCAAGAGAACTTTAACAATTTGTGACAGCCCAAGCAATGTATTGGGTATTAACTCCCCTCTGTGCTGCTGTCTGTGCCATGTTTCTAATCTAAAAATTGAATTAACAGCATCTTACATGGATTCATGCAGTTTTTGAGCAAAGTACAATGTAACTGTGCAAGTACAAATTCACCACAAACTTGTATGTGTATGTGTGTATGCATGTGTGTAGGAGTGCCTGTGTGTGTGAGTGTCTGTGTGTGTGTGTAGTGCAATGGGGTCACCTGTAGTGTGGCATGAATCCAAGGTCCTGGTTGAGGCCATTCCTATGGGTACCAAGTTTAGCTATCAGTCTCTGCTCAGCCACTTTTCACTGCTGCCTGTCCCAAAGTCCGCCTTGGAGGATGGTTACCCGAAGGTCAGTGTTGGGAACACTCCTATCTGCTGATTGTTGTACGATGCCCACTCACCCGTTGCCGTAGCCTCTGCTCGGTTTCCCCAATATACCAAGTTTTAATGTAACTTGTTCCAGTGCCTGTTTTGAGAGATTTGGATGCCCTTCCCCTGTGGCAATGCTTGGATTGAAGTGTATTTGGTGTCTGCTTACCGAAGAATATCAAGCAGCTTCAGCTAAGAAAGAATTGTAATTATTGAAAATTAAGATCTTTATGGTTACTATTCCATTGTATTGAAATGTTGTATGTGTCTGTGCTTTTATCCAATTTTAAAATAATTCCTCTGACAGATATTTCAATCTCTGTGGACTAAATTCTGTTCTGCACAGCCACACAGTGAAGGAAGTCGATTTCTCGCCATCATCCAGAAAATGTTCGTCCTGCTGCTCCTCTGCAATCCCAACTATTGGGGCTCCTGCAAACTGCTGAAGTCTACTGTCTAACTTGCTACCCTGTCAGTGTAGCCTCCCCCTGTTGTTACTCTCAATAAAACAGGATGGATTGGATTCATAATCATGGAGCTCCTTTGTAGTTTGAACTGCACCCTGTTTCCTTGTGCATTTGCCTTCATCTAGTCAACATCTACCACAACTGAGCTTCACTTCAGGTGGTTTTCTACCTCGGTCAGTCTTGTAGTTTCTTATCAATGGTCTTCCCTTTAGCTCTTTAAAACCCACCTCCAGTTCTCTTGGTCTGGTCACCATTTCCACCATGTCGTAATGTGAGGTCTATGCTGTGATGGAGCAGGCTCGAGGGACTGAATGGCCTACACTTGTTCCTAATTCATATGTTCATGTTTAATATATCCATTGCTTCCTGGAGTACAGAATGTTGAAGATTCACAGTCCCTTAGATGAAGAAAATTCTTATGTCAGTCCTCAACATCAGACCACTTATTTAAAAACTGCGAGGGAAAGCACTTTCTCAGCATCTACCTAACGAAACCTGTTGAAGGTTGCATGTGTTTCAGTTAAGAGACAGTTAAGAAGTTAAGCAGAGTATGAGAACAGGAAGGTGATGTTCAACTTGTCTAAGACACTTGTTAGAACTCAGCTGGAGTATTGTGTACAATTGTGGGCACCATGTTTTCGGAAAGGTCTAAATGCATTGGAGGGAGTGCAAATCAATTTACAAGAATGGTTTCTGGAATGAGAAACTTCAGTTATGAGGATAAATTGAAGAAATTGAGACTCTTCTCCCTGGAGAGAAGAGAGGAGATTCAATAGAGGTTTACAAATCATGAGTGCGCTGGATAGAGAAGAAGGTGTTCCTGCTGGTTAAAGAAGAAAGACCAAGAGGGCATAGATTCAAAGTGGAGAGCAAAGTAAAAAAAGGTGATGTGAGAGAAAACTTCTTCATACAGCAAATAGTTAGTGTAAGGAATACACTGTTTGGAAGAACATTGGAGAAAAAAAAACTGCAGATGCTGGAATCCAAAGTAGACAGGCAGGAGGCTGGAAGAACCCAGCAAGCCAGGCAGCATCAGGAAGTGGAGAAGGTGACATTTTGGGTGTAACCCTTCTTCAGGGTCCTGATTTCGGTTATACCTGAAACGTCAATTTCTGCACCTCTTGATGCTGCCTGGCTGGAAGTATGTTGGAGGCAGTTCCTTTTGAGGCATTCCAGAAGGCATTGAACTATTGTTTAGACAGAAAATATTATGCAGGAATATGGGAAACAGGCAGGAGTTTGGTACTAGGTAATAGAACCAGTGCCATTACACCTTTCTGTGCTTTAATAATTCTGTGATTCTGTAAAGCCTGTCTGAAATGCCCTGTTGGCAAGTCAATGTAGTAATGTTTGGATGTGGACAGCATTCATTTCAAGAGGGCTAGAATACAAGAATAAGGATGTACTGTTAAAGATGTATAAGGCTCTGGTCAGACTGCATTTGGAATATTGTGAACAGCTTTGGTTCCTCTATCTAAGGAAGGATGTGCTGGTGTTGGAGGAGGTCCAGAGGAGGTTTACAAGAATTATCCCAGAAATGAAGGGTTTGTCATATGAAGAGTGGTTGAGGACCCTAGGTCTGTGCTCAATTGAGTTTAGAAGAATACAGGGCATATGACTGAAACTTACAGAATACTAAGACACCTGGATAGAGTGAACATGGAGAAGATGTTTCCACGAGTAGGAGAGATTAAGTCCTGAGGATATGCCCTCAGAGAAATGAGACAACCCTTTAGAACTGAGATGTGGAGCACTTTTTTCAGTTAGAGGGTGATCAATCGGTGGAACTCTTTGTCATATAGAGTTGTGGGGACCAAATTATTGATTGTCTTTAAGACAGAGGTAGATAGGTTCTTGATTTGTAAGGGGATCAAAGTTATAGGGAGAAGGCAGGAGAATTGCGTTTAGAAACTTATTCGCCATGATTGAATGGCAGAGCAGTACTCGATGGGCTGAATAGCCTAATTCTACTCCAATGTATTATGGTCTTATCTCTGCTCAGCTTATCTAATGGCCACTTTTTGGAAACAATGGGAGAACAGACAAGGGATTTGTTGGCTGTACTGTTACTTGCAATTCCAGACACTCAACATACTTGAAAAAGATCCATTTTCAATGTAACAGGAGGATTATTAGTTCAATAGTAGCAAGATCTAGACAATAATACTAACCCACACTCAATGAATCAATTGTCTCTCTCCATTTTTAATAAGAACATGGGTGGCATAATACTGCGTGGTCCACTTCCCCACCCACAATTCATCTGTATGTGTCCCTTTTTCGGCTGTTGTGAATCTCTCAAAGAAAACTGAGTTCTCTGCTTTGAGGTGTAAGGAAAACATAAAGAGTGCTCTCTCCCAAATTTCAGTGATGCCTTAGACACATCAGAAAAGTTTTCAGTGATGCCTTAGACACATCAGAAAAGTTTGCAGCATCGTAATTTCAGTAGGGAACTGTGTTCAGCCTTTTAGCCAAATCTGAACGGTATAATTTTGACCAATCTTTTCTCATTTTTTTTAATTCTCAAGGCATCGGTAGGAAAAAGATAGAGATTGAAATAAAATACAGTAGATTGCAGCAAAATGGGTAATTGGGAGATCCTAGTTGCTTTTTACTAACCACTGATATGGATCAATTAGCTCTGACCCTATCTAAACCATTCTTGATTCTAACCAATTCCTATTAGTACAAACATTGAGATGGATGAATTATCTCAAGCAGTTATCAGTGTAACCCTGGACTTTTATCACCATCTACTGGGCTGATGTAGTACCTGCAGGTTGTGATCACATGATTTGTCCTGTTTGAGCTTTGGAAAGTCATGAGAAAATGAGACATCTAGGACAAGAATCTGACATTTGGCAATCAAACTCATCTCTCAATCTCCAGGCCCAGTATCAATTGTATTTTGTAAATCTAATAATGCTTCCATCTCTGCCAGTTCACTTAGTTGATTATTGTAATCACTTAATCCCTTTTTCTATTAAAAAATGTTCTGATACACAAAGTAAAATTTATTTTTCGCAAACCTATTTTATACCCTCAGATGTTCTGTTCAGATGGGCCATCATAACAATTTGAAGAGAATGTGCTCCCAACGTCCCAGGCCTACATTACTCTATTAACACCATCAACAGGAGATTGTGATCAATTATCTCACTGCTGTATGTAGGATGGTGTTATGGGGGAACACCATGACTTGCAAGCTCATCCCAAGTCACAAACTGTCCAGACTTGGAACAATATTGCATTTCTTCACTGTCCTGGAACTCCCACCTTAACAGCGCTATGAGGGTCCCTGCACCCCAAGAACTCCAAGTGGTTCAAGAAGGCAACTCGCTGCCAATTTCTCCAAGGAAATTAGGAATGGTCATTGCAGCTGGCACCCACAACCCATGAGAAAATGAAAGAGAATAGCTACCAAATTTGCATGCAAAGTCACAGCGATTTAACAGCATTCTTATAAGAAAACACACAATTCTGAAGGAGTTTGACTGAGAAGATGTTTTCCTTCATAGGAAAATCTAACACCATAGTTGTACAATAAAGGATCTTCCACTTAAGGTGGTGATGAGGAGGAATTTTCTCTTTCAGAGAATTATTCAGCTTTGAAATTCATCACCTCAGGGGCAGGAGATCTTGGTTATTGAATATATGCAAAACTGAGTGAGATAAATTTTTGATCTAAAAATGAAACAAAAGCTACAGGATGCCAGCGAGAGTAGAATTGAGATCGAGATCAGTTGACCCATGTTCCTATTGTGTGGTGGTGCAATTTGAGAGTGAATAGACTCCTGTTTATGTTCTTATGCAATAATAAAAATAGTTAATCAGTAACTCATTTGATGTGCTTGAGAGGTCTTGATATTGCTTGCAATGCTATGTACATGCTGATTTCTTCTCAGCTTTTACTGGTTCTTACTCTACATTAATATTCTGGACATGCTTTCTGAAAGCCCTTCTTGATATTGGAACTGCTACAGTCATTTCTCCCTGGATCTGGTGGGCTACATACTAACATACTAAATAGTCCAGGGAGCTACAATTGAAGTATCAAATTTAGTTTTTCCATTGCTACCATCCAACGAACACTGACAGCTAGAAGTGAACATAGGAGCACTAAATAAACATTAACACATTCCCACATTTGCAAATGAGCAGTTTAAATTTATTGAGATTATTAGAATTTAACAGAATTATTTAAATTAACTATGATTAGTGATTCTGTGGATGATTTAAAAATACTGGAATTATGTAGACATCTGTATTCAAGACTGTATAAACTGAGTCTACCTGGTCTCATCATGCAATCAATCCGCTAAGGATTGTAAAATCTTAATATCCTTGGAAAGATTGAATTGAATTTATTGTCACGTGTACCAAGGCACAGTGAAAAGCTTTGTCTTGCGAGCAATACAGACAGATCACAGAGTTAAGTAGCATAGATAAGTAAATAATAGGTAAACAGCAACAAAAACAAAAACACAGGTCCAGGCAAATGTTAAGAGTTTTTGAGTCCATTCAGTATTCTAACAACAGGAGGGTAGAAACTGTTACAATACCAGCTGGTGCGTTTGTTCAGGCTTCTGTACCTTCAAGGTTATCTTGTATTTTCCTTATCCAGATTTGACAAAAATGTTGAATGGACACAATGGATGAACCAGATTTTGCATCAGTTCCACCGACATACAAGAACAGCTAACCTTCCATGCTTGTAGTGAGACACTGACCTTGGCTCAGTGCATCCTTGCACATCTAAGGATGTCAATGAGAATGTGCTGAGACTAGCTGAGGACACAGAGATACTGAACCAGTGGCTGCTCTTCAGTTAAGTATTTTTTGCTCAGTTTGTAAGCCAATTCAAGCACAGATGTGTTGGGAACCAAAGAACAATGATTTATGGTGACCAGAAATAAAAGCAATAGTCACATCAGAAAAATCTGTTTTTTCTAAACAGAAGAGATAGTTATTATGTGAAATGAACTGTATGAGAGGGTGGTGGAGACAGATCCAATTGAGGCTTCCAAATTAGAGTTGCCAAGGTGTGAAGTGAAACTATCTTGAATGCCACTTGTAAGAATCCAGTAGATACATGAGCAGCCAAACACATTGGTTCAGTGCTGCACTTTGGGATAGACTGAGATTGTAAAAGGTCTGGCATAAGCACAAGTCTTCCTTTCTCTTTTACTTTAAATTATTAAATAATTTGAACAGGGCAAAACAAAAAAAAAGAAAAATATTATTAAAATGATTGGCCAGAAATAAGGAATCCCACAAAGATGGCGCACTGGAATTGATTCTTCCTTCTGTGCCTCCAAGAACAAATCCTCAGGCAGCAAGCTTTGCAAATATGACCCTCAGATACCTGATAGAATGAAAATGTTGTCATAGAGTCATAGAGATGTGCGGCATGGAAACAGACCCTTTGGTCCAACCCGTCCATGCCAACCAGATATCCCAACCTAATCTAGTTCCACCTGCCAGCACTAGGGAATGACAGTTGGCTTGAGTTCACTGGAAATCAGCCAGGTTCTCTGCTGTTGCTTGCTGATGAGGGACCCTGATTTGAAAGTTTCTGCGTGTGGACATGAGATATGGAGGGGATTGGGCTCGGGTGTTATGCCGCAACAGTGGATTTACCAGTAACTGCCCATATACAAAGTCCATCAGCCGGCATGAGCAAGTGAGCTTGGTGGACCAGTTAGACTTTATCCTGCTGCCAGCCTCCTTAAGCACGTCTCATGACTTTATCTCTCTGGTTTAATACACAGAAAGTCTAGTTGAATTAATTGTGAAGAAAGTTAATGAAATTATGAAAGATGCCAGTCCAGATAAGGAAATCCAGTTCTTTATCAGAAGATGTGTTTGACATCAAAAGCAATTTCTCAAACTGGCAGGGAAAATCTTTCATAAACATAACTGAGGTGGTAAGAATTCATTTCAAATACATTACAGAGTGAACATGTGGGAATTGATTTCAAATCTAATAGTTTTCAGCTGTTAAAAAATGAGATTAGATTGCTTTACAGTGTGGAAACAGGCCCTTCGGCCCAACAAGTCCACATTGACCCGCCGAAGCGCAACCCACCCATACCCCTACATTTACCCCTTACCTAACACTACGGACAATTTAGCATGGCCAATTCACCTAACCTGCACATCTTTGGACTGTGGGAGGAAACCGGAGCACCCGGAGGAAACCCACGCAGACACGGGGAGAATGTGCAAACTCCACACACTCAGGCGACTGACTATGTGGAGTTTGCACATTCTCCCCGTGTCTGCGTGCGTTTGCTCCGGTTTCCTCCCACAGTCCAAAGATGTGCAGGTTAGGTGAATTGGCCATGCTAAATTGCCCGTAGTGTTAGGTAAGGGGTAAATGTAGGGGTATGGGTGGTTTGCGCTTCGGCGGGTCAATGTGGACTTGTTGGGCCGAAGGGCCTGTTTCCACACTGTAAAGTAATCTAATCTCATTTTTTCACAGCTGAAAATTATTAGATTTGAAATCAATTCCCACATGTTCACTCTGTAATGTATTTGAAATGAATTCTTACCACTTCAGTTATTTCATAAGCAGGTAACATTCCTGCTTTTTAATTGTAAATAAGGGCAGCACTAAGACTCAGTGGTTAACACTGCTGCCTCACTGGGACCCAGGTTTGATTCCAGCCTTGGGTGACTGTCTCTGTGGAGTTTAGATGTTCTCCCCATCGCTGCGTGAGCTTCCTTCAGGTGCTCTAATTTCCTCCCACTATCCAAATTCCACCAGTGGAATTTGAACCTGTGCATTCAGAATATTATCTGGGTCTCTGCATGAATAGTCTTGTAACAGTACCACTAGGCCATCGCCTCCTCTAAGCTCCATGAAGGGCTGTGGTAATGATCAAATAATCCGTTCTAATGACACAAAAACAAGAAATCTCTGAGGGGTATTGGGGTTGCGGGGGAGGAGTAGGTTTAGGTTGATCAACTGGTTGACAATCTAATATGTTGCCATGTTGGGGGAAATATACCTGCTTCAGAAAAGCAGAGTCCACATTAACTCTGTGTGATTCAGCACCCACACAGTTGAGGGGTGGCGCATTGGGGGAAAAGAGAGCTGGATTGCCTATGCTGTGGAACCTTGTTGACTCTCCGCTCCAGAACCCTTGGAACCTCTGACTGTTGCAGTTTGAAATTGTCTTCCGTCTGGATCAGTCTTAAAAAAAGATTTAATTTCGGAGGAGATGGCAAAAAATGTACCATCCATCTCGAGAGAGAGAAAAGTAAGTGCTAAATTCTATTTTCTACTTGGTTTTGTGACAGCTGATATATTTAAATCTGGGTAATCACAAAGAGCTCTGGTGTGATGTAGAAATAACAAGTAAAATGTGTTTCCTTCAGAAAATTATTATCGCGGCTTGACTTCGAAAATGACTCACTTCTCCATGATTTCCCACATTAAACAGCAATATCTTGTGATGTCCTTTGTAAGATGTGACTGCGTGAAAACTTGGCGGATGGGACATAAATGAGATGAGATGAAATGAGCAAATGTTATGCCCCTTGGCAGGAAGCTTAGAGGAGCTGAATATTATTTAAGTTGAAACAGACAACAGAAAGCTACAGCACAGAGGAAATTGGGAGTCCTCATGCATGAAACACCAAATGTTCGCATCCACATCCAGCAGCATCCAAGAAGGCAAATGGACTGTTGGATTGACATCAAGGGGAATAAAGAGAGGAAAGTCTTGCCAAAACTATGTGAGGAACAAGTCAGATCACAGCTGGAGTACTGTGAACAATTTTGGTCCCTTTAGCTAAGGAAATCATAGAGTCCCTTACAGTGCAGAAACAGGCCATTCAGCCCAAAAAGTCCACACTGACCCTCTGAAAGGTAACCCACCCAAACCCATTCCCCTACACTATTACTCTACATTTACCCCTGACTAATGTACCGAACCCATGCATCCCGGAATACTATGGCCAATTCACCTAGCCTGCATATCTTTGATTTGTGGGAGGAAACTAGAACACCCCCGGAGGAAATCCATGCAGACAAAGAGAGCATGTGCAAACTCCACACAGACAGTCACTCAAGGCTGGAATCAAACTTGGGTGTGTGACGCTGTGAGGCAGCAGTGCTAACCACTGAGCCACTCACAAAGATAGAATAGAGTCCCTACAGTGTGGAAACAGGCCACTCAGCCCATCAAGTATACATCAATACTCTGATGAGCATCCCACCCAGACCCAACCCATCAACTCTGCATTTCCCATGGCTAACCCATCTAGCCTACACATCCCTGGGTACTATGGGCAATTTAGCATGGCCAATCCACCTGACCTGCACATCTTTGGACTCTGGGAGGAAACCAGAGGACCCACATCAGATATGGGGAGAATATGCAAACCCCACACAGATAGTCGCCAGAGGCTGGAATCGAACCTGGGTTCATGATGCTGTAAAGCAACAGCGCAAACCACTGAGCCACCCTGCCAACCAGGCTCTCACTCTCGACATTTCACATACCTCTATACCATCATAGAAGGACTGCACACTAGCCGATTGCACCACTGGAGATGTACTGACATTGGAGGCAGTCTAGAAAATGTTTAATAAGTTGATATTGACATGGAAAGATTTCCTTATGAGGAGAGATTGAGTAGGTTGGGGCCACACTCACTGAAGTTTAGAAGAATGAGAGCAGACCTAATTGAAACATAAAATATCAGTACCCCTGGGCTTGACAGAGTAGATGTGGGTCCAGTCTATTTCATTTCTAAATATTTAACACATCCAGATCCTGATTGCCACTCAATTCTCAATCTCATAAACCATCATCCTTGTTCTTGATTTCCTCTTCAGCACAAGGTAAGGGCTGGTTAAGGTAGTTTACTGTCTTCAGCATTTCATTGTCTATACTGTGTCTCAGGTCACTAATTGTTGGTGGCAAAGGATAGACTACTACAGAGTGTATACAGAAAAGGTAGATGACTTATTGCATGACAGAAATAATGCTAACGTTAATTACTAGTCAGACAATAATTACAAGGGTTCTCAGGAGCTGTACAGAAATACATCTGTTCCCTATAAAGACTACTGTGGAATGCACTGTCTCCAAGACTGTTCATATCAGCATAGAGATTGGGTGGAGCTAATGTAACTTCACCACTAAATCTTTCAGAAATATTTACCCTATACAATTTACTGTATACCCTATACTTGTTTGACTAATTTCCTTCAGCATGCGCCACCGACACATGATCCTTGTCTGTATTTCCTTGTTAGCTTTATCCCACAGTTGAGAGATAATGGGCTGAATCTTGTGAGGAGAGGGGAATCCTGATTACTGGTTGCAGAACCAACAAGAACTTCCTTTCAGGAAGCCTGTTACATTTTGTTCCATTCAAGCAGTTACCAGGCCAGCAGTGAGCTTTCCCCTCTGATGAAGGGACCCCGAGTGCAGAAATCCAGCTGATCAATTAGAGATCTGTATTCATATAGTATGACAGTATCACCAGGGAAGATACCAATATGATATCTAGACAACACACACCCAAGGACAGGTATCAGTGCTGTATTTCAGGGCCGAAGTGAGGAATGATGGGAGCAGGGTGAGGTGTCATGGAGTCACGGAGTGTTGACCCATGAGGGAGGTGATTAGCAGCAAGTTTAAAATCCTACAATACCAAGTTATAATCGAACAGGTTTATTTGGAAGCACTAGCTTTCAGAGCACTGCTCCTTCATTAGTGCTTCCAAATAAACCTGTTGGACTATAACTTGGTATTGTGTGATTTTTAAAAATTTTGTCCATCCCAGTTCACCACCGGCACTTCCTCATCATTAGCAGCAAGGGCAAGAACAACAGGGTCTCTTTCAGCACTACACCTCTAACCTATTCAGAAGCAAGGTCCTTTTGACTAGCACTGAGTACCTTTGAATTATGGCACTCTCCAGAAGCCCACTGTCAACCCCAATGGTGTTTACCATCAGAATTCCCACACAGTCAACACCTCCGCCTGCCATTGCATGAATACCATTGGCTCATTTGTGGCTGAATGAAGACCTTAAGTGTGATTAATGGCCCATTTTAGGCCTTCACATGAATCTTTCATCATAATCCAAGGTACACTTAGACCTTGACCAGTAGCTGAAATTGATGAAATCAATGTCTGCATTCCCGAACTGATTGTGATGCTGACCTTTACTCCAGTGTGTGGCCTAAACAACATGGTACAGTTCCCTCTGTGTAAGGTTCTATTTATCTCATTTTGTAATGCTGATTGCATTTTTAGATTAACATCCTGAGCAGCATTCTTGCGCAGGCCCCTCCTGGCGAGTTCAGTGAAGTGGTCAATGGTGAGTACCCAACATTGTTCCAAATTATAGAGACTGCACCAACACAATGTGGAGCACGTCAAAAACTGGCCACTTCACATATGAATAGAATGGGATTCTTTGGGAAGGTTAAAGCTGAATGTGAAATTTTAGATAATTAATAAGATATAAAGACAAAAATGATATTTACTCTTCCATCAGTCCCATATTTCAGTTTCTTGTTCTTGAGACTAAAGCTAGCAACCTCCTTTTTCATCCAAAGTCCTCTTTTTGCTAAAGAAAGTTACTCTACTAAGAATTTTTTGAATAAAGTAACTGCAATTGGACCCCAACAATGACGGAATGAGAGTCAAACTTTCAAGCAGCTAAACTCATTGGGATTTGGTATTCCTCAGTTCACAGACAACAATCTGTTATTGGGATTGAACTTGCATTAAATAAAGTGGTAAGAAAAATAGTTATAAGTGAATAGTGCTCAAATATATAAATACAGCCTAAATGAGTAGTGTTGACAGCAGGCACTTAATTATTTAAATTACTTAATAATTACATAATAATTAACAGGTAACAATAAACTCTAGCACTAACAAGGATGATTTACTGGTGGTGGTTAGTAGATAAAAAAAAATCTGATTTATTGAACAGGAGGAAAAACTGTTTAGTTTTGTGTAAGATTACTTCTGAAATAGGCTGAAGAATTGTCTCTTGATCCTATTAAGGACACTGTTCTAAAACTGATCAAAATGACAACAAACTTGAGTGCCAGAGATGCACTGGCATTTGGGACGCTGCAGATGCAGGATCTTAATAAAATATGTTCCAGTACCTGTAACGGGACTAATATATATTTACTACCTCATACTTACTGTAAAAAGACAAATCTATGGATTCCTGATGAGGGAGCCAGCACTAAAAGAAACACAGTCTAGAGACATTGCAACAAAGGAAATGTCCCTATGAAAAGATTTATAGTCAACCTTTATAATTTCACCACATGATTATAGTTCAGATTGGTGCGAAGAGCCTAATTTCTGCTGCTGGCTATAAGGGGCATCTTCATGATTCCCACAGTCATTTAACAAAGGGCTTCCATGAGAGGCAGGGAATCATTTTAATCAAAATTATCAGACAGACAGTGCTGGTGAAAACTGTATTTTTAAGCTTCTTTTGATTTAATACTCAACCAATCAATTGTCTGTCTCACTCATGTTCCACCCCTGTTCCAACATTCCCCAGGGGATTGTCAGATAAGTAATGAAGTGGTGATGAGGTTGATAAGAAGTTAGTTATGACTGAATTGATGCATTATCCCACCCATCCTTTCTAAGTGGTCAGACAGCCTGCAGGCAGGATGACAATTGGTTTGCTCTGGTAAAGAACAACATTTAGATATGCTGTGTAGCAAGTTGGGATCCAAACCTGACTATGTTCCCAGCATTGCATCAAGGTCTAAGGTGGTAAGATTCTGCTGTAGTTGTCAAAAGATTGTTTAGTTCCATGATTGTGTCATCTCACAGATCAATAAACCAAAATGTTTACTCCTCTCCTCTACATTAAATGTCAATACTTAGTTTAAAATTGAACAGTTGTCATCAGTCAAATTGCGAACTGAAATGCAAATTCTATGTCAACCAACAAAACTATCTGCTCTTATATTCCAGGAATAGTGGTTGCTTGCACATCTGAAGCTGGGGATGATACACAGTGAGCACAGAACTGACTTACTCTAGAATCTGCCTCCAAATTCTACTGTTTAAATGGTAGTAAAGCCAATCTGCCTTTGCAGTGGTCTGAGCAATGTTGTGGTATAAACTTTGACTCTTATTGGTGTCAGTGAATAAGACTGATGTTATGTTTTACGTTCAGGTCTTGCATGAATATTGACAGTTTACTTGTATAGCTTAGCAACTCTTTTTTTTTGGTTGTTGCAGATATGCGGGTTTTGCTGAATGATGATGAATTGATATGTGAGAACATAGAACAGTAAGTTTATTTTTTTTTACATAATTGGCCTTTTGTACATATACAGTCGGTTCTGCCATAATGTGGTAGTTTCGTTCACAGGCAACCCCATGGTGTAAGAAGATCATGTAATGTCAGCACCATTTAAACTAATGGAGCTGGAATCGTGTCACAACCAAAACATGCTTTCAAAGTTTGGACTTTATGAACAGTGTCCCCAATTTGTGAATCATGTTATAGCGAGTTCGCATTAATGAAACATGGGTTAAAGCAGAACGACCTGTAGTTATAAAGGCAGACAAGGGCACACAAAATAGGTCTCGCTGTTTTATTGCTATATCCAAAGTGATTTATCTTCTTGTAACCAGCACAGACTGCTGCAAGAATGTATACATCACTTTCCATCAATCTTGCATCTGTAATCTCACACAAACCATGATTCACTTCTGACCTAAATCCTCATGGTCCATTCTTGATAAAGACCTCCTCACTGATCCTCAACTGGTATCCAAATAACCTTGGAATTTGGAGCAATTCCATCAATTTAACAAATCCATAGCTAAATTAACATTTCCAGACTGCCACATACCTTAAACTCACCAGGTAGCTCCTCTATGCAGACCTGCTGGAGCACAGTCAAAGCGTATTAAGCCGTGCACAGAACAGATTAAAGTCCTCGAGAAGGAAATTGGTATCTTAGTTACCTTGTTATTAGAGATGCAGGGAAATCAGTCGCATACTTGCAGTTCTCTGAAGAGCAGAATATAAGCAGCTGTACTTCACCAAGCAGTCAGGTACAGCATTGTGTTGTCTTCTACAATACCTGCTACCCACAGCTGTCATTATACAACCTGTGACAGCTAAAGTCACTTCAGTTATCAGCACGTTTTTCAATGGCTCCTTTCAACCTGCCATAAGGAACTTTGAGCAACATTAGTCAGTCTGCAGTCTGTGCTCACATTGAATAGACAATTTTGTTTTGTTTTAATTGGAGCAAGTGCTTTCAGTTTTTCACAGTGGATGTATGGAAGCAGGATATAATTTGCTTTATTTGTGGGCTTCTACACAGCCCAATGTCTCACTGACTGTACATGAATCATCCCTGGCCTCTCGCAGACATGCTGTCTTCATGAATCACAATGACTTCCAATATAACTGCAGTGTGATTACTGACAGGCATCAGACAGGTCTGTGATCACATTCCAGGAAACAGCAATTATGTTTTTTTTACTAGCAGCAATCATCTATTTACCATTCCTTGTCTCTGCACAACTATTAGTTTCTAGAAGGTAAGGGCTATCCCCTACAGAGCACCTGGTTCCTCTTGGAATTTGTGTTCAACAGCTGAACTGCACTACTGTCGGACCCCTGACTTCACTACAGCCTCTAGAGTAGATGGTATTTTGAGAGGTCTCAAAGCAATTATTTCAATGTCTAGAGATAGCTGTTAAACCACCTAGGAAGGGTTCAATTCCATTCTCGGACAACTGTCTGTGTGGTGTTTGCACATTCTCCCCATTTCTGCATGGATTTCCTCCTATAGTCCCAAAGATGTGGATGGGTATATGAATAGGAAGGGTTTAGAGGCATATGGGCCAAGTGCTGGCAAATGGGAGTAGATTAAGTTGGGATATCTGGTCGGCATGGACAAGTTGGCCTGAAGAGTCTGTTTCTGTGCTGTACATCTCTATAACTCTATGTGCAGGTTAGGTGGATTGGCCGTGCTAAAATGCCCATTGAATCTAGGGATGTGTAGGTTTGGTGGATTGGCTATGCTAAATGCAGTGATAGGATAGGTAGGTGGGTCTGGGTGGGATGTTCTTCGGAGGATTGGTGTGGACTTGATGGGCTGAATGGCCTGTCTCCACACTGTAGGGATTCTGTGCAACTGAACAAAGAGAATCCACTTACATATTGTATACTGTATAGCTTTGCTGGAAATGAAGGCAACAGATGGAGCTACCGGTGAAAGGTGTTTATTGCAGTGGGGGGTTTGACAGTGCAATGAGGATAACTCAGAAAAGGAAGGTTCCAACATTTATCTATAGACAGATTTTTTAACGTTAAATTACAGAACAGCACTTTGGCAGAACATTTCCCTGTATTAAAATCATGTCCAACAGCTGTCCCAGTTCATCTACCGTCAAATAACTTGCATCCATTGAAAGATTAACATTGACATTCATGTCATCTAACCTTGTAAAGCCAATGGCTACTAGAATAACATACCACACACATAAAGATTTCAAAATGTCTATCATTTTCATGTCTTATACAAAGACCTAGCTTTGATTAATCCACCAGTCCTGAGCCCTTGCTGCCTGTCTTAGGGCGCTCTCTTGAATAGCCCAGTATCATTCATTCTCTTGTGATTCCAGCTGAAATGATTGAAGGCAGCTAATCAGACAAAGAGTCCTCTAAAGAAGAGCCATGTCTGACTTGAACTGTTAACTCTGTTTCTCGCTCCACAGATTGGCCATGTTTCTTTGTGTTTGTTAAGGACTCTTGAGAAGTGTATGGCCAATGACCTCTAGCACATTGGGCCTGTAAGACGCTGGCTGTAGACTGCATCACTTCCGGAACTGTATTTGGCCCAGCTGATATTCTGACACATTGGTGGGCTAGATTGAAGAGGTTGTGAGAGTCCAGGCTTGACATCTGCTGCTGCTAAGAAACTGCAACTGGCCTTAAATTTACAATTAGTGCAGAAAGTTAATTAGGGAGAAAATAAATCTGTGTTCCTTGCTTAATCGTTGTATAACAGCCCCTGAAGGAAAGCATTTGAATGTAGACATCTGATGAATGAAGCTTGGTAGTCAATTATGCTATGAGCACTCACTGTTTGAGCTCACACAGAAATGAGAAACAAGAGAGAGGACGGAAACTGTGAAATATCACACCAACATGAATGAATGTATTCAAGAGGGAGGGCAAATTGAAATAAGAAATGAACATGCAATCCACAACAGTGTTAAATTTTAAATTGATTTATACAAGTAATATTTGACAAGTGCCAAGATTGAATATTATGTTCAATGGTAAAATCCATGAATATGTTCTGGGAAATGAGTCAATATTGAGAATTCACTTTGATTCCAGAGCATGATCTATCTGGCAGCTATCGACCAATTGGGGGAATTGTTAATTTCACATTCACAAAAGGGTACAATATCTGTGTCTCAATCATGGCTCATGGGGGGGGGGGAACCCTTTGTGATTATGATAAGAGTCAGTGCACAAACTGTGTCTTATTTTACAGAATCACTGCAAAATATAACTTGGAACAATTTACTCCTGTTGAAATAATGGAGCACAAAGAAAAGGTTAGTGGACAGTGACTAAGATAAATCTTTATTTATTTATTGTTCTCGTTAACTGAAGAAACTGAATTTTGAAACCCAAACAAGTAACCTAAAGATCTGGTCAGTTTTTCTTTTGGGCTTTTTTTAACTTTGCATCTTGTGGCCTCTCCTTGTCCTATAGACTTTCTTTGTTTCAATATATTTCTTTCTTTCGACAAGTTAGGGGGAGGTGAAGGCCCAATGGTATTATTGCTGGACTATTAATCTAGAAGTGAAAATGTGTTGCTGGAAAAGCGCAGCAAGTCAGGCAGCATCAAAGGAGCAGGAGAATCGACGATTCAGGCATGAGCCCTTCTTCAGGGAGCTTCTCCTGCTCCTTGGATGCTGCCTGACCTGCTGCGCTTTTCCAGCA
Source organism: Chiloscyllium plagiosum (assembly GCF_004010195.1). NCBI lineage: Eukaryota > Metazoa > Chordata > Chondrichthyes > Orectolobiformes > Hemiscylliidae > Chiloscyllium > Chiloscyllium plagiosum. The sequence continues at coordinate 54,911,081 of NC_057727.1, read as the reverse complement.
ACACATTTTCAGCTCTGATCTCCAGCATCTGCAGTCCTCACTTTCTCCTATTAATCTAGAGGCCCAATGGTATGGGATATAGGATTGAATTCTACTCGGGCAGATGGTGGAATTTGAATTCAATAAAAAGCTGGAATTAAGAGTCTAAGATGAACCAATTGTTGGGGAAAAACTCATTTGTTTATCTAATGTCTTTGAGGAAAGGAAACTGCTGTCCTTACTGGACCTGCTCTGGCCTATATACAACTCCAAACCTACAATAATATGATTGACTTCCTAACTGGGTGATTAGTGATGGTAAGCAATGCCCACATCTCATGAACGAATAAAAGAAAATGCCCTCCAGCCTGAGGCCTATATGAGGAGAAATTTGGGCTGGAGTGTGGAAACAAGTTCCAGTAATTGGGGGAGATGAAAATAAGTAAGAAGGAAATGAAATCTCGCTCCCAAAAAGACTTCAAGATTAACAAACTTGTAGCAAACTTAATGAAGTAAATTGTCCCAAAGTACCTTCCAGGAGCATTATCAGTCAAAATGCCATATATACAGTCACATAAGGAAATGTTAAGGGATTGTCCCTCACACAAAAACCTGATAGAGTAACAATTATATTAAAGTGCAAGAGGCCAGAATTTCAGGTTTGCTGACAACACTAGGGTCACTGCAAATAGATCTATGCCAGCCTCCTCACCAACTCCGGTAAGGAATCAGCCAGTTCAGCAGAGATTGAAGTCTGGAACTTAGGGCTGCACTGGATAAATGTGTTGAGCTGTTACAATGATCACTGCAGGTGGAAGGTAATGAAGTATCTCCATGTGTGGAGAAGGAACATCATTTTTAATAGGCTTCTGTTGTTCTGATAGACTGCCACAAGATGGCAAAGATAACGCTTTGTAATGAAAAAATCATTGGGTTTCAAACCTTTTTCTATGAAGGTATTCCTTTTAAGTATTAACAAATATGTACATACTTAAGGAACCACTACATGCATAAATTAACTCCCAGTGTTCCCTTTACAAATATGAACTAACGCTTGTGGAACTCTTTATAAACATTAACCAACACTTAGCACTCAACAATTATTAATTAACCCACAGAGAACCCTTTATAAATGTGAAAACATACTCAGGAACTCCTGTAACAATGAACACATCTTCAATGATTCATTATTAACACACCTCAAAGTCTCCCTCCAAACAATTAACATAGTTTGAGTCCTCTGGACATGTTAAGGTACACTCAGATATACAGGTAAAATAATTCTCTGAGACTCCCTGGAACTATTAACATCGAAGGTACCCCTTGAAATATCAAGACAGGCAGCAGCATCCCTTGAAAATATCAATACACTCCCAATGCATCCTTGAAAAGATGAAGAGATTTCTAAGTTTCATTTGCAAATATTAATATGAATTATTGGAAATAGTTCTATCATTCTGCGATACATTAAATTCAACAGAAATTATGTCCTGATAAGTGAAAAAAAAGCATTTGTCAAAGCGATCTGTTCTGAAATCTCATCAGATATGTTGGAAATAGATCTCACACTATCAATCCTCATATTTCATTTCATAAAATCCAGAGTGGCCTGTGTTACACTGTCATACTGCAATGTGTTTCATGTGAAGAACACAACTGATTAGTTATTGTATATTCAAGTAGGTCATCAATAAAAAAAATGTTATTTATACAACCTAAGTGTAACTGAATGCTTTTACAAGTAATAGATTTATATAGACTTACTTGAGCTACAAGAAGTTCATTTAACTCAGTTGGCTGGTTTGTGAAGCAGAGTGATGGCAGAGAAGGACTCTCCTTCTCAGTCTCACCCCTTGTCTGGGGAGTGTTGACCCTCACATTAAACCATCTCCAATTGTCTTCCTCTAATGAAAGAGTGGCCCAATGGTCCAGTCGGACTATAGTGACTACTTGAGTTATTAGCTTTCCGAAGCAGCTAGTTTTCATTTGTCTTTTTGAATAACATATCCGCATCATTTTTAAATGATCCACTTGAAATTTGAATGGTAATGACAATCAAAAATATGGAAGCAATATGATTGAAATGCCATTTATTCAGTAAACGCACTATTCTTTATTCTATATTGTTAGGTGCTAATCACCGAGTATGGTAACCTTGGGAATGGATACTTTGTGGACCCAATGCAGAAGATTTCATTCAAGTTTGATCACTTGAACAAAAATGTTTCTGATATCCAGCCATGTGCCTTAGATATTTCTGTAGAGAGTTGGAGGAGAGCTATAGAATGTGCACTCATCAATTATGTAAAGAAGTACTACCCAGATGGAAACTGCACAGTAAGTGACCTCCAGAAATGATATTATTATTTTCATTACCATCTCCTGATGTGTATGAAAAGATGGAAGACAATATTTTAGGCTGCAGGCCAAAAATCAAACTACAATATGCCAAGAAAGCATGTTCTCAACAAATAAGGTATCAGTACTTGGCCTATAGCCTACAAAAACAGACTTGCATTTATATAGCATTTTTCATGACCACCATATGCCTCAAAGTGCTTTAAAACTAATTAAATACATCTGGAGTATAATCACTGTCATGATGTCAAAGTGTCACAACTAACTCCCTCAAAGCATTGTGATAGCTGACACAGTTTCTCTATGGTGCTGGTTCGAAAACATGCCATAGGACCTTTCATATTTATCCAACTTAGATGAACACTTGGTTTAATGCCTAATCCAAAAAGAGAGTACCTCCAAAAGTGCACTCCCTCAGAGCTGCACTGGAATGGAAACTGTTACTATTGTGCTCAAGCTTCAAGTAATACTTGAACGCAGGACCTTGTGTCTCAAAGGCAAAATGCTACCAACTGAGCCACAACTGCCACTCCTGGTTAAAGTATGGAATACCACATAGCAATCTTCCATCATTTTGTAGCCGCCACCACCACAGTCTTTAGATATTGTGCCTATGTAATGATGTGCAGTGATCACCAAACTGAAAGATTAATAATTGTATCATAACCACGAGAAGCTTGTGAAGCAAATAATTTACAGGCAGAAAACAAACAAAAACATGGCATTTAGAATTACACAGTGTTTACAGAACAGAAGGAGGACATTCAGCCCAGTTGGTATCCTCCCACAGTCCAAAGATGTGCAGGTCATGTGAATTGGCCATGCTAAATTGCCCGTAGTGTTAGGTAAAGGGTAAATGTAGGGGGTATGGGTGGGTTGCGCTTCGGCGGGGCGGTGTGGACTTGTTGGGCTGAAGGGCCTGTTTCCACACTGTAAGTAATCTAATCTAATCTAATGACAGTGACGTCTGCAGATGCTGGAGATCAGAGTTAGGAGTGTGTTGCTGGAAAAGCGCAGCAGGTCAGGCAGCATCTGAGGAGCAGGGAAATTAAAATTTCGGGCGGGTGTCCTTCATCAGAAATGAGGCTGGGAGCCTCAGGCTTGGAGAGATAAATGGGAGGGGGTGGGGTTGGGGAGAAGGTAGATAGGTCAGAGAGGAGGGTGGAGCGGATAGGTGGGAAGGAAGTTTGACAGCTGAGCTGGAAGGTTGGAACTGGGATAAGGTGGGTGAGGGGAAATGAGGAAACTGGTGAAGTCCACATTGATGCCCTGGGGTTGAAATGCTCCAAGGCTGAAGATGAGGCGTTCATCCTCCAGGCAACGGTTGGTGAGGGAGTGGTAATGGAGGAGGGTCAGGACGTGCATGTCCTTGGCAGAGTGGGAGAGGGAATTGAAATGTTCAGCCACAGGGCAGTGGGGTTGGTTGGTGCGGGTGTCCTGGAGATGTTCTCTAAAGTGCTCTGCAAGAAGGCGTCCCATCTCCCCAATGTAGAGGAGATCGCATCGGGAGCAAAGGATACAATAAATGACATGTGGAGGTGAAGGTGAAACTATGATGGATATGGAAGGCTCCTTTGGAGCCTTGGACAGGGGTAAAGGGGGGAGCTGTGGGTGCAGGTTTTGGAATTCCTGCGGTGGCAAGGGAAGGTCCCAGGAGGGAACTGTCTTTGCAGAAAACAGATAGGGGTGGAAAGGGAACTATATCTCTGATGGGGAGTCCATTTGCAGGTGGCTGAAATGTTGGCGGATGATGCAATTTATGCAGAGGTTGGTGGGGTGGAAGGTGAGGACTGGGGGTGGGGGGTTTCTGTCCTTGTTGCGGTTTGAGGGAGGTGTAATGGTACTGGTGGAGATGTTGGGAGAGAAAGAAACGGAGGCCCTGATCATGGCAGATGGAGGTGTAGAGGGAGTGGATGGACATCACCAGCACCCTTCCACTGACACTCTTATTTTGTTTGGCTGAACTGGTCCTCTCCTTCAACAATTTCTCCTTCCATCCTCTCACTTCCTCCAGACGAAAGGGGTAGCCACAGGCACCTGCATGGGCCCAAGCTATTCCTGTCTCTTTGTTGGCTACATAGAACAGTCAATCTTCCGGAGTTACACCAGCACCATTCCCCACCTCTTCTTCCGCCACATTGATGACTGCATTGGCGCCACCTTGTGCTCCCACAAGGAGGTCAAACAGTTCATCAACTTCACCAACACATTCCACCCCGACCTTAAATTCACCTGGATCATCTCTGACACCTCCTTCCCCTTCCTAGACCTCACAATCTCCATCTACGAGGACCGACTCAACAATGACATTTTTAACAAACGCACCGACTCCCACAGTACCTGAATTTCACCTCCTCCCACCCTACCTCCTGCAAAAATGCTATCCCGTATTCCCAATTAATCCACCTCCGCTGCCTCTGCTCCCAAGAGGACCAGTTCCAACACAGAACACACCAGATGGCCTCCTTCTTTAAAGACTGAAATTTCCCCTCCCATGTGGTTGAAGATGCCATCCAACGTACCTCATCCACATCCCGCACCTCTGCCCTTGAACCCCATCCGTCCAATCGCAACAAGGATAGAACCCCGCTGGTCCTCACCTTCCACCCCACCAACCTCCGCATCATCTGCCGACATTTCAGCCAATGACAAATGGACCCCACCATCGGGGATATATTTCCCTCCCCACCCCTATCCGCTTTCTGCAAAGACCGTTCCCTCCGCGACCAACTGGTCAGGTCCACGCCCCCAAACAAGCCACCCTCCCCTGCCACCGCAGGAATTGCAAAACCTGTGCCCACACATCCTCCCTTACCTCAGTCCAAGGCCCTAAAGGAGCCTTCCACATCCATCAAAGTTTCACCTTCACTTCCACACGTCATTTATTGTATCTGTTGCTCCCGATACAGTTACCTCTACATTGGGGAGACTGGACACCTTCACACAGAGCACTTTAGAGAACATCTCCGGGACATCCGCACCAAATAACCCCACTGCCCTGTGGCTGAACATTTCAACTCCCCCCTCCCACTCTGTCGAGGGCATGCAGGTCCTGGGACTGCTCCATCACCATTCCCCTCACCACCTGACATCTGGAGGAAGAACCGCCTTTTCTTCCGCCTCAGAACCCTTCAACCCCAGGGCATCAATGTGGAATTCACCAGTTTCCTCATTTCCTCTCCCTCCACCTTCCCCCAGTTCCAGCTCAACACCGCCCTCATGACCTGTCCAACTGTCAATCTTCCTTTCCATCTGTCTAGTCCACCCACCGCTCCAAACTATCACCTTCATCCCCACCTCCATCCACCTACTTCACTCTCAGCTACCTTCTCCCCCATTTATCTCTCCACCCCTGAGGCTCCCAGCCTCATTCCTGATGAAGGGCTCTGGCCCGAAACGTCGATTTTCCTGCTCTTCGGCTGCTGCCTGACCTGCTGTGATTTTCCAGCAACACACTCTCAACTATGTTCCACATGAGCCTCCTTCCCACCAATCCTTCAGCAGACTTCTATTCCTTTCTATCTCATTGCACTATTGTAGCACCTTATACACCTATGTTAGGCACCTCAACCTTTCCCCTTGGTGTCAAATTTCATATCCCAACTTTCTGGATAAAGTGATATATCTTGAATTGCTCATTGTCTGTTTTCTGAAAGAATTATAGAGTCATGGTGTCATACAGTATGGAAACAGACCCTTTGATCCAACCAGTCCATACCGACATAATCCCAAACTGAATTAGTGTTACCAGTGTGTGCTGGCCCATATGCCTCCAAACATTTTTTATTCATTTACTTATCTAAATGTCTTTTAAACTCTGTAACTATAGCCGCATCCAACACTTCCTCTGGAAGTTCATTCCACACATCAATCACTCTCTGCATAAAGAAATTGCCGCTCATTTCTTCTTTAAAATCTTTCTCCTCTCACCTCAAACCTTGAAATCCCCCACTCTACGGAAACGCAATTCACCTTATCCATAGACCTCGTTATTTTCTAAACCTCCATAAGGTCACCTGTCAACCTCCTCTGCTCCAGCGAAACAAATCCCATCTTATCTTGGAGCAAATTACTGCAGAGACTGAAAACAACAAATACTGGAGATCACAGCGAGTCAGACAGCATCCATGGAGAGAGACCAAGAAAATGCCTCAGGTTTAGATGACTCTTCATCAAAAATGAAGTGAAGTGTGAATGGACACTGTCTGACCCATTATGATCTCTAGCATTTGTTGTTTTCGGTGTCCATCCTATCTAGCCTCACCTTATATCCCCAGGTTTCCATTCCCAGAAATATGCTGGTAAATTCTTCTCAACCCTCTCTAGCTTAATACTATCTTTCCTATAACAGAGAGACCAGAACTGGACACTGTCTTTCAGAAGAGGCCTCACCAACGTCCCATACATCCTCAATATAACATCCCAACTCCTATACGCAAAGGTCTGAGCAATGAAGGCAAGCGTGCTAAGCACCTTCTTAACTACCCTATCTATATGTGGTGCAAACTTCAAAGGATTATATACCTGAATCCCTAGGTCTCTCTGTGCTATAACACTATCCAAGGAGGAGAAATGAGGACTGCAGATGCTGGAGATTAGAGTCAAAATGTGTGGTGCTGGAAAAGCACAGCCAGTCAGACAGCATCCAAGGAGCAGGAGAATTAACGTTTAATCAGGAATGATGAAGAGCTTATGCTCGAAACGTCGACTTTCCTGCTCCTCAGATGCTGCCTGAACGGCTGTACTTTTCCAGCACCACACTTATTAACACTCCCAGGCCCTACTTGTAATTGTAATTGTATGAGTCTTTTGATTGTTTATTTGATCAATGCATTTTTTCAAATTAAATTCCATTTGCCACTTTTCAGCCCATTAACCAACTGATTAAGATCTCTTTGTAACCTTAGATAACCTTCTTCACTGTCCACTATACCACCAATCTTGGTTTCATCTGCAAAGTTACTAATCATGCCTTCTATATTCTCATCTAAGTCATTTGTACATATGGTAAACAAAAGTGGACCCAGCACCAATCTCTATGGAAGACCATTGGTCACAGGCCTCCAATCCGTTAAAAACCCTCCACCATCACACTCTGTCTTGTGCTGTTAAACAATATTTGTATCCAATTTGCAAATTTACCTTGAATCACATGTGACCTAACTTTACTAATTAGTCTACCACGTGGAATATTGTCAAAGGCTTTACTAAAGTCCAAGTAATCTTTCTCTGTTGACTTTCCTCCTTCATCGTTTTCTGCCAATTTTGATGTTTCTACAACATATGGATCCTCACTGAGATATATTTCCACACCATCTTGTATGTCAGCTCAGATAGTGAGTTTGTGAGGTTAAGCTGGAATCTGATTAGATTCCCTACAGTGTGAAAACAGGCCCTTCGGCCCAACAAGTCCACACCAATCCTCTGAAGAGTAACCCACCCAGACCCATTCCCCTACTCATGCACCTATCACTATGGGCAATTTAACTTGGGCCAATCCATCTAACCTGCACATCTTTGGACTGTGGAAGGAAACCGGGGCACCTGGGAAAACCCACGCAGATACGGGAGAACATGCAAACTACGCGCAGACAGTTGCCTGAGGTTGGAATTGAATCTGGGTCTCTGGCACTGTGAGGCAGCAGTGCTAACCACTGAGCCACCATGCTACCCTAAACTGGTAAAAGAAAAGAGAACAGAATCACACCCAACAATATCTTGACCCTATTTTGGTGTAGAAGCATGTCCAACAGGAATTATTAATTGGTAATCAGGAAGTGGAATCACATCTTCATTTTCACCTCTCCAACCAGAAGTGTGCATTGTACTATTACTTGCCTGTGATAGCCCAACTCAGCACTGATCGAACAAGAGCCATCTCAGTTTAGATGGCTCTCTAAGTGGTTAAACTTGCAATAGGGCCTTTGATTTCTACCCTTACAGGTGTGATTATTATTTCATATTCTCTTGAAACCTTTTGCATTCATTTGTGTTGACAGAATCTTCTCTTTGGCAGGTTTATGGACAAGCATATGGCAACCACTGCCAAGTTATCACTGCCTGTATTGAATCTCATAAATATCAGAGACATGAGTTCTGGTAAGTTACATTCATGTGCTCAATTTCTCTCAATCTTGTACCATCTACTTTACGTAGACAAAAAGAAAAAAAAACAAGCAAGATATTATATAACCAGAGAGACATTTCCAATTTGCCTTCTTTTTTTCTGATGCCATCATTTTCCTCCTGTGGTACACTTCCACCTCTGAGAACTTCCCAGTCACACCTCATTGGACTCACGTAAGCTGCAACTGAGAGTATCAAAGAGCCCAAACCATTTGGTGGGGTGTCATGAAGGGACAACATTTAAAATTACAGGCCATCTGAGAATAAAAGGTTGAAGCAGCCATGCTGTTTTTTCAAGTAGGGGCTGTGGACCAGACTTCCCAAGTAGTGGCATTCACATGCAATTTACAATTCCACTCCTTTTTTTTCCACATAGGAAAGAGCTCTGCATTTCTGACAGAGTTCTTTCAGAAGTATAGAGCCGTACTTTCATCCTGACAGGTCCATCATTTTGCACAACAGTTAGGGCAAGACAAATCACCCTTCCTTCTATCACAGCAGTCAGTTACCATATTCCAAGGTTTCAAGGTGCAGTATCGTAGACAGACAGTTTGACAACTCTTGTGAAAGGGTAAGTGCATAGAGTATGTATGAGGTTAGGGTGCTGGGAGAATAGGTTGACAGGTGAATAAAGGGAAGTGTGACAGGTAAGTAGGATGCCAGGTGGGTAGATGCAGGGTGCCAGGTGAATAAGGTGCCAGGACAAAAAGGTGGTAAGGGGCCAGATAAATTATTGAAAGTTCAGCTCACAGTGAGTAACAGACACGACTACTCAAAGCCAGTTGACAACCCACAAGGCACAGGTTAGAGGCTATCCAGCTTCAATAATACCCAAGAGACTTGATACCATCCAAGATAGACCAGCCCACTTGATTGCCAGCACATTCAGAGACATTCACCCCTTCCACCACTGACCAACAGTCTCAGCAGAGTATACAATTTACAGGAGGTACTATAGAAATTCACAATAGAAAGACTTCCAAACCCACATCAACTACCATGTAGAAAGGCAAGGATAGCAGATACACAACCAATTGCAACCTGTCCTCAAAGCCACTCACCATCAGCATCACTGGGTCAAAATCCTGGAACATTCTCCTTCACAAGAATTGTCGGAGTGTCTACACCAAATAAAGAGCAACCGTTCAAGAAGGAAGCTCACTGTTACCTTCTCAAGGGCAGTTAGCGGTAGACAACAAATGCTGACCTCGCCAACAAGCCAAATCCCCTGATGAATTGCATCAAAAGATTTGTTACAATCGAAAGAAAATTTGTCAATTGTAGATGAAGCTAAATTTTAGAAGCAGCACAAATTGACCTTAAAAGGAAAAGATCGACCTTATCACAAGGAGATCAACAGAATCCACTCGGTTCTTAAGGTACACATCATAACAGACATATGTGAGAAACCAGTATTGCAAGCAGGGCAGATAACACTGAAAGGTTCTTGACAGTGGAGCAGAGAAACTTCACAGTGCCTAGTTATTAAAGGGGAATACTTAATCTGCAATAGTGTGTCACTTTCAGAAAATGTACTAAAGTAGGTACAGTCACAGAAAAGCAAGAATTTAAATAGTTACCCATACAAAGAGGTCAATGAATTAGAACAGTCTACAATAGAAAAAAATGCTATCTGATGTGTTTCCAGTAGAGATACGTGATTCAGAAGTACTTATTTGGCAAGAGGATATTGATGTCAATGGACAATGCAAAGACTTCAAGCTTGATGCAGGGGTGTCATAATATTATCATATAGTGAAACCAACAATCGTGTAACTCCATGTTCCAGGAGGAATTAAGATGAAAGATTATGCTGGAAAAAACTCTCCAACATGAGAGAACTTGTATGTGCCCCAGAATTAAGAATTCTCATTCTGGGGCTAGAATTCTTCACAAAATTGAAGAGGTTGATCAGCAGAAGATAGCCATTGCTAACAGAAATACCTAAAATTAATCAACATTTTGAGGAAATTCATTATGCATTACTCATACTGAAGAAAGATGAAACATAGTACAACATAGAAACTGCCACTTTGCCCCACCATGTCTGCGTTGATTATGATGCTATTCTAAACTAATCCCACCTGCCTGCACATGATCCATATTCCCCTATTCCCTTACCTGTTCATATGTCTATCTAAAAGCCATTTAAACATTGCTATTGCATCTGCTTCTCCTACCTCCTGTGGCAATGCATTACAGGCATCTACTAACTAAAAAGAAACTTGCCTCGCACACTCCTTTAAAGTTTCCTTCTCTTACTTAAACCTGTGCCCCATAGTATTTAACATTTCCACCTAGGAAACGAGACTCTGACTATCCATCCTATTCATGCCTCTCATAATTTTATACACTTCTAACAGGACACCCTTCAACCTCCAGTGATCTAGCAAAAAAGATCTAAGTTTTCCCAACCTCTCTTTGTAGCTAATAAACTCCAATGCAGGCAATCTCTTCTGTACCAGTTCCAAAGACTCCACATCCTTCCTACAGTGTGGCAACCAGAAATACACACAATTCTGAATGTGGCTTAACTAAAGTCTTATACAGTTACAACATGACCTGCCAACTGTTTTATTAAATGGCCCAACTGATGAAGACAAGTATCTTATTTAGTTGTGTTGACACTTTCAGGTAGCCAAGGATTTGGACCCCGAGATCCCTCAGGATATCAATGCTCCTGAGATGCTAAACAATTATGTCTCTGTAAATCTAGGTAGATTCCACATCAATTAATGAAACAAGGTGAGAAACAACTTGGAAAGATGACAATATTGGGCATCATTTCACTGGTTATGAAACCAATTAAGTGGTGCTCAGGCATATTTATGGTACCCAATCCTGGGTCTATCACAGAGCTCCACAAGGCAGAAAGTAATCAATCCCATGCCTATATTTGGCTAAATTATTCAAAAGTTGAGTGTGCAACAACTCACTAAAAACAGTGGATTTCAGCAGATACCTTTGGTTGAGCGATATTTATAATGCGGTTTTGCTTCATTTGAAATTGTCGTAGTTCCAGAGGTTTCTCTATGGACTCTACCCAACATTTTAAAACATCATCAAGAAATCATGGATGACACATTGATAGGGTGAAACAATTGAAGAGCATGATCAGGGAATGTACGCAGTCTTCAAACACTTACCAGCAGAACAACTTGTCCTCAGTGACAAATATGAATTTTCCAAGGAATCCATTAGGTAGATGGGCTAATGACAAATCCACAGAAAAGCAAAACCATCAAGGTGTTTGCCACTCCAAACATCAATTCATGATATAATTTGAATTTTCAGGATGACTGAACAGTTGGTGAAAATTTTGTCTCTTTTGACACTTATGACAGAATTTTTGAGACAAATCCTAGTGAAGGGTAAAAGCCAGCATTTTCAGATGTTCCGGCCAACTCCAAAATGGCCTTTGCAATAACCGTAGGTGCTGATGCCTCAGTTACAAGCAAGATGAAGAAATAGGATCTCTTAGCTGCATGGGCTTTGACATGAGCAGTAGTGAGACTAAGAATGCATCACCATTCGTCAGTCATGTGTTGAAGGCTGGCCAGACCAAAACTTAATGGTTGGCCAATGAAAACACATCTTGAAGAATGACAGAATTTCACAATCATGGGTGACTTTGTGGTGTATCTAAGGCTGGTTTTTCCAACTTCTCTTCAGGAAGATAGCCTACATAATATATACCAAGATCGCTTGCGGACCATTATGTGTCTGGTCAGAGCTGGTCAGTGGTGCGTGGTCTTGGTCCGCTGTGAAACCTGCACTATTCACTGGCCAGATCAAAGAGAACCGTTGATACCTACACTTTCCTTACCAGATCATGGGAACATATGGACATAGACCTATTCATTTGGATAATAACATGAGAAATGAGCAGCAGCAGTAGGCCTTTTGGCACTTCAAACTTGCTCCGCCATTTTACAAGATCATGGCTGATCTGCCCCAGGTCTCAACTTCTCTTTTGCACCAGCTCCACATATCCCTCAGCTCCCTGATATTTCAAAAATATGTTACTTCTTTGAATACTTCATGACCTAGCCTCCACAACATTTTGGAGTACAAACTTGCAAACATTCACTATCCTCTGGAATAAGAAATTCATTTGTGTATCAGTTTTAAAAGGAGTGTCCCCTAAGTCCATAGCTATGTCATCTTGTTCAAGATTCCCTGCCTAGTGGAAACACCTTCTCAACACTTACCCTGTCAACCCACCTCAGAGTCTTGTATGTTTCAATAAAATCACTGCTCATTCTTCTGAACTATAATGAATAAGGACTTAACCCTGTTTAACAATTCTTGCTAAGGTACCCTTTTAATCTCAGAATCTGACTAGTGGATCTTTTTTGAACTGCCTCTAATGCCAGTATCTATTTGCTTAAATATGAGAAACAAACTATATACTGTACAGCAGGCATGGCCTCACCAACACCTTGTACAGCTGCAACACACTTCCCTAATTTTAAACTCCAACCTCCTAGCAATAAAGGCTCAACATTCAATTCGCCTTTTTAATTACTTGCTGCACCTGCTTAACCTTTTGAGTTTCATGCACAAGAACATAGATCTCTGTGTTGCAATCTTTGGAGTGTCTCTCCACTTAAATAAGTCCACCTCTTGATTCTTCCTATGAAGATGCATGACTTCACATTTTCATATATTAAACTCCATTGGGAAAGTTCTTGCCCAGTCAACCATTTTATACCCTCCTACAGGTTCGTAATGTCCTCATTACATTATGCCCTCTTAGTGATTTTGTGTTTTCAGAAAATATTGATATATTACACTCTGCCACTTTTTCAAGTCCCTGATATAGAAGATTGAAGCCTCAGAACTGATCCTTTTGGCACTCCACTATTATACTTCCTAATCTGTAAAAAAACCCATTACTCCAGATTCTCTGTCTTCTGTATGTTAATCAATCTTCAATTCATGATAATAAATTACACAATACCAGGAGCTGTTATCTTGTGCAGTGACCTTTTATGTGGTACCTTCTCAAATACCTCTGTAAATCCAAATACACTACATTTACCAATTCTTCTTTGTCAACTCTGCTTATTCAACACACAAAGTACTCTAAAATTAGAATTAGAATTAATGAGAATCAAAATTTGTCACATGCATTCAATTTGTCAAACATGATTTTCCTTTTACAAAACCATGTTTACTTTGTTGTATGACATTGGGATTTTATAAATATCCTACTATTTCTTCATGAACTCTAGCATTTTCCCAATGGCAGTCATTCAGCTAGTGGGCCAATAGCTTCTTGCTTTCAGTTTTCTCCTTCCTTGAATAGGGCTATGAGTTCTGGAACATTTTGACTAATGCCTCCATTATCTCTGTGGCTACTTCCTTCAAAATATTTGGATGCAAGCCATCAGGTCCTGCTGACTTGTTTACTTATAGTCCCATCAGTTTATAAAATTTTTTGTCCCTAATGATAGAGACTGTTACTACGTTTGACTGTTTTTCAAAGAAAGTAAATGTAAAGAATATATACACCACCACTACAAATGCTGTTAGCAGTGTCTTGCAAGCCATATTTGCAATGCATATTACCCCTGATGAGGTTGTTTTGAATAATGGATCACAATTGTAATAAATGCTCCAGCCAATTTGCAGCATGTTCTGGATTTGAGCATTTCATACGTTTGCTGAGATACCCAAAGTTGAATAGGGAAGTCAAGAGTGGGATCTGGACAGTCAGTTCTCATGTGAATTACCAATTCATTCCACTCCAGTGTGCTGCTTGCCATCACAATTGCTGATGGGCAAAGATCTGAAGACCCAGCTGTTCTAACAAAGAGGCCAACTCCACATTTACATTCATGAGGCTATCAAGATGTATGTAGGAAGGAACAGTTCAACTGCAGAAATCACTCTCTATTATGCATTGTCAAGCATGGCAGTTGACAAATATGAATCAAGGATAATAAATATAGAAATGGGATATTAGCAGCAAAGGTACAGTCATTCAGGGAGGTGCAGTCCAGCAGTGATTGCATGTTGTTTGTACAGCAGAATGAATTGCAAGAGGGAACTGCAAGAACCTCATCCCATTCAGCAGCAATCAACCCACCACTGTTTAGTTAGGTTTGTCCCAAGAGGGCCATCATAAAGAAAGAGACTTTTAATTTCACACTGTCAGGAACAGAATTAAAGTCAACCGTGTTCAGTTCCATGATCTGCTGATCTTCCAAGTCTAAACAGAACACATTCCAATTGAAACCTCCAGACTGAATCTTTGAAGTGAGCAACTTTGGGGGAAGACAGGGCTGTTACATATGTAATTATATACACAAATGAGAACAAAAAGATGAGAGAAAAATATAGAGGGAGTTGGATAAGTGTGTAAGGGAATGAAAGGGTCAATACAGAGGAGTACCTTAAGTGCTGTGATGATGTCTTACCAACTTTGTGGGAGAATAGTGTAGTATCTCAAAGTAGTAAGACTTATCATGTACTCCTAGAAGAAAGTGAGGACTGCAGATGCTGGAGATCAGAGCTGAAAATGTGTTGCTGGAAAAGCGCAGCAGGTCAGGCAGCATGCAAGGAGCAGGAGAATCGACGTTTTGGGCATGAGCCTTCCTGAAGAAGGGC
Organism: Chiloscyllium plagiosum; assembly: GCF_004010195.1. Lineage (NCBI taxonomy): Eukaryota > Metazoa > Chordata > Chondrichthyes > Orectolobiformes > Hemiscylliidae > Chiloscyllium > Chiloscyllium plagiosum. The sequence continues at coordinate 54,896,003 of NC_057727.1, read as the reverse complement.
TCATGCCCAAAACGTCGATTCTCCTGCTCCTTGGATGCTGCCTGACCTGCTGCACTTTTTCAGCAACACATTTTCAGCTCTTATCATGTACTCCTCTTCATAGTCTCTGTAACATTGGCGATCATATCAGTGCTATTATATTTAGTTGCTAACAAGCATCTTAATTAACTTATTCCTCTCATCAGAATACTAAGCAGTTTTCCTCTACCAGGCCTTTCAGATCCCTACAATGAGAAGGTGGTGGCAACAAACCTATCCCATGGTGAACAATAGTACAGAGAACCTTGTACAACAAAGGTGGTCCACAGTGATGATTACTTATGCAACATGCTCAATTATTATATTTTAAAAGATTAACCCTCATTCTTTGACTCAGAACAGAATAAAACTTGAATTAGATCAGCAAAATTCCCTAACCTTTTCTTTACCTCTGTTTATTATCAAGTACAGTCCAGCTACTGTGGAATATGCTTAGATTCTGTCTTATAATGCCTTGCTATCAGTTCCTTGGTTATTTAGCTTCAATACTATCAATATTGCCAATAGATTAACTGCACAATGTTTCTGTAACCATTTTGATTTTAGGAATGGCTCTTGGAAATCTGAATGGAAGCTCATGCTCTGCCCACCAAATGCTGAAGTCATGGGGACAATTAAGGTGCAGGTAAGGGTCCAGCAGTGGGTTGTTAGTAACTCCAGTTTGGGACATGGTATAAACAGTTGATGCCTGTGTTACAAACAAGTAGCACTAGTTCCTATCAAAACAAAGTGAAACATTGAGCAGATAGAAAGGGAAATTTGATTATTGCTGTTGTGCCTCAGTACATGCTATGACAGAATGAACTTACTATGAGTGGGTTTTTACAAGCACGCAGATTTTGCATCAAACTTCCTATTGTGACATTATCATTCAACATCTTGCAGTGGTTCATACAATTACAAATTCCAAACAAATATTAATTAATCAATGCTTCACATATTGTATCTTTCAAATATAAACTACTGAAGAAAGTGTTACCAATACTGTTAGAAAGGGTAAAAAAACAACTTCCAGGCAGCAAGCATTGATTAGAAAGAAGCCTATCAGTGGAATTCCCAAAATGCTTTCAACCACAGGAGAAAGAAACAACCGTTATGTTGGTGTGACAGAATGGATTCAGTGGGCCGAATCTGCTACAGAACCGTTAACTCACAAGTTAGTCTCATATCGGAGTCACAATGCGATAGGAGCTCAGCTTTCTTTTTATTAATTTCTTTCTTGTATGAACTTTCTCATGGTCTTTTCTCTCTGGTGACTTTACTTTCAAGGTTGGACAAGATTCCTTGAGCAATGACGACCTTCTGTACCTCACCAAATGAACCACTTTTCACATGAGTGCAGGAAATGACAGCAAATTATTCAAGCACAAAGGACAAGGGCAGCACAGTTCATTGCTCACACTTGGACACTTGTATCATGCCACTGTGTAGTAATCAGGAGTGAATATTATGTTTAATTATCACCCCCTAATCCAGAAACATTAGAATTCCTTGAGCAATGACGACCTTCTGTACCTCACCAAATGAACCACTTTTCACATGAGTGCAGGAAATGACAGCAAATTATTCAAGCACAAAGGACAAGGGCAGCACAGTTCATTGCTCACACTTGGACACTTGTATCATGCCACTGTGTAGTAATCAGGAGTGAATATTATCACCCCCTCATCCAGAAACATTAGATCTATCATAAACCACTTTCTACCACTACAGAGGAGATCAACTAGTTCCATTCAGATCAGGGAAAAAGTATGGAACTTTAAGTTATGTTTTGAGAAAAAAAAGCTCCTGATGTATGATTAATACTGGCAAGGCTAGAATTAGTGACCATTCATAATTTCCAATGAGAAGGTGGAGGTATTTAGACATATAAAACTCTAAGACATTTGACAGTGTAGATGCTGAGAGATTTTCTCCTGAGGAGGTATCTAGAAATAGGGACAGTGTGTTAAAATTAGGGATCATATTTAAGTTGGGGGTAAGCAGAAATTTCTTCTCTCAATAGTTTGATAATCTTTGGATCTCTTTCTCTTAGAGAGCTGTGGAGTCCTAAGACAAAATCAGGTGGAGATGTAGGGGTTTTGCCTGTTGGACAGCCAGCAAAAGACCCATGCTTCCCCCTCCAGGGAGGGCCCTTGCAATCTCACATGTAACAGGCATTGCTTCGGCCATCAATGAGTCATTGCCTGGACTCAAGACCCTAGAGATGGAAGTCCCACCTAGCAAGAACAGTGAGCCTTCAGTACTTGGACTTGGCAGTAGCATGGCTGCTGGCAGAAGAGCATCCCCGATGTTCTAGGATTGCGGAGGAGTCAAGACTAAGCTAGGTGATTGTTTGGAGCAGGAAGGTGATACTCATATTGGGTGCTTTGGAAAGGACGAGAGGAGGAAGGATGTAAGATCAGATGGGAAGTAGTGTCAGGGTGTTGCTCCTAGTTGGTACCCTTTGACCTATTTCCAGTCCCTAGGTCAGGTAGACCTTTTGGGTATGTTATTTTGCAGCAGGCCTGCCTACAGCTTAGTATTCCCAGCAATGATGGGCTTGATGCTTTTTGTGGTCCATAATTGAGCACATATTGTCAACAATTGGCAGCATGGTTGGACTTTCCAACCCAAAACTTAACTCTGTTGGAGGCAGGAAGGCAGTGGGGTTTGAGTGTGCCACCATGTTGTCTAATTATGTATTCTTCTTGCCTCCAAGCTTGCCACCTTTAGCTGACGATTTCATCCTTAGTCACTGAATATATTCGAGCATAAGGTGGACAGAGTTTGAACTATAGGATAATCAGTGATATATACCCATTGTGTTGAACATATGTTTGTGAGAGAGAATATGTGTATGTAATGGTGTGGTGGGAGGAGTAGTAGCCCCAAGATATTGACCCTGTGACAACAGAAGAACACAATTATATTTCCAAGTTCTGATGGTGTGTGGTTAGGAGGGAAACTTGCAAATGGCAATGTTCCAATATAAACTGCCCTTGTTTTTTTAAGTGGTTGGAGTTGCAGCTTTGAGAAGCGGTGCTGAAGGATCCTTAGCTGCAATGTATCTTGTAGATTGTGCACTAGTAGTAGAGAGGGTAAATATTTAAGGAGATGGATGGAATGCCAATGGTGTCAAGCTTCTTGAATGCTGTTGCAACTCTATTAATTTCAGGCAAGCAAGGAATATTCCATCACATTTCTGACTTATGCCTTGTCAATGGTGGACTGGCTTCAGGGAGTCAGGAGTATGAATTACTCAGTACAGAATTCCAAGCCACAGTATTTGTATGGCTGGTTGAGTTTGGTTTCTGTCCCAGGAATTTTTTTCTGGAAAATGCAGTAATGATAATGCCATTGAAATATCAAGGGGAATAGGTTAGATTATCTCCTGTTGGGAATGGTTATCGTCTGAAACCTGTGTGGGGTGATGTTTAATTCTGCCACTTATCAGCCTAAGCCTGAAGGTTAGCCAGGTTAGTATGTGTTAGTTGCAAATGATGCTGAAAACTGTACCATCTTTAGCAAATATTTCCCCTTCTAAACTTAAGTTGACTAGAAGGTCATTGATGAAGCAGCTGAAGATATTTGGGAGTAGTAGCTAACTCGAAGAGCTTGGGTTTAAGTACCACCTGTTCCATAGGTATATAGTAATGTAGTTGAACAGGTTGATTAGAAAATATGTAGAACCCCAAGGAACTGCTGCAGCAATATTCTGGGATGGAGATGATTGCCTCAAATTCCTTTGGGCTCGATATGAAATAGTGAGATTCCCTTGATTCCAATTGACATCAAGGTGCTCGAGTAAAATTGAAACCGTATTCAGTCAAATGATGCTTTAATGTCAAGGGCAGTCACTCTGCCCTCGCCCTCAGGTGCTCATCCCTTTTATTTATATTTCAAACAACACTATAATGAGAACTGGGCTGTGAAAATTCTGTACTGAGAAGCCATACTGAATTAGACTGTGTTGTTTCCCCAGACTTCCATCTAGACCACAGAGTGACTTTATTGGAATGTTAACAAGTTGAACTTACGCACAAGTTCCTCCCCTTTCTGCATGCTATCCTATTGATCTTCCCTCTCAAGGAATATCTTTTAATTAGTAAACTGAAAAATTACATCAAAAGAATAATAATTATCTGGAAATGTGTTTTAATTATTCAAGAGCTGTTGCTGACATTTATAAACCTCTTGAGTTAGTACCTGGTGACAGTGAGCCTTTTGTTGTTCTGAGGATCTTCATGTATAATGGAAAGAAACAGCAGTGAACAATAAGAAATTGATAAACCAATCTACTGTGGATTCTATCCAACCTATTTAGTTTTTAGTGCTACAGTTTGAAAAGCAAAAAGGAAAAAAATAGCAAAACACCAGTAATCTTGCACCTTTTTTAGATATTTTCTAATCAATTTATACAGAGATGTCATTACATTTTCAGGAACTAATGGAACTTGATCCCGACTTCCTGGTTCAAAGACAGAGACACTACCACTGCACTAAAAAAGCCTCTTAACCTGCATCTTTTTCATATCTTTGTTAAATTTCCATGATGTTGAGAACCCATTTACCCATAGTCATCTTTATTTGTTTTACCTGATTACTACGATACTTTGAAAATCTAGCCCCGCTATTCCCAGAGTCAGCACAGAAGTTAAAAATTTTAAAGAAGTATGCAAAATTTCCCAAGTTACCTGAATTTTAGACCCAAGTTGACAAAAAGCATGGACCAGGTTATCGAACTTAAAAAGAATGACTATTTATTCCAACTAAATAGACTGTAACCACAAGGAAACAATTATGAACTATCAGCCTATAACTCTTCATGTTCAACCTCCAGTCCCCTTATTAATTCCCCTTACATACAAACAGACATAGACATCAAAGAAAAAGGTGTTATGGCCAGAGGGAGAAACTGGAAAAATAGTTCAGTGGTGCCTGTTCAAAGGAACATTCTTGTTCACTTTCTTGTGCTGATCAGAATGCTGATTCTCAGTCTTCTTTCTCTAGATACTTTCGCTGGTTTGTAGGAGGCACAAGATGGTTCATACATATAAAAGTATCTCTCTTATTAATTAAAAGTCACAGTCTACAGCAACCGCTGAAAGTAAAATACACTGCTTTTGATAAAGCTTTTACTGCAGAGAACAGAGATAGCTCTGAGCTGAGGGTGGTCTTATGGCTTCTTATTATCTTGTTCACACACCCAACTTGTTCAGTTCAGAACTAATTGCGTAATTGTCAGGAGGCAGAAGGCCTTAGTTATTGATAATTTGTCACTAGCCAACAGTCTAATCAGCTATTTGTAGCTAGCTGAACCTCCATTAGTACACAGCCTTGGTTCTGGCTCATCTGCATCCTCACCTACAACCACTTGAACCAGCAACTGTCTGAATAGCACTTACAATGAGTATAAAGTTACTTGTCTTTAAAAGCTGCAATAATCCTTTATTTTTTTTTCCAATTTCAGTCCACAATAAAAATGCAGAAAAATAAAAACACATGGCCCTTACATTATAATCTTTGTTTCAATTTATAATGTGATATCTTTACAGTTCTTTCAATTAGCATAACATTGACTGGTTCATATGAGTGTCTGCATTTCAGCTTCTTTTCATGGGTGTCTATTAACAGGCTAGTTTATTTAATATCCTGTTGCACAGCAGTTAAAAAAAAAATCAAAAGTGAAGTACAAGATTAATAAATATTTAATTGCAAGTTTCAGACAATTGTTCTAAGATGAATTTATTTATTATACTGTGGGGACAGGAGGGCGCTACCATTAAACTTTAAGTGTGTCTTCACAACGCAGTTTGCTTGCTTGCATCTGTACTAGGTATTCCTCAGAATTTTCAACATGTAGTGTATGTTATATATTTTTATTTTTAAGATATGGTAGGGAGATTAGAATCCTTTTACAAAACCTGCCTGAGTATTGTAAACAATAGCTCAGAGTGTCATGCTGGAAAAATACAGCCAGTCAGGCAGCATCCGAGGAGCAGGAGAATTGACATTTTGGGAATAAGCTCTTCATCAGGAATGAACCTGTGGACCACAGTGCTGATCGATAACTTGGAGAAGGGTGGGGCTGGGGGAAGGTAGCTGGGAATGTGATAGGTAGATGAAGTCACATCTCACCCTCTCATTTACCTCTCAGCACCCCTGGCCCACAAGCCGCATTCCTGATGAAGGGCTTAGAACAAAGAACAAAGAAAATTTACAGCCCAGGAACAGGCCCTTCAGCCCTCCAAACAAGCTTATCCAAAATCCACTGGCTAAACCTGTCGCTCAATTCCTAAGCATCTGTATCCCTCTGCTCCCCACATACTTATGCATCTGTCTTAAATGAATCTACCATGCCTGCCTCTACTACCTCTGCTGGCAACGTATTCCAGGCACCTACCACCCTCTGTGTAAAGTACTTGCCGTGTGTGTCCCCCTTAAATTTTTCAGCTCTCACCTTGAAAGCGTGACCTCTTGTTATTGAATCCTTCACCCTGAGAAAAAGCTTATCTCTATCTACCCTGTCTATACACTTCATGATTTGGCAGACCTCAGTCAGGTACTCCCCTTAATCTCCTTTTTTCTAATGAAAACAATCATAACCTACTCAACCTTTCTTCATAGCTAGCACCTTCCATACCAGGCAACATCCTTGTAAACCTCCTCTGCATCCTCTCCAAAGCATCCACATCCTTTTGCTAATGTGGCGACCAGAACTGTAAACAGTATTCTAAATGCAGCCAAACCAACTTCGTGTACAATTTTAACATGATCTGCCAGCTTTTATACTCAATACCCCATTCAATGAAGGCAAGCATATCATATATGCCTTCTTGACTACTCTATCCATCTGTGCAGCAACCTTCAGGGTACAATGGATCTGACCTCCCAGATCTCTCTGTTCATCAACTTTTCCAAAGGCTCTTCTGTTTACTGTATAATTCATTCTAGAATTAGACTTCCCAAAATGCATCACCTTACATTTGCCTGGATTGAACTCTATCTGCCACTTTTCCACCTGACTCTCCAGACTATCTATATTCTCCTGTATTCTTTGACAGTCCCCTATGCTTTCTGCTACTACACCAATCTTCGTGTCATCTGCAAACTTGCTGATTATATCAACAGTGCCCTCTTCCAGATCATTTATGTATATCACAAACAACAGTGATCCCAGCACTGATCCCTGTGGAATACTACTAGTTACCTTTCTCCATTTTGAGAAACTCCCTTCAACTACTCCGCTCTGTCTCCTGTTGCTCAACCAGTTGTTTATCCACCAAGCTAGAACACCCTGCACACCATGTAACATCACTTTCCCCATTAGTTTACCATGGGGAACCTTATCAAACGCCTTACTGAAGTCCATGTATATGACATCAACAGCCCTTTCTTTATCTATCAACTTGGTCACTTCCTCAAAGAATTCTTAAGTTGGTAAGGCAGTGATTCCAGCACTGATCCCTGTGGAACACCACTAGTCCCCTTTCTCCATTTTGAGAAACTCCCTTCAACTACTCCTCTCTGTCTCCTGTTGCTCAACCAGTTGTTTATCCACCTAGCTAGAACACCCTGCACACCATGTAACTTCACTTTCCCCAACACCATGTTGCCTATCACTGATAAGCCGATTCTTTTCTCTTTTCCAACTATAAATAGATTTTATCTCTCAGTATCTTCTCCAGCAACTTTTCTACCACTGACATCAGGCTCACTGGTCTGTAGTTACCCAGAATATCCCTCTACCCATCTTGTACAGGGGGACAACATAAGCAACCCTCCGATCCTCCGGCACCTCACCTATGTTTAAGGAAGCTACAAAGATATCTGTCGGAGTCCCAGCTATTTGCTCTCATGCCTCCCTCAGCAACCTGGGATAGATCCCATCCAGTCCTGGGGATTTGTCCACCTTAATAACCTCTAGCCTACCCAACACATCTTCCCTACTTATGTTGACGATTCCTCCTATCATCCACGGTTCATGAACCTTGCCTTTCCTATCCTTTGCTTTTAAAGGGACATGCCTATCCTGCACTATTTTTAACCTACCTTTGAAAGCCTCCCACATATCAAATGTGGACTTCCCTTCAAACATCTGTGTCCAATCCACATTTCCCAGCTCCTGCCTAATTTTGATATTATTGGCCTTGGCCCAGTTTAGTACTCTTCCCTTAGGCCCACTCTCATCTTTGTCTACAAGTATTCTAAAACTTACAGAATTGTGGTCACTGCTCCCAAAGAAATCCCCCACTGCAACTTCTACCACTTGGCCTGGCTCATTCCCCAACACCAGATCTAATAATGGCACCTTCCCTCGTCGGACTATTGATATACTGCTCTAGAAAACTCTTCTGGATGCTTCTTACAAATTCTGCGCCATCCAGACCTCTGACGCTAAATGTATCCTAGTCACTATTGGGAAAATTAAAATCTCCCATCACTACTACCCTGTTGCCTCTACATCTTTCCATAATCTATTTACCTTTTTGTTCTTCTACCTCACTCTCACTGTTGGGAGGTCTGTAATACAGCTCCAACAATGTAACTGCACCCTTCTTATTTCTCAGCTCCACTCATAATCCTCATGACTCAAGCCCTCCATTGTGTCGTCCTTTAACACAGCTGTGATATCATCCCTGACCAGCAATGCAACACCTCCCTGCCTTTTACTTCCCTCCCTGTCCTGTCTGTCTGAAGCGTCTGTATCCTGGAACACTTAGTAGCCAATCATGCCCTTCCTTCAACCAATAGCATCATACTCCCAGGCATTAATCCAAGGCCCAAGTTCATCTGCCTTACCCACTATACTCCTTGCATTAAAGTACATGCACTTCTGGCCACCAATTCTTTTGCGTACATCTGCTCTCAGACTATTCTTCTCCTTATTAATGCTAACTTCATGACTCTTACAGTCTCCAGTTTCACCTCGCTGTCTACTTGTCTTCTCATCTGATTCCCAGCCCTCTGCCACATTAGTTTAAAACCTCCCCAATAGCAGTAGCAAAAATTCCCCAAGGACACTAGTTCCAGTCTTGTCAGGTGTAGACCATCCAATTTGTAATAGTCCCTGCTTCCCCAGAACCAGTCCCAGTGTCCAACAAATCTGAACCACTCCCTCTTACACCATCCCTCAAGCCACGTGTTCATCCTGTCTATTCTTTCTTTTCTACTCTGGCTAGCGCGTGGCACTGGTAGTAATCCCGAGATCACTACCTATGAGGTCCTCCTTTTTGACTTCTCTCCTAGTTTCCTGAATTGTGCTTTCAGGACCTCATCTCTTTTTTTACTTATATCGTTAGTGCCTAACTGCACCAAGACAACTGGCTGTTCACTCTCCCCTTTTAGAATGCTCTGCAGCCGATCGGTAACATCCTTGACCCGAGCACCTGGGAGGCCACATACTATCCGGGAGTCCCGTTTTCAGCCACAGAACCGTCTTTCTGCTCCCCTTACAGTAGAATCCCCTATGACTCTGGCCCTGTGAGCCTTTTTCCCGCCCTTCTGAACAGCAGTGCCTGCCATGGTGCCATGATCCTGGCAACTGCTGCCTTCCCTGGGTGAGCCATCTCCCCCAACAGTATCCAAAACGGTATACCTGTTTTGGAGGGAGATGATCGCAGGGGACACCTGCACTGCCTTCCTACTCTTTTTCTGCCTTTTGGTCACCCATTCACTGTCTCCCTCAGCAATTCTAACCTGCGGTGTGACCAGTTCACTAAACGACCTCCTCAGCATCACGGATGCTCCACAGTGAGTCCATCCGCGGCTCCAGAGCAGTCATGCAGTCAAACAAGAGCTGCAGCTGCACACACTTCTTGCAAGTGTGAGAGTCAGGATCATCAGCCACGTCCCTGAGCTCCCACATCAAGCAAAAGGCACATGCCACGGGTCCCCTGCCATTGTAAGTGTTAGCTTTATATCAACTAACTAAAACCAGACAATGCACTTAAATATATGAAAGCAAAGAAAGAGAAAAAATAAAATCCTTACCTTACAGAGTCTTTTTCCTCTGGTTGGGGGTGGGGGCAGGAGGGAGATACTACATGTGTAGTATCTCGTGTTTAGCTGCTGCCCAAACATATAGTAAGTCCTTACCTTCCCGGCACACTCCTGGTCTCCACGTCACTCTGTCTCCTGCTACTCCCAGACAGGCTTATGCCCAAAATGTCGACACTCCTGCTCCTCGGATGCTGCCTGACCTGCTGTGTTTTTCCAGCAGCACACTCCAGCATATCCAATCCTCACCTTCTCCTATTGTAAACAATAGAATAAAACTGGTAAAGGTCTATAAATAATGAGATTTGACAGCATTGCCCCTTTTCACACCAGCCTCTGGAAAGGAATAATTTGGTTAGGGATAGTCAATACAGTTTTGTGAAGGGTAGGTTGTGCATAACTAACCTTATTGATTTCTTTGAGAAGGTGACAAAACAGGTGGATGAAGGTTAAATGGTTGATAGGGTGTATATGGACTTCAGTAAGGCGTTTAATAAGGTTCCACAAGGTAGGCTATTGCACAAAATACGGAGTTTCGGGATTGAAGGTGATTTATCGATTTGGATCAGAAATTGGCTAGCTGAAAGAAGACAGTTGATGGGAAATGTTCATCCTGGAGCACAGTTACCAGAGGTGTGACGCAAAGATCTTTTTTGGGGCCAATGATCTGGATGCGGGCATAGAAGCATGGGTTAGTAAATCTGCGATTACACTAAGGTCGGCAGACACTCAGGTGGATACTGCACAAGGACGTTGTGGGTTACAAAGGAACATAGATAAAATGCAGGGCTGGGCAGAGAGGTGGCATAAAGTTTAATGCAGAAAAGTGTGAGGTAGTTCACTTCGGAAGAAATAACAGGAATGCAGAGTACTGGGCTAATGGTAAAATTCTTGGCAGTGTAGATGAACAGAGAGAGCATGGTGTCCAGGTGCATAAATCCCTGAAAGTTGCCAGCCAGGTTGATAGGGTTGTTAATAAGACATATGGTGTGCAGGCACTTGATGTTAGGGGGATTGAATTTCGGAGCCACGAGGTTATGCTTTAGCTGTACAAGACACCGGTAAGGCCGCACCTGGAGCACTGCGTTCTGGTCACCGCATTGTAGGAAGGATATGGAAGCTGTGGAAAGGGTTCAGAGCAGATTTACTAGGTGGTTGCCTGGTATGGAAGAAAGATCTTATGAGGAAAGGCTAAGGGAACTGAGGCGGTTTTCATTGGAGAGAAGGACGTTGAGAGGTGACTTAGTAGAGACGTATAAGATAATCAGAGAGTTAGATAGGGTGGACAGTGAGAGTCTTTTTCCTTGGATGGTGAAGGTTAACATGAGGGGACGTAGCTTTAAATTGAGGGGTGATAGATTTAGGACAAATATTGGGGGTAGTTTCTTTACTCAGAGAGTAGTAGGGGCGTGGAACGGCCCTACTACCTGCATGCAACAGTAATAGACTCGCTGACATTAAGGACATTTAAATGAGCATTGGACATACATATGGATAATAATGGAATGGTATAGGGTGTAGGTTTGCTCGCTGAGCTGTAGGTTTGATATCCAGACGTTTCATTACCTGGCTAGGTAACATCATCATCAGTGGCGACCTCCCAGTGAAGCGAAGCTGTTGTCTCCTGCTTTCTATTTATATGTTTGTCCTGGATGGGGTTCCTGGAGTTTGTGGTGATGTCATTTCCTGTTCATTTTCTGAGGGGTTGATAGATGGTATCTAGATCTATGTGTTTGTTTATAGCATTGTGGTTGGAGTGCCAGGCCTCTAGGAATTCTCTGACATGTCTTTGCTTAGCCTGTCCCAGGATAGATGTGCTGTCCCAGTTGAACTGGTGGGTTTTCTTTTCCTCCGTGTGTAGGGCTACGAGGGAGAGAGGGTCATGTCTTTTTGTGGCTAGTTGGTGTTCATGTATCCTGGTGGCTAACTTTCTTCCTGTTTGTCCTATGTAGTGCTTGTGGCATTCCTTGCATGGAATTTTGTAGATGACGTTGGTTTTGTCCATGGGTTCTACTGGGTCTTTTAAGTTTGTTAGTTTTAGTTTGAGAGTGTTGGTGGGTTTGTGTGCTACTAGGATTCCGAGGGGTCTTAATAATCTGGCTGTCATTTCTGAAACTTTGTTGATGTATGGTAAAGTGGTAAGGGTTTCTGGCTGTGTTTGGTTTTCTTGTCTTGGTTACAAGTATTCAAGAAGAACGGATACTCAAAAAATACAGTCCGCAGATTCCTCAAGAACAAACCAAGACAAGCAGAATCCAACTCATCTCTACCATATATTTTGTCTTGTATAAAATAAATTCAGTTGTGTAAGATCCTCTCCATGACTAATAGCATTAAGCCTTGTCAATTTCTGTCTGAGTTTGGGAACAAAACCACTAGGTTAGGTAGTACTGTGATTTCACAGCTACTCTTGGAGAAAGAATTCAACTTTTTTTTTCAAAAAAGCAATGTTTTATTTGCATACTAAAATAGTCAATGCAGAAAGATGTAAAACCTTGATGTCTTCCTTCAGCAAAAAAAGCAAGAAACAAGCAGAGCAGCTATACAGGCACAATGTGATTCATGCAAGATAATAGACAATAGGTGCGGGAGTAGGCCATTCTGCCCTTCGAGCCTGCACCACCATTCAATATGATCATGGCTGATCATCCTTAATCAGTATCCTGTTCCCGCCTTATTTCCATAATCCTTGATTCCACTATCCTTGAGAGTTCTATCCAACTCTTTCTTAAATGATTCCAAGAGACTGGGCCTCCACTACCCTCTGGGGCAGAGCATTCCACACAGCCACCACTCTCTGGGTGAAGAAGTTTCTCCTCACCTCTGTCCAAAATGGTCTACCCATTATTTTTAAGCTCTGTCCTCTGGTTTGGCACTCACCCATCAGCGGAAACATGTTTCCTGCCTCCAGAGTGTCCAATCCTTTAATAATCTTATATGTCTCAATCAGATCCCCTCTCAGTCTTCTAAACTCAAGGGTCTACAAGCCCAGTCGCTCCAATCTTTCAGCGTAAGGTAGTCCCGCCATTCCAGGAATTGACCTCGTGAACCTACGCTGCACTCCCTCAATAGCCAGAATGTCTTTCCTCAAATTTGGAGACCAGAACTGCACACAATACTCCAGGTGTGGTCTCACCAGGGCCCTGTACAGCTACAGAAGCACCTCTTTGCTTCTATACTCAATTCCTCTTGTTATGAAGGCCAGCAAGCTATTAGCCTTTTTCACTACCTGCTGTACCTGCATGCTTACCTTCATTGACTGGTGTACAAGAACACCCAGATCTCGCTGTACTGCCCCTTTACCTAAATTGATTCCACTTAGGTGGTAATCTGCCTTCCTGTTCTTGCCACCAAAGTAGATAACC
>NC_057727.1:54867887-54880722 GCF_004010195.1 Chiloscyllium plagiosum | reverse complement strand
GTTGCAGATCCAGAATTGCCTTCTCCCTGGTAGGCTCGAGCACCAGCTGTTCTAAGAATCTATCTCGGAGGCACTCCACAAAGTCTCTTTCTTGAGGTCCAATACCATCCTGATTCTCCCAGTCTACCTGCATGCTGAAATCCCCCATAACAACTGTAGTAACATCTTTGCGACAGGCCAATTTCAGCTCCTGATTCAACTTACATCCGACATCCAGACTACTGTAGCCTGTAGATAACTCCCAAGAGGGTCTTTTTACCTTTAGAATTTCTCAGCTCTATCCATACTGACTCTACATCCCCCCGCACAAGGGACTGAATATCATCCCTTACAAACATGGCCACCCCACCCCCTTTACCCATCAGTCTGTCCTTACGATAGCACGTGTAGCCTTGAATATTAATTTCCCAGGCCCTGTCCACTTGAAGCCACGTCTCAGTTATCCCCACAGTATCGTATCTGCCAATTTCCAAGAGCCTCAAGCTCATCCATCTTATTTCTAATGCTTCGTGCATTCATATATAGTATTTTTAATTTGTCACTGCCTTCACCCTTCCCATCAACTCCTATTTCACTCAACCTTACAGCATGATCCCTTTTTGAGTTTTCTTTACAGCATTATCCCTTTTTGAGTTCATGTTACATTTGATTGACAAACCCCATTTTTACATGTAGCAAACTTGAGAGTGCCTCCTTTCTGTTGATTGATTTCCTTCTATCAACTGACTGTTTTTTTCGCTTTGAGTCTTCCTTTGCTTCTATGTTGTCCAAGGATATTCTCCTGGATTCTCTTCCTTTATCTGTCCGTTCTCAGTCCCTACCTGACCTTCATGTGAAAGCTGCAAAGAAGCAATTGAATCTTTTGTAGCACTTTTGTACTTCAAACTTTCACAAATATTTGATAAAATTGCTCATAAAAGACCATGAGCTAAGGGTGAAGCTCATGAAATTGAAGGCAATTATTGACTTGATTAAGAAATTGAGCAGCAGGAGGGATATGGGTAGGTTCACAATTTGCAGGATGGGATTGGTGGAGCACAGTATGGATTTATCAGAAAGATACTTAGATTCCAGGGATTAAACTAAGCGGAGCGATTACACACACTGAAATTCTAAATGCCAGAGAATAAAACCTAAGGTCTGATTTGATTCAACCTTTCAAGATCTTCAAGGAAATAGATCAGGTGGATAGAGAGAAACAAGGTGGAGAGTCCAAGACTAGGAGCATTGTCTTAAAATTAGAGCCAGACCTTTCAAAAGTGAGATTAGGAAGCATTTTAAACTTAAAGCATCTTGCAAAATTAGAGACAAATTTGAAATGTTCTTCTACAAATACCAATGGATGCCAAAACTATTGTTACTTTTTAAGTGTGAGCTTTATAGATAATTTATTAAGCAAAGGTATTCACAGATATGACACATGGAGGTCAGTGGCGGATCAGCCATGATTTAATTGGATGACAAGAGGCTCAACGGGCTAAAAATCATATTTCTGAGTTCTTATCAAAGCCGTTCTTTATGGAATATGTTTCCAAGCCCAGCCATAATGCTATATTCACCATATTACAGATTAATTCTAAAAATATATTATCTTGTATCTTATATCTCCATTTTAAAAAATTTAACAAAGGGTCAAGGAAGTAAATATCATTAATGTCGTGTACGTGGTCTCTCAAGAAGTATCTGGTATGAAGATACACAACACACAAGTATAGCTCATGTAGTAAAAGAGATCATTACAATATAGATAATACCTGACAGTGATAGGAAACAGTGTAAAAATCAATGCTGGAAGAATGTTTCTAATGGAGTTTCTCAGGGATTGATTTTAGGACTTGCTTTTCCTATCAATGATTTGAAGTCAGAGTTCAAATGTAGGAGATAATTTCAAAGTTTGCCGATGATAAGAAACTTAGAAACATTGTTAAACTGACGGGACAATGGAGAGCTCCAAAAAGATGTAGACAAGTTAATGGAGTGAGCAGATAGATGGAAGATGAAGTTCAATGCAGGTATTATACATTGTGGTACGAAGAATATTGACAGAAAATAAGAGGCATAATTTTTAAGGGTGTGAAGGTGCAGAGGGGTGTGAGTATATGTAGAGGAACTACTAGCAAAGTGGTGATGTCACTGAGCACCAAAGTTATAGGCCATAGGTTCAAATCCCACAGTGCCAGATTGTGAATTTTGAATTCAGTAAAAGAATGAAATAAAAAGCTGGCCTTGTAAGTACTGTCAATTGTTCTAAAAACTCATCTGGTTCATTAATGTGAAGGAGATTTGCTGTCCTTACCCACTCTGGCTTACATCCAACTCCAGACCCACAGCAATCTAACAGACTTTTACAAGTCCTCTGAGCAACGAGGGATGGGCAATAAACAAACCTTGAGAATCATTTGAGAACAGATAGGCCTGCATCCCACAAACAAAAAGTTGATGAATCATTGAAAGACAGGTGCAAAGAGCAATGAATAAAGCATGGGATTTATTAATATGAGCATACATTACAAGCAAGGAGGTTATGGTGAATTTATACTAGACATGTACATTTACAACCTAGTAAAGTTAGCAAAGCATTGACAAGGATAATCAGTTAGCAAACATGACTAATGCTAGGAATGATGAGAGATAGCATATTGTTGATTAAATGTCATGCCATTTTGAGCAACATACCTTGATGCACAAAGCTGGTTCACCCATAAATCATGGATTTACAAGATTCTCCAGTTCTCCTTTTACTTGTGGATGATGTTAAAAAAGATTTTTTTCCTCCCTGTCCCTCAATTGTCCCAATGCAACTTTTTTTTTAAAAATTGTTTTTTGTTTCAATTTAATAAATATAACATCAACTTCTTGGAGAAAACAATTTCCAAATGGCATTTCAAACTCATGACTAGAATACAGTGTCAGTTCCCAATTCGCACTGTTCCAGATTTCATCTTTCATCGTATCAATGGATAAGCCCATTCTTATTTGCCTGTGCCATCATGTTTTCTGTTCACATTCATCCAAATCTGGAAATAGATTACCCAACCATTGCCTTGATGAAATAATGTGTAAGGAATATTGGTAATAAGAGAAAATGGGACACAGATAAACATATGAGGTTTTTAAATTTTCATTCTAACTTTTCCTCCCTCAGGCTCATTACTTTGAGGAGGGTAATATCAATTTGACCAACAATGTTGAAGTGAAACAAAACCTTGCTCTAAAGGTAAGGAAAATATACATTATATCCAAGTGTATATATCCGTGCAATTTTATGCATCAGCAAGGGATCTGCTCTTATAAAACTGGATGTAAACTCTAGTTTATACAGCAGAACCTCGCACCAGTAAGCTCTCTGATATGACAAGCTCAGCTTCCAGATTGTGAAAACATGATGTTAGAACTAAAATGATGCTGTGAGCGCAAGATTAAGGGACAACAGAAGACCAGAGGGTTGATTGAATAGGATTATATAGCAGCTGTGACAAAAGCAAGGATACAATTGGAAATGGCTAATGGAATAATGAATGGGGCAGGGGTTACCAATAGGAGAAAGTGAGGTCTGCAGATGCTGGAGATCAGAACTGAAAATGTGTTGCTGGAAAAGCGCAGGTCAGGCAGCATCCAGGGAACAGGAGAATCAACGTTTCGGGCATAAGCCCTTCTTCAGGAATGAGGAAAGTTTGTCCAGCAGGCTAAGATAAAAGGTAGGGAGGAGGGACGAGTAAAAGTACTATTGGCCAACTGAAGGCTGAGTGAGGATGTTGTCAATGACCATGGGGAAATGGCATCATGCTGAACGATTATTTTGCTTCATTATTCACAGCAGAAAAATGAGGATAACTTGCTAGGACTCTCAAAGAAATTAACAGAGGATCAGGCACAGGGTCTAAGTAAAATTAGCCTAAGTAAATCATCAATGTTGAGGTATTGAATGGGAACTGAAGAGTGACAAATCCCCAGGGCCTGATGGTTTCCATCCACGGGTGTTAAAGAAGGTAGGAGAGTACATTGCTAATGCCCTAACCATAATCTTTAAGATCTCCCTGGATTCAGGAGTTCTACCTCTCGATTGGAAATTTTCTCATGTCACTACACTCTTTAAGAAGTCTGACAGAAGGAAACCAGGGAATTATAGACAAGTTAGCCTAACATCTACAATGGGGAAATTGTTGGATTCTATAATCAAGGGTAACTGATCACCTTGAAAATATTTTGGTTATCAGAAAAAGTCAGCATGGATTCATAAAGGGTAGGTCATGTCTGACAAATCCCACAGAATTTTGAAGAGGTGGTAAAGGTGGCAGTCAAATGTAATTCAATATATGTTGTTTATATGGATCTTTGATGAAGTCCCACACAAGATACTGTTAGCTAAGATGGAAATCCATAGAAACCAGGGCAAATTACTGACTTGGATAGGAAATTGGTTGGATGGCACGAAACAGAGAGTTGGAATAATGGGTAAATACTCAAATTGGCAGGACATAACTAGAAGTATCCCACATGGATCTGCGTTGAGACCTCAATTGTTCACAATATTAATTATTTGACTAAAAAGTCAAATATCCAAATTTGCTGATGCCACAATTGAGGCAGCATTATACACAGTGTTGATGACTACATAAATTTACAACAGGATATTTATAGATTAGGTAAATGGGCAAATCTTTGGCAGATGAATTTTAATATAAACAAGTGTAAGATTATCTGTTTTGGACTGAAGCAGGATAGATCAGGGTATTTTTCACAAGGCACACCAAGTTAATTACAGTGGATGTCCAATGAGATTTGGAGGTTCAGGTTGTGGCTCTTTAAAACGGCACCAATAAGTGCAGCCAAATGGTTAAGAAGGCTGATGGTTTGCTGGCCTTCATATCTAAAGGACTGGAGTATAGGGTCACAAACATGATATAAACTCTAGTCAGACCCTACTAAGACCTGTGAGCAGATCCGGGCATCATGCCTTAGCAAGGAGGTAGTTCAAAACAGGTTTACCCAGATAATACCTGGACTTTAGGGGTTAATTTATGAGGAGAGACTACACAAATTAGGCCTTTGTTCTCTTGAATTTAGAAGGTTAATCAAGGTCTTCTGAATATTAATAGAGAAAAATAGGATAGATAATGATAACGATTTCTACTGGTATAAGATTCTAGAAAGAGGAAGCACAGCCTAAGAATTAGGGCCAGGTCATTCAGGAGAGTTGTTAAAGTACTTGGAGGTTTGGAACTTTCTTCCTCAAATGGCAGTTTGTACTGGAACGTCCTTCAGAGGGTTGGTGTAAATTTGATGGGCTGAAGGGCCTGCTTCCACACTGGAGGGATTCTAGGATTCTAATTAGTTATAAAGTGACAAGTGGTTCTGAAACAGGACAGCAGAGTCATTACTGACTTGTTCATCATGCAATCTGTGAGCTCTCTGAGTGCAATATAGCCAGGTTAAAATGATGGCAGAAATGAGCTGAGTTATTAGCCCGTCACTCACTGTCTGGGAAAAGACTGATTCTGCTGCTATGGCAGAGAGAAGTAATTTTGACTATTGTGAGTTTCAGTCTCACTGAGGGTAGATTTCTTTTGTGTGCTGTATGTAGCTCAATCTGTGCAAAATAGACCATGACATTGTTCATGATTACACAACGAACAAATCTTGATCCATTGTGTTGCCAATAGCTTGCTGTAACGGGCACTGGATTTTAAAAGAAAATTTGACAAAAGTCAATGAACTTTAGCCTCAAGACAGTAATGAACTATTCTAAGCTAAACTTCCTTTTTTTAAAAAAGAGTTCTGTCCGCCAAAAGACTGTAAGTTCTCAGCCCTTTGCATTGAAAATTCTGGGAAGAGCAGTAGGATTAGTGAAATGGATCACCCTTGAGCCTGGGTCATCATTACATTCCGAAGCTAGGGGTGATGTTAATATGGCTATAAAACAGTGGAGCATGTCAGAAAAAAATATAACTTGCAACAAAGGCGGTTGTACAGGACATTGGTTAGACACTTTTGGAATACTGCATTCCATTCCGGTCTCCCTGCTATAGGAAAGATCTTGTAAAATTTGAAAGGGTACTGAAAAGATTCACAAAGATGTTGCCGGGGTAGGGGTCTTGAGCTACAGGGATAGACTGAATAGGCTGGGGCTGTTTTTCTAGCAATTTTCCTTGGAGCATCAAAGATTGAGGGGTGATCTTACAGAGGTTTTTAAAATCATGAGGAGCATGGATAGGGTGAATAGCCAAGGTCTTTTTCCCAGGGGAGGGGAGGCCAAAATTAGAGGGCATAGATTTAAGGTGAGAGGGAAAGATTTAAAAGGGACTGAAGGGGCAATGTTTTCACGCAGAAGGTGGTGTGTGAATGGAATGAGCTGTCAGGAAGTAGAGGAGGCTGGTACAATTACAACATTTAAAAGGCATCTAGATGAGTATATGAATAGGAAGGATTTTGAGGGATATGGGCCAAATGCTGGCAAATGGGACGAGATTAGTTTAGATTTTGGACAGCAGAGACGAGTTGGACAGAAGCATCTCTTTCAATGCTGTAAATCTCTATGACTCTAAAACTTGTGACCTTTTCCATGGCATGCACAATTCCATCTTCCCCAAACTGATGAGGTTACTCCTCAATCTGTTTAATTTTAGTCTAAGCGATAAATTGAGATACCCATGGATTTGGAAGAATTGCAGATTTTAACCCCCGCTCACACAATTACGCTCTCCAAGGCTTGAGGACAATGTAAATCATGCTAGGTGCAAAGGGCTCTGGAAAAGCACACCCATTCAGGCAGCATCCGAGAGTCAATGTTACGGGCATAAGCTCTTCATCAGGAATGAGAGGAATGAGGCTTGTGGGCCAAGGAGGCTGAGAGATAAATGGGAGGGGGGGGGGGGTGGGGGTGGGGGTGGTGGGGGTGTGGATCTGACGAGGGGGGTTACCAATAACCATAATCGAGATTAGAACATGAAAGTAGTGATTGGGCTTCCAGTTTATCCTACACATGTAGTACTTGTTATTCTATATGCCATTTTATTCTCATAGCTCTCTATTCACCTTACCTTGAACTGCCTGCCGAACTTGATCTGGTTACTTGATCTGGTTAATTGATCTGGTCTCTGCTTCACTAACACAAGTATTATATTTCATAGACTCCCGACGCGTTAAAGAACTAACTCATATGCACTTAATCTCAGATCAACATTCATTCAACCACTGGAAATAGTTGAGTGTGGGCAGGGAAAAGAAGGTATTAAATGAGGTTACGACAGTTATTCAGGGGAGGGTAGAAATGGACTGAAGGCTCCCATTTTTTGTACAACCACCAGCCCCAAATGCAACTATTGGTGACACCTTATCTTAAGCACAGTGACATTCCCATCAACTTCCAAGCAAAAGACAAAAGCAAAAAGAGGCTTGGGGAAGGCAGGCATGATAGAAAAAGAGAAAGGCAGAAGAGACAAAACAACAAGACAGAGAGAGCTGAAACATGAGTCAATGATCATATTCTCTCACTCGTTTGATGTCACAGGAGGTTGACGACCTGTCTTACATTTCCATCTTCTTTCTTTCACTAGAATGAAAGTGAAGGAGCTGCAGAGTTTGTGAAAGTTATTGAAAATGCTGACACTGAATTTCAGGTAGCTCTACCACAGCATATGTTACCTATTCATTATGTTTTCTGATTCATCAAGTAAAAAACTGCTAATGGCATTCACTAGCATTATATTGCTCAGATGGATGGAATCAAGATATAAGGTAATTAGGAATAACATGACAGACTTACTGTCCAAATTTGCTTTCCATACTATTCAGATCAATGGTGATGATAGATATAAAGGCAACCTTTATCAGTACATCATCTCAAGAATTTATATTTTACAGGCCCTTTCTTTTCAAGTACAGTTAGTCCTATCATTAATAAAGATGACAACTGTATGTTTATGTGGCTTAAAGGATTAACAATACATTGAAACTTTTGCATTCTTTTTACTTCCCTATAGACCTTGCCATGAATCAATCCTTTTGTACTGCAGTTTATGTTTTGTAATTTTAGATGTTAAACATTGAAAATTTAGGCTTACTGCCAGCTGAATAAAAAAGACCCACTGTGGTGATGTTAATAAAATGTTGCAACCTGACAGCCGGTCAATAGCTAAGATTACACTCTATTGGGTAATACATTGTTGAATAATTCACGATAAAAAGACAAACATGCAGATGCTTTATGCAATAAAACTAGTACACAAGTAGTATTTTTGTTAAAAAAAACTGCAAGAATCAAAATCTCTTGTTTCCTATGCAGTACTACTTTCATCTATCAGTAAAAACCAAATTGATTTCACTGCAAAATAGCCAACTGTGTTTTTCTCCAATTCTTCCAGTGCACAGCTTTAGCCCCCACACACAGACCTTCTTTTGAGAGATTGTGTAGGGTCTGAGGATTCAACCAGCACACATCACCACTAAAACTACTGGACTTCATATAAATATATTTATTCACCTCCATGCTTCACACTATCCAGACTTAGATGCTGTTTTGCACTTCTGCTTCATCATGGATTCAAAATCTTGGAACTCTACACAAGTGCTGCACAAGTAACTTTTCCACATAGAACACAGTATTCCAGGTGACCTTGCATCATCTTCTTAAGGACAATTAGAGATAAGCAAAAAAAATGCTTTCCTTTCCATAGACGCACACGTCTTGAGAAGGACTTAATTAAATCTGAAGTGGATGGCTGAGAGCAAAGGTTTTTAGTCAATTTTAGCCAACTGCAATTTATATTGAAAACAAATTCCTGAACATCCATAGTAACCACAAAGGAGGTCAGGTGACAGGTGTGTATCCTTTATGAATCTGTTTCTCTTTCAATTTTATTTTCTTAAAGACATAGCCAGTCAGCATTATCTAGATGATGCACAAGTCAAGCTAACTTGCTATAAATTGCTCTCCAAAGAATGAGTCATTTGTTAGTCACAGATACCCTCCTCAAGACCTGATTTGAAGATGTGTATTTTGGTTTAGGTGGGCCACTATCTTTATTGTAAAAACTTTCTTGATTGCCTACAACACTAGGATAGTGTATAAATTGTATAGCAGCCAGAGATTACATCATTTGCAAATGACATCTATAGTGATGAAACATAAATCATTTCCTTCTCAAATAAACTCAATTGCATTGCTTCACGAAGATAGCAAAAAAACTTTGATTTTTATTACTGAAGCACATTTTAACTGTAAACCATTGTAAACCGATTGTCAAGTTAGAATTGATTGTAAAGCAACTTTACAAGTGACTGAAAGTGGAATCTTTTGCATTCTGAGCTGCAAGTGATTATTCTTCTGTTCTCTCTTCCTCCAGGTTGGTCTAATGGAGAATTATCAGAAGTTGGATTGTCTGCTTAAGGGTCTTCGGCGCCAACTGCCATTTACACACACAACAATTGATTGGAACAAAATCATCAATGCCAAGATCGTCAGAGAGATAGACCTAGCACAGGCATTAAGAGAGTCTAAACCTGAACGTCTGAATTTTCACTGATACCTTTGGTGCCTGACTCATAACATAAACAGTCATAATGTTTAAAAATTAAAGTGCACAAATTGAAATACAATCTGAGTTTATCTTAAATCTATATTCACATCATCCATACGCAAGAATGAACAAGACACATTGCAAAAAAAAAAATTTGTACTCAAGGTCACGTCATTAACTGATAGAAAACAAACTTTTCCAATCATAGCAAGCTAACTTTGGCTACAGTCATTAATTATAATAGAGCCTAAAGTTTCAACTCCCACAAATTTAGCTTGGAAATATGCATTGTATGATGTGCAAGTAGTTTTTCCCACTATGATCAGTAACAAAGTATTTTTATTCTGTAACCTGATCTGAATTTTAATAAGGTATATACATAGGAGATTTTTTTTTAAAAAAAGTAATGCATTGCCATGACCATTATGCTTGTCTGATCCACTCATCTAAACCAGTGTCACAGTGATTGGCACTGCTAACTTTCAGTGCCAGGAATCCAGGTCCAATTGCAGCATTGGATGACTATTGGTGCGGAGTTTATACTTTCTCCCCATACTGCGTGGGTTTCCTCCCACAGTCCAAAGATGTGCAGGTTAAGTCGGTTGGCCTTTCTAAATTGCCATGTAGTGTCCAGGGGTTGTGCATGCTAGGTGGATTAGCTATGGTAAATACAAGGCTATCGGGATTTGGTTGGGGGGTGGGGAGAAGGTCTGTGTGGACACTCTTCAGAGGTCAGTGCAGACTTGATGAGCTAAATGCCCTCTATCTCCACTGTAGGAATTTTAAGATTCTATTCTATGAAGGATTGGCTACCTACAGCCAGAAAAACAATTATTTGAAATTTTCGAGTTTGGAAAGATAAGAGTATGTATTATTGTACTGATTTTCACATCCTGAAGTTGTTCTGACGTGTTTCACAGCCAATAAGTTACTACAATGTTTGCCACTAATTTGCAGGAAAACATGGTAGCCAATAATCAGGTCCTCAAATAGCATTTGATCAGCTAGTGTCTTTTGCTGGTTACGGCTGGGGCTAAGCATTGAAGAAGTTCTACTAACCGTTTTTTCAAAATAATTTGTAGGCGGCACGGTGGCTAGCACTGCTGCTGCACAGCGCCAGAGACCTGGGTTCAATTCCCGCCTCAGGCGACTGACTGTGTGGAGTTTGCACGTTCTCCCCGTGTCTGCGTGGGTTTCCTCCGGGTGCTCCGGTTTCCTCCCACCATCCAAAGATGTGCAGGGTCAGGTGAATTGGCCATGCTAAATTGCCTGTAGTGTAAGGTAAGGGGTAAATGTAGGGGTATGGGTGGGTTTCGCTTCGGCGGGTCGGTGTGGACTTGTTGGGCCAAAGGGCCTGTTTCCACACTGTAATCTAATCTAAATCTAATTGTATGGGTCAATTTCTATGTTCTTAAATGGGTAATTTAATTTATTTTAATCTATTTAATAGCTAATGCAAAAAAGACACCATCTGAAACAAAACTTCACTCTTATTACTGCAATGAATTGTCAGCTCAGATTATCTTCACTTTTGTAAATATGGTATGAATCCATAATTATTTCAGAGGAAAGGGTGATGCCACTGAATCAAATTAGCACTAAATTAAATGGATTTTGTACAAATGCAAGGGGATGTGCAGCCTTGCCAAATAGCTAAAAGGAAATACACTCTAAGCACCTGCTGATTAAAATAAGCAGCATCACATATTCAGTTGAGTTAGATTATTTTTCACATTAAACTGTCTCAAGCTGCTTTAGTTATACCCAGTGCAAAGTTAAACCACAAAGCAATATTCATGAAAACATCAACTTCTGTGCCAACTTTAGAGAGCGAGTGGCTGTCGTCAGGATACCATAATAACCTAAATGATGAAAGAAATCAAAATTTTATTTCTGATGAAGAACAGTGTCTTTAGAGTTTTACCTTTTTTGCTTAGTCACCCAGTATTTTGCAGGGAAGTTAAACAAAGTATTTTTACCATCAGCCAAGGCCCAATGCTTAAGAGATCCCTATCTCCTTTAAGGAAACTCCTGGTGTTTGGTTTTCAATCAGCTTTTTTTCTCCTAGTACAGCCAGGACCAGAAAATCTGAATGAATATTGTCAATGTTGAGAAAGGAACATACCTACATATCCATATGCAAACAGACTTCTTTGAAAAATTGGGTGGTGCTCGCTGGGCCAACATTTATTTCCCATCCCTAACTGCCCAAAGGGGAGTTGACTCAACCTCACTGCTGAGAGTCTAGAGTTACGTGTATATTAGACCAAGAAAGGACAACTGATTTCCTTCGTCACAGTGAAGGAGATGGGCTTTTATAATGATTGACGGTGGTTGCCATTAAGCCAACTTTTAATTCCAGAACTTTATCAAATTCAAAGTACCCCAGAGCATTGGATTGCAAGTCCTGTAACATTACCACAACACCAACACCTCCCCAGAGACTCCAATAAACTTTGACTGTGAACAGCAGGACATAGTAAATCCTGTTATACAAATAAATTGTAACATATTTATCAGCTGAATATTTTCACAACATAAAATGAGATAGAAATGTAAAAATGCCCTTGTTAATAAATACCTAGAATCTTGCATTCTTCCCAATTCTTAGCCAGTATAAGTTTGGGGCTTTTAATCATATGGACAGTAGTCACTAATAATACATGGATACGGGGAACACGTGTTTAACAACATGTGCAAATTATAAGATGTTCATAGTACATGTCTTCTTTTATTGCTTATCAGAATATTTATGGTATTGTCAATTCAATCTTCATATCAATTCCTTTACTTGGCAATGATCAATCAGTACCTGGGATTGTCAATATTTAATCATCACAAACCTAAGCATTTCTCTTTGGCAGTACTGCCAAAGTTCAGTTTGTTCTTTAATTGTTTTACTTTGCATACTGGTTATGATTTGTCTTTCACAGGTCATAACAGTACAGAGAGATCTGGGTGTTCTTGTACACCAGTCAATGAAGGTAAGCATGCAGGTACTGCAGGTAGTGAAGAAGGCTAATAGCATGCTGGCCTTCATAACAAGAGGGATTGAGTATAGAAGCAAAGAGATTCTTCTGCAGCTGTACAGGGCCCTGGTGAGACCACACCTGGAGTACTGTGTGCAGTTCTGGTCTCCAAATTTGAGGAAAGACATTCTGGCTATTGAGGGAGTGCAACGTAGGTTCACGAGGTCAATTCCTGGAATGGCGGGATTACCTTACGCTGATAGACTGGAGCGACTGGGCTTGTAGACCCTTGAGTTTAGAAGACTGAGAGGGGATATGATTGAGACATATAAGATTATTAAAGGATTG
>NC_057727.1:54823830-54867155 GCF_004010195.1 Chiloscyllium plagiosum | reverse complement strand
AATCCACATTGGTGCCCTGGGGTTGAAGTGTTCCGAGGCGGAAGATGAGGCGTTCTTCCTCCAGGCGTCTGGTGGTGAGGGAGCGGCGGTGGAGGAGGCCCAGCACCTCCATATCCTCGGCAGAGTGGGAGGGGGAGTTGAAATGTTGAGCCACTGGGCGATTTGGTTGATTGATGTGGGTGTTTCTGAGATGTTCCCTAAAGCGCTCTGCTAGGAGGTGCCCAGTCTCCCCAATGTAGAGGAGGCCGCATCGGGAGCAACGGATACAATAGATGATATTAGTGGATGTGCAGGTAAGACTTTGATGGATGTGGAAGGCTCCTTTAGGGCCTTGGATGGAGGTGTGGGCACAGGTTTTACAGTTCCTGCGGTGGCAGGGGAAAGTGCCAGGATGGGAGGGTGGGTCGTAGGGAGGCGTGGACCTGACCAGGTAGTCACGGAGGGAACGGTCTTTGCGGAAGGCGGAGAGGGGTGGGGAGGGAAATATATCCCTGGTGGTGGGGTCTGTTTGGAGGTGGTGGAAATGTCGGCGGATGATTTGGTTTATGCGAAGGTTGGTAGGGTGGAAGGTGAGCACCAGCAGCCCCAGATTCATGTATTGGGAACATTGATTCAAATCCTACCATAGAAGCTGGTTGGATTTAAACTTAGGGCTGCTTTTCATGTTATTCAATAATTTGGTTTTATCATTTTCAAAAGAGTATAAACAACTGGAACTCCTTTGCAAACTTCGAGATGGTGAAATTTCCTCAGAATAATATCCTCGATTTTTTCCAATGATAAATTGATAGCTGCAGCTTGACAATTTTTATTCATTAGAATCTAAAGAACATTTGAAACATGCGGTTGTTGCAAAACCAAGCACAATAATACTAAGTGGCTCAACCTGTATTCTTTCTCCACAGATGGCAAACACAATTAATGCAAATCCACAACACAAATACACAATTAGCACACTTGTCTGCACTAGTGCAGAGAGGAAGTAAAGTCAGTGATGCATTTATAAGAGTGACTAAACTAATACATGCAATACCCTTATCGTTATGCATGTTCAAAAAAGAGATTATAGCCTTTTTTTGACTCAACTAAATGTATTCCTTTCACGTTGATTAAACGGAGGAAATGAAAGCACTGAAAAAAAGGCAAAAAAAAAGAAAAAGCAAGCATATGTAAGTTTAAGGAAACTAAACTTAAACAAGGCCCTTGAGAAATATAACAAAAGCGGGAATTACAATGGCTAAAAAGGGCAATGAAATGTCTTTGGTAAATAGAATTAAGGAGAATCCCAAATCATTTTGTATCTATATTAAGAACAAGAGGGTAGCTAGAGAAAAGGTAGATCCACTCAAATGAGGCAATTTATGTGTGAAGCCAGAGGAAGTAGATGAGGTTCTTAATGAGTACTTCATTTTTGGTATTCACCAAGAAGGACATGATGATGGTAAGATTAGGGAGGGATATATTCACACATTGATATTAAGAGGGAGGTGATGTTGTGCATCTTGAAAGGCATCAAGGTGGACAAGTCTCCAGGGCTTGACGGATTCGGAGGCAAGCGAAGAGATTGCTGGTACCTTGACTGAGATCTCTGTATCCTGTTTAGCCACAGGTGAGGTCCCAGAAGACTGGAGATTAACCAATGTTGTTCCTTTGTTTAAGAAAGGCAACAACGATAATCCAGAAAATTATAGGCTGGTGAGGAGGAAAATTACTGAAGAAGGTTCTTAGTGACAGGATGCACTCACATTTGGAAAAGAATAGATTTATCAGGGATAGTTTTGAACAGGAGTGGCTTTGTACAGGAGTTCTTGTCTCACAAATTTGACTTTTCTTTGAGGAAATGACACAAATTATTGATGAAGGTAAGGGAATGGAAGCTGTCTACACAGACTTTACTAAAGCATTTGACAAGGTTTCTCATGGCAGACTGGTCCAGAAGATTAAGCGACCTGGGATCCATGATGAATTAGTAAGTTGGAGACAAAATTGGTTTGGTCACAGAAGATACACAGGGGTGTTTTGCTGACTGGAGGTCTGTGACCCGTGGTGTTCTACAAGGATCAGTGCTAGGATTTCTGTTTTTTGTGTTCTGGATGAAAATATAGGTGGTCTGATTAGTACGTTTGCAGACACCACAAAAATTGAATGTGTGTGTAGTGAGGAAGCTTGTCAAAATATGCAATAGGATGTAGATCAGTTTGAAATTTGGGGTGAGAAATGACAGACTGAGTTTAATCTGGACATGTGTGAAGTGAGGAATTTTGGAAGGTCAAATGCAACAGAAATAGTACAGAGGACTTTTAGCAGTATTGATATACAGAGCTCCGCTGCAAGTCCACAGCTACCTATAAGTGGTAACACAAGTGAGTATGATAGTAAAGAAGGCACATGGCCTGCTTGTCTTCATTGTACGGGCTTGAGCATAAACGTTGGCAACTGTATAAGACTTTAGTTAGGATACATTTGGAGTATTGTGTGCAGTTCTGGTCACCACACTTTAGGAAGGATGCGAAGGCTTTGCAGAGAATAAAAAAGAGGTTTACCAGGGTATTGTCTGGATTGGAGTGTATTACTTATAAGGAGAGGTTGGGAAAACTTGGGTTATTTTCACTAGGGATTTGGAGGCTGAGGGGCAATGTGATAGTAGTATATAAAATTATGAGAGGCATGGATAGGGTGGATGGTCACAGAGGATTTTTTTCCCAGAGTGGAAATGGTGAGAGAGGAAAATTTTGTAGATGTTGAGGCAAGACATTTTACAGTGCAGGACATGTCTGAACGGGGAGATAGTAGGAGCAGATATGATAACAATATTAAAAGGCATTTAGACAGACAGATGAACAGGCAGGGAAGAGAGAGATGTGGACCATGTGCAGGTAGAAGGGATTCCTTTAGAAAGTCGTCATGTTTGGCACAGGCATAGTTGGACCAAAGGCCCTGTTCTTGTGCTGTACTGATCTATGTTCAATGATCCATTTTTCTGAATAATAGTGGGTGGCAAATGAAGGTCAAAAGCAAGAGAAGATAATAACTTAAAACAAGAAGAATTTAAAGTGAAAGTCAATACGGTGTCAGTCAGACAGCTGGGGTAAACTTCGGCTTCACGAGAGATGTAAAATGGACTGTGGCAGATTAGTTGTGGATTATACACTGGCCTGACAGTTCTCTTCATTGTCAATTCGAGTGAGGACAATCAACCAGGAGATAGCATTTGTGGCCAAGCCACCATTACCCATTTTACGGCTCTGACCCACAGTAAATTTTACAATCCTTCCCCTACCTCTGACCCTTTAGCTAGCTGGACACAGTGTAGGGAAAGTTAACTATTGGAACAACTTCTAATTAGAGAGTTCTGCCTATTTAAAATTTAGTTCCTTTTCTAAAATCTCACTGGAAGGTGCCATGCATTCATAGATCATGTAAACCACCATATAGGGATTTAATATAGGAACTATTCATCAAATCATTTGTTACATGATGATTAATGGTGATTTTTTTTTGTTAGACTTCTAAGCTTCTGACAATCGTCTCCATTCTGGATTATTGAGTGCTTGAAAACACTAGTCAATGCACTCAAATGAATATGTGGCAAAGAGCATTTGGTTTGAAGTATTCTTGGCAAGGGTTAATTTTCTGGAGAGCATTCATGGACATCATAGCTCTGGATTTCATGACATAAATTGAACAGATCTTTAATATGAAGGTGAGTCTTTTATTGCCAGGTATAGTCCCAGTTAACAGCTTCATGAGCCCATTGGATCATCATAACTCCCATTGTTCAACTTACTAGTACAGAGCTTACCGCACAGGAACATCTCTGACTTTCAGTGCACGATACAGCTCAAGGCCTTGCGATGGGTTAACCCGTTTGTCTTTTTCACCTAACAATATCAGAACTGGAGTTGTCACCTAAAAGACAAAAGTACTACAGTTACATACCTCAAAGGGATATGACACTCCATTTCGTAAAATTAGAGAGAGAAAATAAATTCCTGGGAATTAATACCTTTTAACATTAATTTTGGTCAAACTGAAAACTTAATGACTTCCTGTTTTCTCCACAGCTGGTTCTTCAAGCCCTCAATGGTAGAAATGCCATAGAAGTGGTGACAAAGTGATAAAGAGTATGATTTTATTTCGGTGGTCTAAGTTGGTTTTATTTCACAGTGAAAATTTTCCTTTTCAGTCAAGTACATATATGATGTTGCTTCAGGAGAAGTTGTGTGAAAAATCAACTGAACCTGATCCTGCTTAAAAAATGGACATGGCCAAATGGATATTTTAATGATGTCTGACACTCTAAAGAAGTAAACTGATAGAATGCTGTGATTTCCCAGATTTTAAAGGCATCAAGGGGAATGGGAGAAAGTGGGAACATAGCACTGAGATACCGGATCAGCCATTATAGAAATATAGGAACAGGAGTAGACCATTCAACCCCTTGAGCCCGTTCAGCTATTCATGAAGATCATGGACCTTAATGAATGTGTGATCTGATTTGTGGCCTAACTCCATAAGCCTGCCTTGAGCCTTGCTTAATAAATTTAAATATGAGACACAAATTTATTTTAACAATTGAATTAGTATTGACTGCCATTTGAGGGAGAGTGTTCCAAACCTACGCTACTCTATATTTGGAGAAGTGATTCCTAATATCCTGAATGACTTGATTTCTGTTTCAAATGTATGGGGTCAGGAAGGAAGGAAGAAATCCTCCAAAGTCTGCCATTAGGCTGTAATCTCTCTCTCTCTCCCCCTCTTAACTGAAGTCTTTGGAAACCTGATAAAGTTTCCACACAGCAGTATTTTGACTACCTTGTAAACAGTGAAAACTGTGGCCATTTTCCAAATATCTGGAATCAGCTTGACTTCCATCCAAACTGAGGCTGGTTTGGAAAATCTTCTTTCATAATGGGTAGCTGTTTCACCCAGAGGGTGGTGTGCCTATGGAACGAGCGGGCAGGATGACCAGACTGGACACAGAATTCCAGAAGAGGTCTCACCAATGTCCTGTACAACCTCAACATTGACATCCCAATTCCAATACTCAAAAGGTCTGACCAATGAAGACAAGTGTCCTAAACACCTTCTTAACCACACTATCTATATGAGATGCAAATGTTAAAGAATTATACCTGACGGCCTAGGTCTCTGTTATACAGCACTGCCAAAGGCTCTACTTTTAATTGAATAGGTCCTGCTGTTGTTTGATTTACCAAATCCAATACCTCACATTAATCCAAACTAAACTCCTTATGCCACTCCTCAGCCCAGTGTGTGATATTACTGCCACCTCACCCTCCCCCTTCAATTTCAAAATGCCCATCCCTCTCCAGGATGCCTACACACTCCAGCCTTGATTTTCTCAAAGACCCTGAGCTTGGTTTGCCTTGTGTGGTTAGGGAGATGAGGGACAGATTGCAGACACAGTCAGTGGGGAGAAGAGGCTGGACAGTAATCAGCTGCCTGGTGTCATTTCATTGTTTTAGGAAGAGGGCAGTCACACGTTAGAGGTGGGTAAGAGTGATCAGTGTTTTGGGACCAGAAATTAAGCTCTTCCTTCGTCTCTGGTGTTCAGTAATAAATATCTATTTGAGACCCTTCATTGGGCAGGGTGTGTCTGCAGGATTTCTTTCCCTAATGTTGCAGACTACAGATAATAGCAATTAAAGATGTTCATAGTTAATTTCGATAGCACAGCACGCACACTCAATATCCTACAGTTGAGACAAATATCGCGCATTTGTTTAATAATACAAAGTATTTTTTGTAATTCAGTAATAGGTAATCTGATTATAATAAATCCACACCGAGCTGAAAGTGGGCACTAAAATATGACTCAAAATCTGGGTATGGTAGTGTGGTGGATAATGTCCCTGCCTCTGAGCCAGAACTCTGGATTTGATTCCAATTCCTGAACTTGTGTGGTAGTGTTCCGAGCTCTGGACTAGAAGGCCTGGATTCAAGTCCTGCATGTTGCAGAGGTATGTCACATCATGTCAGAACAGGCTAATGAACAAACACACTGGAGAATACTGTTACAGTTTTATGGTTATTGCTGAGTGATGCTAGTGTCCCTACTTCCGGGCACAAAGGTCTAGATGTAAAGCTCACAGATGTATCTCGTGAAACATCTGAACACATTGATTAAAATGGATTTAGAATTGTGACTTGATGGAGAAGGAAGAGGTGTCAGTATTGAATTTCAGAATTTAGGCCCGGGATGACTGAAAGTACAGCCATTCGTGTTGATTGGAGTCACATTTCGCAGCAGTAGCGGTTTATAAAATTGGAATGGTCATGGATAGGGTGAGTAGTCAGGGTTTTTCCCCAGGTTAGGGGCGTCCAAAACTAGAGCGCAATGGTTGAAAGTGAGAGGGGAAAGGTTTTGATGAGGCCTAAAGGGCATCTTTTCACACAGAGGGTGGTGTGCATATGGAATGAGCTGCCAGAGAAAGTGGTGGAGGCTGGTACAACTACAATATGTAAAAGGCATCTGGATGCTGACAGACCTGCCGAACTTTTCCAGCAATTTCTGTACTGCTTTGAAAAATGCATTAATTTTAACACAGGTATTCTGAATAAATTAAATATTTTATTTTTTAATGACGCAGGGACATGTAAACATATTTCAAATCGACCGAGACCATTTTCTGCCAAGAGTGTGGCTCTGTGTATGACAGCAGCAATGATGCACCTACATGGAACAGGGAATGTGATGGAGATAGTTTGGACAATGTACAAGGAGACCTCACGTGGTCCACATGGAATGCGTTGCCAGCAGCAGTTGTGCAAGCAAGGTCATTGGGGACATTTAAGAGACTATTGGACATGCATATGGTCACAGAAATTTGAGGGTGCATACATGAGGATCAGTGGTCGGCACAACAATGTGGGCTGAAGGGCCTGTTCTGTGCTGTACTGTTCTATGTTCTAATCTTTGGCTATTAGCAATTTGATTTTTTTTCCAACAGGAAACCTCAGTGGACCCTGAGAATTCCTAAAATCTTAAACAAAAACAGAAATTGCTGGTGAAACTCAGCAAGTCTGGCAACATCTGTGGGGAGACAACACAGTTAACATTTCAAGTCTGGTGATTCTTCATCATAAAATCTTATCCTCTGTTTACAAACCATCAATTACTAAGGTGTGTTTTTTCACCCTTTGTAAAATATTTTGAGTTCACGATGAAAGTTTTTGATTCTGGATAGCACTATCAAAAAGGAAACAATTGGTCATTTTGGTCAATGGTGCTTAAATTAAAACACATATTAATGGTGAAAGTCGTGAAGCAGTGGGGTTAGATTGCCAACACATTTGTTCTGTTCCAATTATAACAATAGGTACTGTCTTTGTTACACATCACCCACAGAATTCCATCTGTTTCATGCCAGTTATATGTTTAGAGCTACATTTAGCTTTCCCTTTAACTCAAGTGGCATTTGTACTAATTGACACACACAAGACTGCAACATAATTTCACACTGTAACTATATTTAGAACATTTTGGAAAATACTGATTTCCAAATCTGGTTTCCTGATAAATTTACTTTCTGCTGTTTGTCATTTTGCTATCAATCTAACAGCTAATAAATGCTTGCTTGCAGACTCTTGTTGGTATCAGTAAGTGTGACAGTGAAATGCCTTGAGGACATCCTGTTTTGGTCATTTATCCTGGATGGCCTCACTCTATTTAATATTAGGATAACATCTGCAGCTGGAGGGTGTGTGGGATTCAGTTATAACAATAACTCTAGACCAAGTGAGATTGTGCACAATAGTACACCACCATGCCATAAGCTTAGAAATTCTACACATCAATTAAAACAAACTATCCTCAGTTCAGATGAGTCTTGCACCCAAGCTCTGCAGAAAAAAAAACTCTTTTTAAATGCAGAAACAAAAATGTACTACGTACCCGAGACGCATTTATGATAGGTGATTTGCTCAACAGAGCTGTCAGTACAGAAGGAGTTGGCAATTGGTCCGGGGCAAAATCAAAGCCAGCCTGCACCATGGTACTGTTGGGAGAAAATCACAGAACAAATCACACCATCAGATATTTAGCAGAACTTTTGTTTTGTTGATAATTATAATCCTATGTGTTTTACACCAAGGTTTGCCTGTGTTTTTAAGACATGGGCATCGAGATTCAAGACGAAAGTGAGTAGGTCAAACCACTGAACTGTCCTCTTTGCCCAAGAGGTAGTGAATGTTAGACAGGAAACCTTTCAATTTGCCCTCCCTCTGTGAATAAGGCCAGTACAGCCTCCAAAATGGGACTTAATTTAATATCTATATACTATAGGCTTGGTGTGTTTACTGTTGCTGTGCATGGTACCATTACACCATTGTGGGTTTTTTAATAGACAGTACTCCTAAGTCCCAAAAGCTATTGAACTGAAGGAAA
This sequence comes from Chiloscyllium plagiosum, assembly GCF_004010195.1. NCBI lineage: Eukaryota > Metazoa > Chordata > Chondrichthyes > Orectolobiformes > Hemiscylliidae > Chiloscyllium > Chiloscyllium plagiosum. Next base: position 54,858,745 of record NC_057727.1, on the reverse strand, counting down.
AATGTTTGATGAAAAATTCATTCTGACCAACTTTTTAAAAGCAGTATCAGAGAACTGTACGTTGCAGTATTGTAAAATAGTAAAGAAAAAACACTGAACTGCAATCAAATGACAATGATGGAATTGTTGAAAGTGCTGAAGACATTCACCCTAAGCAAATTAAAGTTATTGTAATAAAATGATTACAGACAACCACCGTCTCCGTGGGATCTTATACAACAAGTTCCTGCTTAATGCTGACTCAGTCAACACTTTTGTTTTAACTTTATTGATAAAATAGTGAAAAATATCAGCTGATGTTGAGAATTTCACTTCAGTGTTATTGGCCACATATTTCTAGTTCTGCGGCTTCCACTTTGCAACTGACTTTTTCCTTAGCACTTCCATTCGTACTCTCAATGCTGACAGACCTTTTCCTACCAGCTCCCATTCCCACCCTCTATTACTCCTTCTGCAGTTTCCTGCTTGTTGCCACTCCTAGAGGTGTTATCTGCATCTCTTCCGCCTGCTCCCAGGTTTAATGACTTCAAGAAAGTGAGAGGCAGAGGTGAGATTAGTGGCCATCACTAAGAAGGTGGTGCTGGGGAAGCCAAAAGATCTGAAGGTGGATAAGTGACCTGGGTCAGATGAATTACGCCCTGAGTTCTGAAGGAGATAGCTGACAAGATTGTCAAGACATTGGTTGTGATCTTCCAGGAATCACTGGAGTCAGGGAGGATCCCAGAAGACTGGGATGACAGCTGGTCACTAATCAAGTTTCACAGGGGTCAGTGTTGGGATCACAACTGCTCACGTTATACATTAATGATTCGAATGAAGGAAGCCCATGCTCTCCGAGTGAATTTAGAAATGGTGCACATTGTTGCTAAATTTGCAGATTATACAAAGATAGGTGGGGATAGGTCATGTAAAGGAAGCAGGGAGGCTGCAGAAGGACTAGACAGACTAGGAGAGTGGGCAAAAAGTGGCAGCTGGAATATACTGTGGGAAAGTGTGACATTATACACTGTGGTAGGAAGAACAGAGGCAGAGATTAATTTCTAAATGGGGAAAAGCTTTGGAAATCTGAAGCACACAAGGATTGGGAGTCCTAGTTCAGGATTCTCTTAAAGATGTAGGTTCAGTTGGCAATTAGGAAGGCAAATGAAATATTAGCATTCATTTCAAGATGGCTAGAATACAAGAGCAGGGATGCAATGTTCAGGCCGAAAAAGGCTCTGATCAAACCGCATTTGGAATACTGAGCAGTTTTAGATCCTGTATCTAAAGTAAATGCTGACCTTGGAGAGGGTCCAGAAGAGGCTTGCAAGAACGACCCAAAGAATGAAGGGCTTGTCATATGATGAGTGGTTGAGGACTCTGGGTCTACATTCTTTGGAATTTAGAATGACGAGGGGGGAATCTCTTTGAAATTTACAGAATACTGCGAGGCCTGGCTAGATTGGACATGGAGAAGAATGTTTCCACTATTAGGGGAGACTAAGATCAGAAGGCAGAGCCTCAGATTGAAGGGACTAGCCTTTAGAGATAAGAGGAGGAGGAATTTCTTCAGAGAGTTGTAAATCTGTGGAACTCATTGCACGAAAAGACTGTGGAGGCCAAGTTATTATGCATCTTTAAGATTCTTTACCCCATAGATTTGAAGAGACTAGATCCGTGTAAATATTTTAAAAGAGGTAGATAGAGTATCAAGGAGTTGAGGGCTATGAGGAGTTCGCACAAAAGAGAAGTTGGGGCGTGGGTCAAATCAGCCATGATCTTACAAAATGGCAGACAGGCTTGAAGTAGACAGGCAGGAGGCTGGAAGAACACAGCAAGCCAGGCAGCATTAGGTGGTGTAGAAGTCGACGTTTTGGGTGTAACCCTTCTTCAGGACTGGGGGTGGGTGTGGGGGGAAGCTTAAGATAAAAGATAAAAGCAGGGCAGGGTGAAGTGGAGATAGGTGAGGACAGGTAGAGGGTAGGATCTGGTTGGTCAATGGGAGGAAGAATCCGATTGGTGGCAGGGAGGGGAAGGGGCTGGGAAGGGTGTCGGGGAATGGGGAGGGAGGTTATTTGAACTTGGACAACTCAATGTTGAGTCCTCCGGGCTGTAGGATGCCCAGACGGAAGTTAAGGTGCTGTTCCTCCAATAGGTCCTGTGGTTTGTTTTGGCATTGGAGGTCGTCAAGGATGGTCATGTTGGAAAGGAAGTGGGAAAGGAAATTAAAATGGGCAGTGACTGGGAGGTCCGGTCGGCTCCTGCGGACCCAGCTGAGATCCCTCAGTGAGCCATTCCCTACGTTTACATTCGATCGCCCCAATGTGGAGAAGACCACACTGGGAGCACCTGATGCAGTAAACTAGGTTGGAAAAGAGGCAGGTAAATCTCTGTCTCATCCAGAAGGACTATGTGGGACCCTGAATGGAGCTAAGGGAGGTAGTGGACTGGAAGTTTTGTATTTTTTCTGGTTGCAGGGGAAAGTTCCTTGGGGTCCGGTGGTGGGGTGGAGTGAACCAAGGACTGTCGGAGGGAAGGGTCCTTGTGGAATGCTGAGTGGGTGGGAAGGGGAAGATGTTCTTGGTGGTGGGGTCTATTTGGAGTTGCGCAAGTGTTTGAGGATTATGCGTTTGAAGGGTAAGATTTTTAGGCAGCCTGATCCTGCTATTTCTGATGTTCTTAAGTTAACATTTAGGGGTTTCTGGTCATGTCAGATGGAGTCATCTCCAGTCATTGCCTCTGCTTGAAACTGAGAACAGTGCTCAATAGCACTAACATGATATCGCCCTTTCCCACACCAACTATCTTTATGATCAGTGTTTTCAAAATAAAATTCATGCAAAGTGGGTATTGCTTGCCCATCTTTAATTGCCCTTTACAGTGGTTCAAGAAGGCAGATCATCACCACATTCTAGAGTATTACTGCAATGCAGTTTGAAATAGGGTTTCATGAATTTGACCCAGTGACAGCAAAATAAGTGACATAATTCAAAGGCAGGATGGTGTATTGCTTGATGGGAACTTGCAGATGATACTTGCTCCCATGTATCTGCTGTCTTGTCTGGTGATAGAGGTCAGCGTTTGTAAGGTGCTGTCTAACAGGCCTTGGTGAGTTGCTGCAAGGCATCTTATTCATTGTACATAGTACTGCCACTTGGCATTGGTGATGTAAAAGTGGCGGATGGGCTGTTAATCAAGCAGGCAGCTTTGACCTGAATGGTGGTCACCTTCTTGAGTGTTGTAGCTGCAAATGGAGAATACCCTGTCACACACTTGCTTTGTGAACGGAGAGATTTTGGGGAGTTAGAAACTCAAAATATATGGGAGAAGTGAATTTTCTCACGAAATTGGCCACATCGCACATAAAATTTAATCACATGGGCAACAGATCAAAAAGGTATCCCCTTCCCCAAAGTTGGAACGGTAAGAACCTGTGACGAACAGTTCCCCTCCCAAGTTTGCTACTGATGGGCTCATTGCGAACCTAGCAAAAGCAAGTGCAGAGGAAAGCTGCCTGTGATTGGTGAGCAATAGTGAGTGCTGGTGGTGAGCAGGCCTCCTCAGGCCAAGCAGAATCAGAGGTAGGAGGGACAGTTCAAAGGAAACAGGCCCAGAAGCTCGAATAAGTGGCTGGACAAAAAGGAACTGTTGAAGGGTTGGTGGGAAGTGAAGCTAGCAAATACTGAGGCCTGGGAAGTGAGGGTTGGGCAAAAGATCTCTGCAAGTGGGAGAGAATGCAAAGAGGCTGAAGGGACGTGAGTCTGCAAGGGAAGAGTGATGGCGGAGCAACAGGGATGGAGTGGGTGGGTGAGATAATGTCCGGATTACTAGTCCAGTGGCATTACCACTACCCCAGTACTTTCCCCAACTGTGTTGTAACTCAAATCTTAGAACCAATTGAAAAAGACTTTTATCAGGCTGTATTCAGTTGAAATAAAATCTGGCTCCCACAGGAAAGACAGCACACATGATCTCAGTTTGGCATCAGAATATTACTCATCATCAGAATAGGAATCTACAAAGGGATGTATTCTTTACACTGGCATACATGGTTGCACACCTAGTTACAAAATCTAACATATTATTTTAAAACATACTGATTCCAGGAACGAAAGTCTGCACTCACTGGTCAGGAATGTCTGTTGTCCCCAGCTTGGAAGCAAGATTAATGACAGGATTCCTTGTGGCAAAGGCCTTGTAGAAACCAGGATATTGGCTAATCAGATGACAGCCAATAAAGCCTCCATGAGAGCCACCAATCAGCAACACCTTCTGAGAATCCACAACCCCTTCTTTTAACAGACTTTCAGCAGCGTACTGAAATAAAAATGAAGCTTTTGGAAATTCAGTACAAAAACAGATACCTTTCTGGACAATTTCCTAATCAACCCTTACTGTAATGCTCCCAACAAACCACGACTGATCTGCACTCCATTTCACAAATCAACTATTTGACAAGACAAGATTTTCTTTCTCCATCTTCCAAGCAAACTCCTTTAGCCAAGAGTTTCTTTTCTCAATTAATGCACTCTAATTCTTGTACCAAGCTGAAATTGTTGATGTGCAACACAGTCATAAAAGATTTGGTTACAAGGGACAAACTTTTTATTTTGTGAATGACTAAGCTCTTTATGTAAATGTACAAGTAAGTCTTGAGCAAAGGCCTATATCAAGAAGTTTCATGCCAAATATACAGCCACAGCTGGTGCCAATGTTTTTCTTCTCTGCATTCCATATGTAGACATATCAATCTGGCATTCTTTAATGTCCTTATTTTTAAAGTCTGACAATACTGAGTCACTCCCTGATCTGTGTCACTGCATGTCAATAATAGCAAAATGAAAAATGCCAAAGTAAAAACCACAATGTACGTAATGTATCTCACTGAAATGCATTAAGTGTTGCAGACTTCCAGAGGTGATCAGTCCTTTTCCTCCAGATCTCACCATTATTCAATGTCAACCATGCTAATGAATGTTAGTAGGCAATTTAGTCATAAGAAACCCTGCTAGAAAGCCCTATCATGTTAGCTGATAGTGCTCATGCACACATCCAACATAATTTGCCAGGGTTGGAGGATTTGAGCTGCAGGGAGAGGCTAAATAGGCTGGGGCTGTTTGCCCTAGAGCGTTGGAGGCTAACGGGTGACCTTATAGAGGTTTATAAAATCATGATGGGCATGGATAGGATATAGAGACAAAGTCTTTTCCCTGGGGTGAGAGAGTCCAGAACGAGAGGGCATGTTTAGGCTGAGATGGGATAGATACAAAGGGACCGAAGGGACAACATTTTCACACAGTGGGTGGTTTTTGTATGGAATGAGCTGCCAGAGGAAGTGGTGGAGGCTGGTACAATTACAATACTTAAAAGGCATCTGGATGGGTATACGAATAGGTAGGGTTTAGAGGGATATGGGCCAAGTACTGGCAAATGGGACCAGATTAGGTTAGGATACCTGGTCGGCATAGACGAGTTGAGCCGAAGGGTCTGTTTCCGTGCTGTACAGCTCTATGACTCTATATGTCATAGACAGTGGTCAGCCCATCCAGTATTGACGCACAGTATTGCCTAGCACAATTATGAGATCATCTTGGTCTGAGATATATGCTGGATAAGTATGATCATCCAGAAGACTTTTTAATTAGTCATTCCTGGGTTTACGGGACACAAACTTATTTTATTTTCAGTACAATCACTACAAAATGTTAGGAGCCAGAACGCTTGAATGTCACCTGACATTAGCCAATTAACGCAGACCAAGGATCAAACCTGAAGCCGCTAATCGAATTACTGAGTCATGATAGCATAGTCAGAATGCCCAGTTTTGATTTTGCTTGTTTGCATGCAAAAATTCTAGTTTGAACCATCACTAAGTTTGGAAAAAAGTCAATGTAAGTTTCACATGTCATAAGAAGTGGCACAACTGAAAATGCAAGCACTTGAGACTCAGTTAGTTCAACAACTCTATTAGTTCTGAAATGAACACTTGTAGGCTAAATGTTGAAGTCAACACAATAACAATATGTGACTTTGTTTTAAGTCCTCAGGATCAGCAACCACTCTGGGTTCAAGCATCTCTTCCAGCAATTTTTTTTACAAGTACTCTGGAGGACTGACACACACAAGAATTAATTTTAGCACTTAATGAGGATTACAGAATGAAACATGTGGCATGTGCCACAGCACTCAAGCGCGTTTGGTATTTATAACCATTACTCTTTTATACATAAACCTTGCAAATAAAATCTCATTTTTTAAATAGTTACACAGTCAACACCTAGCATTCCCAAAATCATCCACTATTAGGAATGCCTGTGGAGGGAGAACAATGAAATATCAGTGATTCACTCATGTTTGAAAAGGAAAAGTCATACAATAAAGGGCTGCATTTTTTTAGAGACTGAAGAATGCTGATATGGTTTGCTACAATAACTTACAGACAAACTAATAGTGTGCCTTGACTTTGTGCTTAGTCAACATCATAAATATTTTCACTCTCCAGCATCTTACGGTTCTGAAGATTCATATTGGACAAAACATTAATTTGTTTCTCTCTTCATAACACTGCCAGACTGCTAAGTTTCTCCAGCATTTTCTGTTTTTGTTTCAAACATGGCTAATGTTAGATGGATCTGCAACCCTTCTGCAGTTCATTTTGCACCATCTTTTCTCATGTAAGCAGTTGGCTAACTCCTAACCTGTACATCTTCCACATCTTGGATTCCTATGTTACCAGTCAGTGAGCGAATACTGTCTTGTCCAAAGCCACTGGACCCTCTGTAGTTCACTGCAACATACATAAAAACAATTCCGTCAGGGTAACACACTGGAATGAATCTGAGTTAATCATTTAAGATATCGCAAAAGTTCCACAAGTAGACTGAATTTTTAAAAAAGTGGGTTACAAAGCAGAGTCTTCCAACCGTTGGTTATAGGGTGGTAACCTTACACCACAATACTAGGATACCTATTGTTTTCTTACTCAACCTTGATGCAGAGCAACTACTCAACCTTGATGACCTTCATCTGAGTATATCTCATTCTTTTTCCTTCAATTCACTGCTCTCCTTCTGTATTCCTTCCACCCTCTTCAACCTATATTCATTTTGTCCCCAAAAAAACTTAAGTCATAACACTGTAAATGTAAAAGTATATTAAAAACATTTCAACTTGAAAGTTACAGAAGCAGGAACAAAATTCAACTCGTCTTCATATGGCATTTTTCATTCTTAGATACCTCAAAATTCGTAATATGTTTATCTCATCAAGCTTATAACCGGAGGGCAAAACATGTCAGATAGAAAATGACAGGAAGGACAATAGAAACAAATGTTTCTCCAAGAACCTAATGTTCACAATGTACACTCTAAGTCAAGCATACAGCCCAAGAGCTTTGACAGATGCTCATCATTCAGTGTACTGTAACTGAAAGGCCTTGGAAAACAATCTCCACCTCCTTCAGCTTTTTACCAGGGCCTCTAATCAATTTCGCATCACATACACTTACCCATATCTCATTCTAACTCAATTTCCCTCAAAACTGTCACTATCCTAGAATAAAACATTCATCCAAGTCAATAACAATTACATTTTCAGACTCCCAAATGCCAAACCTTCGACTTTAGTTTACCATACAATTTTTGCAATCATTGATGTGCTAAATTATTGTCATACCTCCACTGCTGATGTGTTGATGCTAGTTAGACCTCAACCCACTCTCATTTGGTAATTCTCTTAGTACTATCATCTCTGCTTCCTCAATTCCGTGCAGTGCAGGCTTACACATAATCTAGACAGCAACCTATAAATCTTCGAGGAGAAAGTGAGGGCTGCAGATGCTGGAGATCAGAGCTGAAAATGTGTTGCTGGAAAAGCGCAGCAGGTCAGGCAGCATCCTAGGAACAGGAGAATCAATGTTTCGGGCATAAGCCTGAAGAAGGGCTTATGCCTGAAACGTCGATTCTCCTGTTCCTTGGATGCTGCCTGACCTGCTGCGCTTTTCCAGCAACACATTTTCAGCAACCTATAAAGCCAACCATCACCATATCTGGCTGGATCATATTAAGTTTATACAATCTTACTTTCCTCACCACAACCATTCATTAATCTAAAATCATCCTGGGGAGGAAAGATAAACCCAACTGCAATGTTCAGAGGCTTTGAAGCAAAAGAAAATGAACCAGGTTTCTTATCTGATTGTGCTGACGTGACCCTTTTGTGTGGTTACCAAATGAGGACATTGGTACAAAGGATTTTAGCGCAGGTCTAGGCCATTTGGCCCTTTAGGCCTTTAATGCATTCACCATTTCCTTCTGGTTATGGACTGGATTTAGCTGTATAGCACGCATGATCAAAGTAAACTACTATTAATCAACACTCTAACATGGGACCACATCCAAAATAAAACTAATTATTTTTGGAGTGGAGAAGGGGAGAAACAAAATTACTAAATCTGATACGAACCAAGCAGTACTGCATATCCTAGCTTACAAAAAACAATATGCAGCAACATCCAACTGGCAACAAAGATCGAGTTAGGTCCTCCTGCGGAATAAAACAAATTGATGATGATTATATGGTATCAAGATTAATGCTAATATAGCTGAATGAGTGACTGACATGATAATAAACCTGAATGTCCTTTCTGTTTCTCCTTCTGATTTGCCTACATATCGATAGTTGCTGCACCCCAAATAACAAATTAATGTGGGACACACTGGAGATATAGTAACAGGCTATGAAAAGGTCACAGAGATATACAGCACGGAAACAGACCCTTCAGTCCAACTCATCCATGCCGAATAGATATGCTAAATTAATCTAGTCCCATTTGCCAGCACTTGGCCCATATCCCTCTAAACCCTTCCTATTAATATACCCATGCAAATGCCTTTGAAATGTTGTAATTTTACTGGCCTCCACCACTTTCTCTGGCAGCTCATTCCATACACGCACCATCCTTTGCATGAAAAAGTTGCCCTTAGGTCCCTTTTAAATCTTTCCTCTCTCACCCTAAACCTATGCCCGCTAGTCCTGGACTCCCCCAACCCAGGAAAAAGAACTTGTCTATTTACCCTATTCATGCCCCTCATGATTTTATAAACCTCTATAAGGTCACCCCTCAGCCTTCAAGGCTCCAGGGAAAACAGCCTCACCTTATTCAGTCTCTCCCTATAGGTCCAACCCCAGCAACAACCATGTAAATCTTGTCAGAACCTTTTCAGGTTTTCGAGAGGAGGGAGACCAGAATTGCACACAATATTCCAAAATTGGAGATGTAGTGGACAGCAAAGAAGGTTACCTAAGGAATCTCGATCAGATGGGCCAATGGGCTGAGGAGTGGCAGATAGAGATTAATTTAGATAAATGTGAATTTGGAAAGGCAAATCAGGGCAGGACTTATACACTTAATGGTGAGGTCCTGGGGAGTGTTACTGAATAAAGGGACCTTGGAGTGCAGGTTCATAGTTCATTGAAAATGAAGTGTCAGGTAAATAGGATAGTGAAGGCGGCATTTAGTATGCTTTCCTTTGTTGGTCAAAGCATTGAGTATAGAAGTTGGGAGGTCATGTTGCGGCTGTACAGGACATTAGTAAGGCCACTTTTGGAAAACAAAATGGTGAACAAAGTCTTTCACCAATTATAATTAATTCATCATTCTTTTAATTCAGTCAAAATCCCACAAGAAAAGAAATCTTGGGAAAATATTCACAACCTTAATTTAAATTCAATTTAATAATAATTCTGGAATAAAAGACCTGTGTAAGGAATAATGACAGTGAAAATAGTGTCATAAAAATCCAACTAGTTCACTAATCTCCTTTAGGGAATGAGACTTGATCTCCTCATGGTATATTCCTGAAAATTTGTTGATTAGACAAACACAGATAAGAAAGCAAGTTGCGAGAGGATACAAAATAATTGACAGAAACAAATAGACTAGTGAGTGTAAAATATTTGACAATTGGGAGTAAAATGTAGGAAAAATGTGAAATTATCCACTTTGGTGGGAAGAACAGCAAAGCATTTGTTATCAATTCAATGCAGAGACTGCAGATTTCTGCATTCCAGAAGGATTTGGGTATCTTTGTACATGAATCACAAAAGGTTGGCATTCAGATAAAGTAAATAGCTAGAATTGGGATGGGGGGGGGGAATGGGGGGAGCAGTTTAAAATAAGGGGTCACTCATGTAAAAGGGAGATGAGGTGAAATTTCTTCTCTCAAAGGGTGCTTAGTCTGTGGAGTTCCCTTCTCCACTGTGCAGCGTGTACTGAGTCATTGAATATATTCAAGACCAAGTTATACGGATTATTTGTGTACAGCCACAACATGACCTCCCAACTTCTATATTCAATGTTTTGACCAACAAAGGAAAGCATACTAAATGCCTTCTTCACTATCCTATCTACCTGACACTTCATTTTCAACAAACTATGAACCTGCACTCCGAGGTCCCTTTATTCAGTAACACTCCCCAGAACTTCACCATTAAGTGTAAAAGTTATGGAGAATGAGAAGTAATGGCCACAGTTAATTCAGCCATGATCTTACTGAATAGCAGAGCAGGCTCAATTTGCTACATGGTTTACCATTGCTCCTATTTGTTATGGTCTGCTCTATATGTGTTGACTCTTTAGTGCTGTCTGAAATGGCCAAAAGCCAAATGTTAAGGTGACCCTTCACAAGGATTATAAATGATTAAGAATGGGAGGCGTGCTGGCTTTATTTTACCAATGATATCCACATCCTGTGAATGGGTCCAAAAAACATTTTTTACTTTTCTGACAGCTAATGGACATGTCCAATAACTCTTCTCTTTAAGCATCCCAACAATCAATTGTTAATAACAATTTTACTGTTTCTCTCATTCTTTAATTTTCAGACTCAATTTAAATGAAAGATATGGTTCGTGAAGCAAATTATCCATTGAGGTACAATTAATCTTATTGTGGACTTGACTCCTACTATCCAATCTTCAGGTGCAATTCTGTAAAGTTTCTCCCCAGCTCCTGAAATAGCTGCCCCTCTTTATGTAAGAACAAATGTTAGCGAGATACAGTTCAACATTTTAACCGTGTCTCCTTTCATGCACCTTTTCCAGCCCAATGTGTGGCCTGGGTTTCCACTCACCATGTGGAATTACAATAAGTGGAGGTTTGATATTCTTATTCTTTCCAGGTATGAGTAGGATGCTTTCAAATTGGAGGCCAGCTGTCAGCAAATCAAGAAATAACAAAGCACAATTAAAATAAAATGAACAAAACTCTAAAATAATAATTCTTCACTCAACTTTAGGTAACTCTTGGTGACCCACATCTCCCTATTCTTTGAACGAAAAACATTCTCAGAGGTCACAAAACCAGGTTATAGTCCAACAGGTTCATTTGAGATCACAAGCTTTTGGAGTACTGCTCCTTTGTCAGGTGAAGCAGTGCTCCAAAAGCTTGTGATTTCAAATAGACCTGTTGGACTATAACCTGGTGTCGTGTGACGTCTGATCTAGTTCACCCCAGTTCAACACCACATCAGAGAAACATTTTGACTGGGAACACAATATGTGAAATCACAATTAGCTTTTTTCAATGGTAGGAAACCAATAAGAACAATAACTCTAACATTAATATTCTTGTCAATTTAGCACAACTCTGCCCAACAAGATCTACAGGAAATGAATGATGCAGGGCAGAGAAAAAAGATGCTTTTTCCTTTCTTCAATAAAACACTTCACGGGATGCAGTTATCAATGACAGGCTAGCATTAATTTATTCCTGACTGCCCTGCTGAAGGTGGCAGTGAGCCATCTTCCTGAACTGCAGCAGTCTGAGTGCTGGAGGTAGGCCCACAGTGCTTTTACTAAGGGAATTCCAGAACCTAGATCCAAAGAAGGAATCCCAATACAGTCGCAATCATTGAAATTACTCCTTTACCTCATTAACACGCAAGACAAGGAATATAAAATGATAACAACAATCTGACATCAAGCAAGTGCAGTCTCCGAAGGCCTGGTAGATCATGGCACACTCACCATATTAGCTAGAAATGTGTTGCTGGAAAAGCGCAGCAGGTCAGGCAGCATCCAAGGAACAGGAGAATCGACATTTTGAGCATAAGCCCTTCCTCAGGCTTATGCCTGAAACGTCGATTCTCCTGTTCCTTGGATGCTGCCTGACCTGCTGCGCTTTTCCAGCAACACATTTCTAACTCTGATCTCCAGCATCTGCAGCCCTCACTTACACTCAGCACATTAACAAGCCAAAGTGATTTGATGCTTCTGGGATACTTGTGCTACCTATTATGGTCACTATCGCCAAAGTGTTCACCTACCTCCAAAATCTAACACCTGGCCAGGTCCATTTGGTACCCAGCCTCACCCCTTGTTGGCCTGTTTACATACTGTGTCAGAAAACCCTGCATAAATTGAACAAAAACTAACCCATCTAAACTACTTGAACTACAGTATTCCCAGTCAATACTGGGGAAGTTAAAGTCCCCCATAACAACTTCCCGGTTACTCTCGCTCCTATCGAAAATCATCTTTGCTGTCCTTCCCTCTACATCCCTGGAACAAATGTCAATTCTCCTGCTCCTCGGATGTTGCCTGACCTATTGTGCTTTTCCAGCACCACACTGGTATATGAAGCAGTTAAAATGCAGCAACTGAAAGAAGTCATAAAGCTTTTTATTCAAATACGGTTATGCACAGGTGTGCAGGAACTGAAAACAGAGTGATTAAAGATTTAATAAAACTATAAATATCCTTGAGATGAAGATCTGCCAGATGCAATGTGTCCCAAGCTACTTACGGAAATTAGGATGTGTCTGTTCAGGTGGAGGGGTAAAAGTCAGGATTTTCCACTCTATTCTTGACAATGGCTCAGTTTCATCCAGTGTCACCCAAGTAATCCGCTCCTCTTGGCCTTCAGCTGGCAAGAAACCTACTTTCTATAGAAATGGAATAGCTTTTACAAATCTCAGCAATATTGCTTGTTATGTTCCATAAATTTTATAATTGTGGCTTTTCTCTTGCCATGTGGAGCCACTAGGTTAGGCTGTGGCTTATGATGACAAGATAGTACTCTGCAGTGTTGCCCTTTGATGCTTCAATGTGGTCTCACTACACCCTACAGAGCTCAAGAATTATTTACGTCACCTAATGAAGTTAAAGAGGATAAGCCATGAATAATAGACCACTTTACAAGTCATTTCTGTGCACAGAGATACATAATATGATCGCTGGTAATGCAAACATTTTTTTCCATTTTCTCTACAACATGATTATTTAAAATATCAAAATTTTACATAGCCAGACAAAGTTTTCTTGAGCAGATTGAAGATGCAACAGAGTTTATTGCTGCTGTTTCAACCAACATCCTTCTTGGGTATCTGGAAGCCATGTAATGGAGTCAGGTACTCTTTAAAATGTTTTGCAAGTTTTTATTTCAATCTTTGGACTCCACACAGTGACGTCTCCATCAGTGCAGAGGACTGGAAAAGTCTTAAATACAACAGACTTAATTCCCAATCTGGGGGTGCCATTTGTCAGAAAATTGTGCCAGTGCAGGTTCGTTTCTGAGCTTATTCACCTCATGTGAATGTTCAAGAATTCATAAGTGCTGCAGACTGGGTAAATAAAATCACTTAAATACTGCACAGTTAGAATTTTAATATTACTTGCCTAATAAATAATATTTTTGAATATTTAAACATAAGTATACATTGCCAATATTATCAGACTCCTTGGCCCCATACCTGTTTCCTACAATTACAGTTTATGGTCAGTGTTAGATTTCAGACATTATATCATTTTAAGAAAATAAATAGTATGGGTTTAATTGAACCAAAGGGTCTACTTACCAAAGTGGGCGGACAGTTAGGGGATGAACAGCTAACTACCATCAAGTCCTGTTGAATGTCCAGCAGCATCCAGCTCCCAACCTCTGAATCTATGGCAGACAAAACTGAATACTTCAAGTGCTCACTAGTAACATGTCACACTCAGCAGCAAGGCCTTTTCTTACTCAAGATTGATAAGCCTCAAGGAAAATGGAGTTCTGAGAGTGTTCAGAATGTTTCTATGTTGACATGGACTGAACTAGGAGGACCTCTGTATTCAAATCATGAACACTTTAAATTGTCTTCCTAGTAGATTTGTGAGGTTGAAAATCTTAGGCTTGATCAAGAGTTTGTTTAGTTACATTATAGGAAAAAAAAGAACAGTTGAACTAAATTGGACCAAACTTATCTTCTAACATTTTAGACAACTGTTATCAACTCAGTGCCAATAGCAATTTTTGTTTTAAATCTTAAATGTTTAGGGTAACGCTGTTGTAAAATTAATAAAACTGAAATTTAGAAGCAAGTTAATGAAATTTATTAAATCAAAAGCTTTTGGGAGGGCAGCGTGATTCTGACCCTAACAGCCGGACTTGACCATGCTGTCTCTCCCCAAACAACAGGTATAGCAGTTTTTATAGTCTGGATGACACATCCAACAAAAGCCCATGAAAGATGGTTTCTTGTGTTCTTTGCACGTGGACACAGAGATCACTGTTTCCAGGAGCAGCGTACACGCCGTTTTGTTCTGTGCATGCACACCAAGAGATCACTGGTTCCGTGAATGGTATACCACGACGTTGTATTCTGTAAATATTTATTCTTTAGTTAGTTTCTGTCTTCAGTTTCCCCCTTTGTGGTCTGAGACATGCAGGAGCACGACGAACAGACCACCTACATCCAGTAGTCATCAGTAGGACCAGAAAGCGGGGTGACTCCCAGGTGACTCAAAGTGGGAGCGAGCGCTCAGCATAATTCTTGCTGTCAAAACTTTACAACATGAGTTAAGGGCAACCATAACAACGCAATGCGTGATGACAGTAACAATAAACATGATGAAGGCATGCAAAAGATCTGCCTTGTAGCCATCCTAGTCACCCCGGGGGATTATAATCATGAACCTCTTTCCCTTCTTGCCAGATCCTGTCAGCCTCCAAGCGGATGTGATCTGCTAGATTAGTTATATTGTCTGAGGCATCTAGAATGTACATGCAGCACTCAGGGCCAATAACAGCACAGGTGCCACCTTGTGCCACTAGCAAATAGTCAAGGGCCAAACGTTTCTACAATGCAACAGTACGGGTGACAATGACCTCAGCCGACACCTCAGAGATGGCTGTGCTAACAGTTGCAAAGCCATGGACGGTCTCATTAGCCAGCCTTTCCAAGGATGAAGGTGGAGGGAACTGAAATGGCGAACAACAGGGACCACATAGGCAAGATAGCAAGATCCGGACGAATTTGGAAGGAGCCAAAGGTAGGCCTTGGGACCACAGACAAAATAAGTACCAATCTAAGTCCTCAGGTAATCAGTCTGAATTACAGTCCAAACGGTTTTGAATGTTTTACCTATAGTCATGTTGACAACCTCAAGGCTCAGAATACTTTCAGAAAGAAACGATTAGAAGCCGGGCGGGGTAAGGAGCAGGGAATGGGAACATTCGCTGGTTCCGGCATTTCACCCTGACATGCGATTACATTTAAAACAAATAGTCTCCGTGGGCATTCCTTCACCTGTGGTGTTTGTGAGGGACAGAGCCGGGGGTGTATGTGAAAGGTTGTCGTGAGGCTGGAACCAGCCTTTATAGTTTTGCATGTTACAACCTGCAGTGTCCCAGGTGACCTCATTGTTGGTAGAATAAATGGTCTGGTCAGAGCCTTGCATGAATGACTCATTAGATTCTCTGTCAGACCTACCCATGCCCCAAATGAATAATTGTGAGGATCAGTCCTGGTCCAACCACTATTCCTGATTTATTAAATGGAATGGGTCTCAAGGGAATCCCCCCACTAGAGTGTACAGGGATTTGAATACAGACGCAGCATTTAGACAACTGTTATCATCTCCGTGTCAATGGCAATTTTTTGCTTTAAATCTTAAATGCTTAAGGTAAGATACATGCACGACAAGTGATACTTAGGCTTGAACAGTAATTCCTTGCATTCACCAGTCTAATCGCCTGAATAGACTATCCTGTACAATAAGGAAATACATTCTCTGTATGTCTCTGCTGCCTGGTATGCAAACTTGCTCGCTCAAAAATCAAATACCTGTCAATATCAACATAGAAGAACTTATTTCTGTGAGTGCTGCGGATAGGAATGTAATATACACAACAACTATCATCTTTCATTTTGTTTAAATATGGTTCAAGATGACTTTACAGAAAATGAATAGTGTTGTCGCAATCAAAATCTCCTTTAGTGGGCAATTTTCAATACATTATTCAAAAGGTGTATTGAAAAATCATAGGGAACCTGTTGCTGAATTCAAATTTGAATGATAAAAAATCCTAAACTTCACATTCAAAAGAAATCTGTGCTTATGGCGTTCAAAATTTGCGAAATCATTTCAAAAGTTTTAATGCATGGAACCTGTCAATCTGGAGTTTTCATTTTTAAAATTAATCAAAGTTCAGGTCAAATTTGAGGTGGCAACAGAATCGTTTGTTGAATAAGGTAATCGTGCCAGTTCTGACACCTCTCTTGTAGCCACACTTGATATGTCCAAAATGTTGCCTGACATCTTGGCAGCAAGTGTCTTTATAAGCCTGTTTGTCTAACACCTAGTAAAACACATGCGCAAAATGGTTTCACTTCTTGCAGTTACAAGAATGTTTTTCTGTGCTGGCCAGGCTTTCTTCTGTTTTCTAGTGTTGACCTCAACAATAGTTGCAACTTGTTCTTCAAATTTGATTTTTCTGTTGGATGTCCTGTGGATACTTTTTCTCTTCTCCAAATTGTTGAACTTGGAATGTGTAGGCTGTTTCTCAATATAGTGGACAGATATGAGCAGCTGATCAACGTAGTGCACAGCCCTGGATTGCTTCTTCACACTGTGGACAAATTCACCTGTATTTTCACGTATGCACATGGCTGCTGTTTTACCAGCTCAGAACTTCTATATATCTCTATAACTTATTCAAGAATCAGAAATTCTACTTTTAGCTGTTGTGGTTTTAATGTCTAAAGTGATTTTGTTTTGAATTAGTTCATCAGTATTTGCACAAATTTACAGATTTCTGCAAACCGAGTCAATTATATTACTTGTTGACAACAGATCTAAAAAAAAACTTTGTTGCCTCGTATTGAATCTATATTGCTCAAATGCAACGTTCACTTCAGCCTGAAAGCAGCCTTCCAAGTTTTAAAAATTTCTGCCACATTTATTCTGCTCTTCAGAGAGACGAATGTTGGAATACATTTTGAAAAATTATTTTCCCAACATTGAGAGAAGCATAGCGACTCGTACTTCAGAGTCATACAGCCTTTGGTCCAACCATTACATGTCCAACATAATCCCAAACTAAGCTAGCCTGACCTGCCTGCTCCTGGCCCATATCCCTTAAAGCCCGTCGTGTACTTATCCAAATGTCTTTCAAGTGCTGTAATTGTACCCACATCCACCACTTCCTCAGGAAGTTCCTGGGGGTACTCCAGTTTCCTCCCACTATCCAAAGATGTGCAGGTCAGGTGAATTGGCCATGTTAAATTGCCCATTGTGTTAGGTGCATTAGTTAGGGGTAAATGTGGGGAATGGGTCTGGGTGGGTTACTCTTCAGAGGGTCGGTGTGAACTTGTTGGACCGAAGGGGCTGTTTCCATACTATAGGGAATCTGATCTAAAAACAAAAAGAGAACTTTATCAAAGAGAAGTCTATCTACAGTGTGTGCCCCTCATGGTACAGTTACAACATTTAAAAGATATTTGGATAAGTAATGAATAGGAAGGGTTTCGACAGATATAGGCCAAAATGCAGGCAAGTAGGACTTGTTTGATTTGAGAACAAGTTTGGCATGGATTAGTTGGATGAAAGGGTCTATTTCCATGTTGTATGACACTATGACATGGCTATGACAGACGTCTCTACATTACTGTGTTTCAATCCAGACAGTAATCTTGCCAACCTGGATTTTTTGCATCCTATAACTTTCTTTCTATAGCAGAAAGTGACTATATAAAAAAGATGGAGAGAGGTGCAAGGATGAGACAAAAATTAGGCAGGAAATAAAATGCAAGGCCTATATCCTGATTTTCTTTTCTTCAAAGTCATACTGGAAACAGTGTGGATGCAATAGAAGAGGAAAGAGAAACAAGCAATACTTACCAGTAGTGAGTGATGTCACAATTCCTGTTGCAATGTTTATCACAATCAGATCCTGAGAATGGAAGGAACAAACACAGATCAGCATTAGAGACTAAGCCTTATTGGTCATCGGATGCTGCCTGAACTGCTGTGCTTTTCCAGCACCTCTAAAGCAGAATCTGGTTTCCAGCATCCGCGGTCATTGTTTTTACTAAGCCTTATTAGTTGAGTATGTGAACACTTCTGCATATCATGAATGAGTTTAAAGAATGAAATATTTTCCATATCTTAGTCAAAACAGTGTTTAAGAACAAAACAACTGGCACCGGCACCTAGTGAGGAAAGAAAAGAAATGTTTTTAAAAACTCACATTCTCATTTTCAGTTACACCATAGGATTATAGGATAAAAGCAGAATAAAACTTGGTTGTGATGCTGTCAGTGAATTAAAAGCTAGCAGTCTGTCATAGTCAAGAACCAAATGTGAAGAATAGTCATTTGGGTGAAGAAAGATATTGTTAGTAGCAAAACCAAAACAAACCTACGCCTTTCCCTCCAATCTCAAGGAAGAGCGAAAACAAGAATGTAATGAATTGTGAAGTGATTAAACCCATAATTGAGTGCCTTCTCCAATGATTCAAGCATGTTGAAGTCAAAAGTGACAAATCTCATATTGATACACTGCAGTTACATTCCAAAATAAAGTCAACATTGTGAATGCAGCATATTACTCATACCTATTTATACACTTCAAAGTTGACACAATGCTTCACAAACTGAAGTGAAATAGAAAACTAAATCCACACGCAGTAACATTGATTAAACCGAATAAAGATAAATTTGCATTATGCTACTTTAAATAAACATTTGATTACAGAGTGACTTCTATTTAAAACAGTTGTTCAAAATTCAATTCTAATGGACTTCTTTAATTGGATTTATTAAACCAAGGGTACCATGTTACTCAACAACAAAAGATATTCAGTCATGCCTTCAGCTTAATAAAATGTCCCAAAGTGCTATCCAGGAGCGCTATAAAACAAAACAAGACTTCAAGCCACAAAAAAAGATTAAAAACGGTCGCCCCAAAAAGGAAAGAAAGAGAAAGGGAGGGAATTCCAAAGTTGAAGTCCGAAGCAACTGAAGGCATCGACACCAGTGGTGGAACAAATTGAGGCCAGGGATGCTCCGGACAGACCGAGAGAAGAACAAGCCAAGGAAGCTTTGAAAACAAATGAGAATTTTCGAATGAGTTGCCTGACTGGAAACTGATGCAGGTCAGCAAGTACAAGTGGAATAGTTCCATTGGCCCGGGTAATAGTTAGGGCACAAACTGTAACATCTTGAATGAACTCAAGTTGTTGTAAGGTAAAATCAAAGAATGCAGCCCAGAAATTACTAGAATAATTAACTCTTACATTAATAATGACACAAACAAACATTCCAGAAGATGAACAGAGGCAGTAGGGAAGTTAGACAATATTATAAAATGGAAATAAACAGTCTTCGCGATGGTGCAAATGCAGTCAGAAGCTCATCTCAGGGTCACGTGGGTAGCTAGGAAAAGGAACAGGAGCAACAGCTATAACCTTCACAATTTTTTACTGGAAGAAATCGCCACTCATCTATTTCTAGATATCGGAATAGCAGTCTGATAGTTTAGCAATGATGGAGGAGTTGAGAGAGGTAATAGTGAAGTAGAGTTTGGTGTCATCAAGGATGTGTGAAAACTGTGCCTGTGCTTTTGGATGATCTCACCAATAATGAAGATTCATCATCAAAAACTTTAATTAAGAAGATTTTTAGCACAAGATTTGCTAATGCACTTGGGCACATTACTCTTTTCTTCTTCTTTGGATTGTACTGCTAATTTATCTATTCTTCCACAATTCTTTCAATCCTCTCCTGAAGTTGCCAATCCTTTCCATTTGGTCCTTTACATGCAGCACTACCAGAACCTTCTGGTGATATGCAGGGCTTTCACATTATAGCAAGGAGGCAAAGGCCTCGTGGTATTATTGGAAGACTAGAAGCCTGGATAATGTTCTGGGGAACCAGATGCAAATACCATCATTGAGAATTAAGAGTCGAATGACGATCATGAAAACCAATAGTAATATTAGGGGAAAACATCTATTTGGTTCACTAATGCTGTTTAAGGAAATCTGATGCCTTTACCCAGTCTGGCCTACTTGTGACTCCAGACCCACAGTTATGTGGCTGATCCTTAGCTACTCCCTGGAGTGATCATGGATGGGCAGCCAGCAATGCTTACATCCCATGAATGAATAAAAAATTACAAAACGCTTCCTTTAACATCAATTATCAACCTGATTTTATGCTCCTTTTCTATTTGGTCCTATACAATGATAACCCAGTTACCTTTCTGCTTCTCTGAGCTGTGTCAATCACGACCCTTTGACTATCCCTTGCCCAGCAGTTCAGCGCCAGGTCAGAGCAGTAAATGCCAGTAAATCCATCTGAAACATACATTTGTTATTATTTTAAAAAGTATACATGTAATACCATCAATTTGAATTCATGTCTAACAATTCTCAATGTTCAGTGGATGATTATTTTCTCAATGTAACAAAACTGTAGGTTTGTTCCCTAACAATAGGCTTCAGCCTTTGTTGCACAGAGCGTACAGAGGAATTATTCCCCAGTGGGGATTTTTTTAAAATCATAGTGGAAACAGGATCCACTTGTATATTCAGAGTTGGAAGAAAAGAAAATCTCTAGGGCAGGTATAGCAACTGCTCTGCTCCACAGTTGTAGTTAAGGTTAATTATATTGAGATAGATATATGTACTGCTCAGGAATATACCAACTGACCAACGGTTTCTCAACCTTCCAAGAAAAAAATATCATATTGATATCTGGGACTGATTTGGAAAGAAAAAATTGGGTTCCAATCAAGTTCAGACTTATCAGATTAGTAATTTACTTAAGTAAACTTGAAATGCGAAAAAAAGTAACATGTCAAGATATTTTCAGATACTAAAATACAGAATATGAGATACAGTAAATGAGTTATTTCCCTCGTGAAATGTGTTCATTTGTAGCACACCCGCCAGAAAGGAGATCAATTTGGATCAATAGTTCAATAAGTGCTCACAAGTGGGGTTTTTCTTGTTCTTTTTTTGAATCTGTTGTTTACTAATAGATGGCGATTGATTGCCCTGATTAGTCCATAAATCCATTATCACTGTATCACATGACTACTAGGACTGGAGAGGAGAACTAAATAGATTTCTATTGTTTCTTGCTTAGAAATCCCATTCTTTCAACTGGTTTCAGCCCTCCTTGTTGAGAAACAGGAAGTCAGAAATAGTATAAGGAATAAAATTTGAAAGTCTACTCTGCTACATCTATTACAATGTAGCAATGTATTTTTTGCACAATAATGATATTGTGAATTAATGAACCTAGGAACTAAGTTCATTCTTTAAACTGTGGTGTGATTTCAGTCGTAACAGGTAGCAGAGGTGACAACATTCATCAGTGGTGCTGCCAGGTATGGGAGCAAGAAGATGCCATGGTTTCTGGTGCTGAACGCTGTCCTGTGACTTTAGTGGAAAATGTGCTTAAAAAACACAGCCAAATGGCCTGTTGACAATAACATTCCAGACCTAAATGTGCAAACTGGCTCCAAGATACTGTAAAGTATCTGGTGCCTCTAGAACAGTACAGGTACAATCTGCAGCCTTAAGAAGGCTGTTATTTTTCAAACTAATAAAATGATAAACTTTTCATCACTCACCCACAGTTGGATAATCCACAACTTTCACCACAGTTGATGTTATTTTTTTGTCCAAATTATACTGAAAAAAATTATGTGATTCGTTACAACAACAGTTCCTAACAACAGTGTACCTACTTCAGACTGACTGCAACAGTTTAAGGTGGCAGCTGACCAGCAATTTGTCAATGGCAATTCCAGTTGGCAATAAATACTAGCCTCACCAGTGACAATTAGCCCAGGAACCAAGCTTAAAAAACTCACTTATTTCAATTATTGCACAGTTATCCCTCAGTGCATTTGTAACATTACTAATTCATCATCCTAGTCATTTGGGGATGACCATCACGAGGTCAGTTTTAATACAAGTCAGGAACATATTTTAAGTTTCTTCTCCATTACTGTCAACACTCTAAAGGTGAGAAAGGATCATTGTGAGTGCTGACAATTTATTTTCCAATGGAAGGATCAAGTCCAACCCATGCAACTTGTGATCCACAGCGACATCAAAGAGGGCATCGGGGATATGACATGCTGGCTAGAAATTTAGCATTGTACGAAAAACTGACAAAGTGAATCATAATCTGGATCAGTGGTGCTGGAAAAGCACAGCAATTCAGGCAGCATCCGAGGAGCTTCGAAATCGACGTTTCGGGCAAAAGCCCTTCATCAGGAAGGGCTTTTGCCTGAAATGTCGATTACGAAGCTCCTCGGATGCTGCCTGAATTGCTGTGCTCTTCCAGCACCACTGATCCAGAATCTGGTTTCCAGCATCTGCAGTCATTGTTTTTACCAAAGTGAATCATAAGCCTGCAGCACATGCCAGGAAATGAAGGACCTCAGCTCACTAGGAATTGGTCTTTGGACTTCATCTATTTAACTGTTAAGATGTTTGTGTGACCTGTTCAGTTGGGGTTCAGCAAAACTTACTGACACCAACACCAAGCTAGTTTGAAAGGTAATTGTCAGGGGGTCTTGAGGAGGGCTGTTGAGAGATCCAGCCAGTGCATCAACTGCAGTGTTGCTACACAGCCAGGAGGTGCATCCGGTTTCGCCTCTTTGACTAAGCTTTTGCTCCTCCTGTGTCGAACCAGAATCTGTCTTCCTCTCTATGAAATATTTGGTCATTTGCTCATGATAAATGAACTAAATAATTTCTTTTTTAACAACTACCTGACTTGTACTTTTGCAATTTAAGACAAAAATACTCACTTGAAGTTTTTAGGCTTATAATCTTGTATCTGAGTATGGTAACAAGATCAAGTTTTGTATAATTGTCCAATTTTGATTGTTGAGTATTCCCAGAATTAAAATAGGCAGTGTTGAATATTCAAATGTTTTCTGATATTTTAGAAAGCTGGAAAATATTTACTTATTCATAAGATTCTTTGAACAAATTTACAGTCACATCGAGGAAGATACTGACCAAGGATAAGCTGTGACACTGATGGTGGGTCCCAACATCACTACCCTCCAGGTAAATTAAATAATGCTGGTCAAGACTAAGGCGTGGAGAACGCACAGTATGTACTCCTGAAGAAATTTGCGCTGTAAACAATAATTTAGCAGATTCAAAAATTAGAATTCACACAAGCATCTCAATTTGTCAAGAATAATTATATTCAGATATTTGGAGAGTTGGGGCAGAATAGCATTTGAAAACAAGTCATGCAGATTATCAGATATAGTTATTGAGTTGCATTAAAATTTACACTTCGATCTCAGATACATTTCTGCAATTGAGTTGAATTCTCAAGGAATACCCGGGTAGCTAAATGTAATTTATATAGTGTGAATATGGGAGCGAATGAGTTACATGGGGCCTAAAACAGGCTGCTGGGAACGAGTTGCGCTTCACCTAAACTACAGGTTTCTTGTCACGGATTATAGTGAATTTATACAGGCTGCTGGGAATAGGTTTCACTTCTAAACAACACTTGAGAATAAGCTACATTAGGCCTAAAAGGGTGCCTGGAATGAGTCATAGCAGTGCTATCAGGCTCCTGGGAATGGGTTATGCTAGATTTAAATGTCCTACTCGAACACTTCTTCATGTGGAGCAACTGCCAAGAATTAAAATTGCCAAGTATTTCATAATCAACTAACGTGTACAATGTGACTAAGAAAAATCACTTACAACATTCGTTCCCCTTTAGGTCCACATAGTACAGCACTGATCTGATACAGAAACAGAAATGAATGAGGTTATAGTTTTATAAAGGAGAAAGTGAGGACTGTAGATGCTGGAGATCAGAGCTGAAAAATATGTTGCTGGAAAAGCCAAGCACGTCAGGGCAGCATCAAAACTTATGCCCGAAACGTCGATTCTCCTGCTCCTTTGATGCTGCCTGACCTGCTGCGCTTTTCCAGCAACACATTTTTCAGCTCTGATCTCCAGCATCTGCAGTCCTCACTTTCTCCTTTATAAAACTGAACCCTGATAACAGTCTAATCCTCTAACAGCACCATTAAGTTTGCATCTTGAGTCTCCACGCACAGTGAATTTTCAGCATGCATCATGACCAGACCGCTGTCACTATGCAAAGCTACAGAGTATTATTGATAAATTCCTGGAAGAAGGTTGTCAGCCTATCCTTTCAGTCTGAAAGATGCACATTTCTCAATAAGAAGCAGGGGCTAAGATCCAATTTGTGTTTCTTCAATATTTTTCTAAATACATCAGAAATGCACTGAGGTAATAATGCTGGAAGGCTTTAGCTTGTTTGCAACATTTAGGCGCATTGTGAGTTAACTTTGACAACTATCGAACACATTAAACTTTCTTTTCCATCTCTGAACAACATGCTGAAAGTGCTGCTCCGAAAGATTCAGTTTCATATCCTCACAGCTCTTCTGGAGCATGTTTTTTTGAGTTTCTCAAAATGACAGATACCCATGCTGTCAAATTAACCAGCCTTCAATTCCAAACTCTTGATGTCAGCTTCAAAAATGTCAAATTAGATGCAACATAACATCTGATATTGAAGAAAGTAAGTCACCATCTTGAAAGGTTAAATGTTTGACTCTCCACAAATACTGTCAGACCTACTGATTATAAGGAAGCAGTTTTGTTTTTATTTTAAACATACTGTGCTCCATCTCAGCCTGTACCTCAGCCCAGATCTTAGGCAAGTGTCCCTTTGCAAGGCTTTGGTAATTTTACAGTTCCCAAAACATGTACCTCCATTGTAATTCAGGTTACTTCGTTCTGAGTATATATTCATCTTTGTAATTTTGTTAGTTAACAGATTGATTGAAAGTTAATTGTCAACTATCCTTAATTTGCTCGAGCAAATAAGAATTATATGTTATAATGTTACAGACAACTAAACATTGATGTTTTGTTTTTGCCTGTTAATCTTAAGAGGGATCAATAGAAATCACAATTTAGCTAATTTATACATCCCTTTTATTTTCTATAATTTTGCAGAGAGAGTTTGAAATTGTTTTGAAACCTTTAAACCATGATATACATATTTAACTAGGCTTGCCTTCTCTCTTAAAATATGTTTTGTGGAATAAATTTCTGTTTTATTGGCAAAACCAAAATGTATAGCCTTGAGTATTTACACTTTGCTGGAAGGCTATCATTTTAAAACAAAAAATGAATCTATCTAGCCAGATTGCATTTTTGGATCTGACTTGCCCAGGGGTAACATCAGCTGGGCATGATAACGCGGTGGATCACGCAGAGATCAGAGTTCAGAATTTAAGAGGGATCTGAGTTTATTTTAAAGATTAGTATGTGGAGGTGCCTAATACAAATAAGCTTTGTCGTGGTTAAATTAATTACACAGATTTCGAAAATGGATTTGAATGTCACTAAATTTTCTGGATGTAGGAGATAGAGGAGTAGATTATGTGCAATCATTGACTGAGGCTAAACTGAGAGAGTTAACAAATAAATTGAAGGTAAAAGCAGGATTGCGTCAGAGGAAGATGCTTCACATTATTATCTGACATTTAGAATAAGGATATCTAAAATCGAGATGTCAGAGCACAAATTAGCTAGGAAACAGCTAGAAATGAAAATAAAACCAGGATTTAGAAGAGAAAGAGATGACAAAGAGAGAAAACAGGAAAGTGGAAAGCAAGGAGAGAAAAACAGAGACGAACGGAAAAGAAGATGGACTTAAAAAGCTTGAATTCCAAAGAGATTGGGTAATTAGACAATGAGTTGGCCACTGAAAAGCTTAAAGATAAGAAAAAAATAGTTGAAGGATGATTTTGATTCCAATGAGGACTTTGATTTCATTTAAATTCTTAGTGCCGAAACTTACTGAGCATGGAGTAGAAAAATATTTCACCTCATTTGAAAAGGTAGCTGGATAAAAGTGGCTGAAAGAAGATTGTACATTGATGTAACAAAGCATTTTAACAGGTACAGCTATGATTGTGTGCACCAATTTGTCAGAAGAGCTCTCTGTAATTTATGCAACTGTTAAGAAGGTTATACTTACTGTTCCTAAAGCTTATCAATTGGAATTTACCATAAGAAACAAACCTAATCAGGCATTTTGAGACTTTGCCAGCTCAAAACAAATGCTGAAGGATCAGTGGTTTAGATTAGTAAAACAAGTGAAAAGTTTTGAGAACATAAGATAATTATGATTACAGGAACATTTACAGCTAACATTTCTGCAAAGCTAAAAACTCACTTAAAGGACTGTCAAGGGTAATGATCAGAGAAGCAATAGTTCTGGTAAATATCTACATCATGCAGTGGTAGGGAAATGGTCACACTGCTATACTCAAGGAAATCAGAAGAAGGGAAAAATCTGCAGGTGGAATGGGTATTAGTTTTAGGGACAAACAAGGATGCCAAAGTAATAAAAGAAAAAAGTGATATAAAGAAAATAACATATTTCTATTTTAATAAGACTGGACATACCAAAGCTAATTGTCAGAGGTTAAATGGAAGACCAAATAAGACTGTCTAAAGAATCTTCAGAAAAGGAGGAACTGAAAACGAAATGGGTATTAAAACTGCAGCAGTAGTATAAAGAGACACGTTACTATCATGAAAATATTAGTCTTCCAATATTGAAGAGGACAGTCAGGCCAGTGGGAGCTCGAAGTATTTTATCTTAAAAAGGTAAGGTATTCCTTTACACTACAAATCAAGGAGGTAAACAAAGATATTGAGGGAAACTGGAGGAAGTCTGTTACCGATTTGGGCTGAAGATATTATTTGTTTTCCAGAGGGGATAATGAAGGAGAATATTAATTGAAGATACGCATGTATGATACAAACACTTCCCATTATACAGAGTTGGATTAAAGAGTGACTTCATAAATGAGAAGTAGTTAGAGTAGTGAAGTAAACCCCTACGGATGAAATTGATATTTTTCTTGGGAAACGACCTGACTCGTTCAAAAAATTTGCCCTCACACAAGGTAGCAGCACCACCAATGGAGATAATATCTGTCTGGGAGCTATTTTACCATAAAATCACTAGATGGAGATTGAATAACCGGTCAGTTATTTTTTGAAGAACCTGACTCCATGCTAATTGAAATATTCAACAGTGAAGAATGAGAATCTTGTGCTAGCTCTACATAATTTTGAAATATCTATCACAAACAATGTGAAAGAAATGTCAATTATTCTAGGCACAATGCATAAATGTTTTTCTTGGAAACTTCCAGGATAAGTGGGTTGATTTGGAAAAGGTTAATTCTCCAGTCATACATTTTAAAAACTAACTACACGTCTGTAAAAGAAAATAAAAACAGACACTTTATCAAAAGCACATTTGAAAGAAACTGAATGCTATGATGCAAGTGGATTTATGTAAAATGTGATTGCCATATAACGCAATATATTACTAGTGTTAACATAACATAAAAATTGAGATAAAAGGAATTTTTTAGAAAATAAAAATGCCTCAAACAAGGAGCACTTGGATGTTGATCTTAAAAATGAACTTAGTCAATTGTTTCGGAACCATGATTTTAAACCAGTATGCCCTAAAGTGTCAATGGAACAAAAGTGTTAATTGGGTGTTTACGAGGGAAGACAGTTTAAGCCATTTGCTTTTCAAAAGCTAGCAAGCTTTTAAAAAATTTGTTCAAAATCTTTTGGGCATTTTAATGGAGACTAGACTGAAGTCAGATGCAAGTACAATTTCTACTAGAAAAAGGAGTTTGTTTGGAAGAGTTAGGGAATAATTACCTCAGGGGAAGAGTTTAGTTTACAAATTTCCAGACCAAGAGTGTTTGATTGGAAGTCAGCACATTATCAAAAATCTGAGAAAGTTGTGTGATTAGTCAAATGAAATTGCCTCACAGCTTTCAGGTCCAGAATTAAAAAAGCAGCAGCTAAGTCAAACTTACATTTTTGGTAGGGAAGAAATATCTTTGGATTTCAATTAATTATAAAGTGATGGTGTTTGGTTTTAGATGCAACTTTGTTTAGCCATGTGTTCAAAAGTCTTTCAATTTGTGTATTAATTAGATAGCTTGAATTGTTTCTGTTTTGCTGGGATCATAACGACATAAACACACTTTTCCAAATGCAATGTCTTCAAGACCCTGTAGGAGAAGGGAATGGTGCAGCCTATTCCCTGAGCAGACCGTCAAAGTTATTGGACACAATCTTGCTCACCCGAACTTTCAAACAAAAAAACTAGATGTGACTTGCCAGTGGTGAGAAAAGACTTTGCAAATAACATCTGGAAAAGATGCAGTGATTTTTGTCAAATTTAATCACGTGTGGCTCCCTGGTGCAAGACTGTACTCTATGGGCCATTTCCAGGTATGCAACCTGAAACAAACATGACTGCTGCTGGAGGACAATGATTTGATGAGAGGTGCTGTTCAGCCTGCCTGAAACATTTTGGTCTTCTAGTCCAAAGAGTTGTCCACAGTTAACGAATCGTTGCAGACTAGCACAATTCAAGGTCCATGGCTAGATGCTCAATAATATACCAAGCTAGGACCTCTTGTCACAAAGGGTCAATGGGGAAAGGCCACTCTGAGGCCCCCTTTATGTCATACATAGAAGGGCTGAGAATTCCCTGGTTGCTATCTTTGTCATTGTGGTATATTGTAAAAGTCAATTGTTATCAATTCCTACTGATGCTCAGAGAGCAACATATTCTATCGAAAGAACTTGAACGGTATTGCACTTTCAGTGATGTCCAACACTGAACCTCAGTGTGCACCATTATCCAAACAAATGGATAACAATCAGAACATTAAACCTTTGATGGGAATAGGAAATGATGGCACTGTTCCTAGTTTGATTGGCTTTGGAGAATTGCTAAAGTGAAAGGACTTAGGCATAAAAATCCATCTCAAATTTCCAGTTTGTCCAGGCATTTCAAGACTTTAAAAAAAATACTATTTGCACTGCATAACAGACATTACTCAGTAACTTACTTTCGGTTGGTGCAGTATTTCAGACCCAATCGCCAGGGTATGTGCCACCAGCCAACAAATATGATGCCATTGTCTGTAGGGGCCCAGATCGCCTGGGAACACAGCAACAGGTCAATTACCTTATGGTGCCACATCATTTGACAGAGAGCAAGTATACCTACAGCCTCCAAATTCTTGGAGATATCAATACAACTTTTTCAGAAGTAATTTTTCACTCAAATTTATGTTCAAACTTATTTGCATATTATTTAATGCAAAATGGTTTCATGGTGCATCTCAATCAGGTTATTCTTTGAAACTTAATTTCCTTGCATTAAGAGAAAGGATTTAACCTGACACAGCTTCAATAAGACAGCTGAACCTTTTTTTAAACCTGAACTGACAAAGGAAAAAAGAATCAGCATTTTTACACCAGCGTCTAGTTCACCAATTGACTTCAAACAACTGAAAATGATACTAAGAAATTACAAAAACATTTATAAATGTTTGACATTTTTATAAATGACCTGGGTGAGGGCATAGAAGGACGGATGAGTAAATTTGCGTATGCCACTAAGGTTGGTACAGTTGTGGACAGTGCCAAAGGATTTACAGGTTACTGGGACATAGATAAGCTGTAGAGCTGGACAGCAAATGGAGTTTAATGCGGAAAAGTGAGAGCTGATTCACTTTGAAAGGAGTAACAGAAATGCAGCTTACTGGGTTAATGGTAAGATTCTTGCTAGTTTAGATGAGCAGAGAGATCTTGGTGTCTATGTACACAGATTGCTGAAAGTTGCCACCCGGTTGATAGGGTTGTTAAGAAGGCATATGGCGTGTTAGCTTTTATTAGTAGAGGGATTGAGTTTCAGAGTCATCAGGTCATGCTGCAGCTGTACAAAATTCTGGTGCGGTTGCACTTGTAGTATTGCATACAGTTCTGGTCACTCCATTATAGGAAGGATGCGGAAGCTTTGAAAGCAATTCAGAGGAGATTTACTAAAATGTTGCCTGGTATGGAAGGAAGGTCTTATGAGGAAAGGCTAAGGGACTTGAGGTTGTTTTCGTTGAGAAGAGGTTGAGAGGTGACTTAATTGTGATATGTAAGATAATCTGAGGGTTAGATAGGGTGGACAGTGAAAGCCTTTTTCCTCAGATGGTGATGGCTTGCACGAGGGGACATAGCTTTAAATTAAGGGCTGATAGATATGGGGCAGATGTCAAACATAGTTTTTTCACTGAGAGAGTAGAAGGGGCGTGGAATTGCCTGCCTACAACAATAGTAGACTTGCCAACTTTAAGGGCATCTAAATGGTCATTGGGTAGACATATGGATGAAAATGGAATAGTGTAGTTTAAATGGCTTCAGATTGGTTTTACAGGTCGCCACAACATTGAGGGCCGAAGGACTTGGACTGTGTTGTAATGTTCCAAATTTTCTTTGGTGTACAATACTCAGTCCTTCAGTTGAATTGCTCTGCAACAATGAATGAGAGATGGCAAAATCCCTCGCTGGTGGTTGTCACTGCTCTTGCTATTGGGTTTTATACTTGAAAGTTCGAGGCATTCAGGCAGCAACTATTTGCAACTCCCTCCATACAGCTTCATGTCTGAAAAAGGTAGTACTCATATACTGTTGATGTCGCAAATGACATAATGGAACAGAAAATATCTGCTAGGACGTTGCCTGCGCCTAACAGCAGAAAATACAATGAGTGCATCTAAGACACCACAAAGTATGGATAAATCTTGCCATTATAGGAAAATTAATTGTTTAGTTGTTATTACCACTGATAAAATTCAGTGTCAAGTTTGACCTTATACATGTATATTTTTTAATGATGGTAGGGAAGTATCTGCTTTCCAGCCAGCGACCAAGAGTAAATAGTAAACAGCCTGCTGTAAAAGTCTCATTTGACATTGCACTGACATACTAACTCCAACACGTGCTCTGTGTATATTCAAATGTTCTTATCCCTGGAAATAATCAAGATTCAAAATACTGAGAATGGTGAAAAATCAAAACAAACTGTCAGAGGCTGCAATCAAGTGTTTCCAGTTAGGAAAAGTTTTACTTTTCTATTGTAAAGGAATGGAATTTTTTTGAATTCTTAGAAGGATTTTTCTCCTGTTATTTGATTCTATCAGTTTCTATTTTAACTTGCAGCGCCTCACATTATTCACCTGGGAGAAGCTGCAACCACACCGCCACTGGTTTAAGCCAGGTACCTCAAGAATGAACAAGTTTGGCTGGATAACCGATGCCATAACTTCCCCTCCTCCCTGGTGGTGGTTGGAGGAGAGGTGGAGAACACAGCCTAAACTAAGGGATGATGCTAACTCTATGGTAGAAATCAGAAACACAAATCAGTCTATATCATAGAACTTCATGTTGAGTGCTTAAAGTTCTTTGCCACCTCTGGAAGAGCATAACTCTGATTGGTGCTACTAACTCTAGAAGCCGAACAAACATAACAGAGCTAGGAAAAACACCAACCTGCCCAGGGGAAATGTGTTCAGGAATCCCCTGAAGCTCAGAAATGTTTCCAGTCTCGATATCCAATACGCACAGCACTGGGGTGCTCTGATTCACCAGACCTTCACCCCAGTCCTCCAAGTACAGAAATTGATCTGCCTGCTAAAGAAGATCACAGCATATAGAATGAATCAAGATCATTTGGCCAAAAAAGACTGCTTCATGTATAAATATGCCTTATTCTACACACAATTTAAATGGATTCTGAGTAATCCAAGATGGAGGACGGGAACATTTCTGGCTGTAACAGCTGCGCCTTTTTTGAGGTATTTTAGGTGCTGGAGGTGATTTCCTTGAATTCTAGGAGCAGCAATTACTGTTTTATATGCTATTGCATTGTTTTGGAACTTTGGAAAATAAAAGTCAAAACAACAGCAGTTTTAAAAAGGGAGAAGAACAGACAAAGGAAGCACATGGTGAGGTCAGTGCAGGAGGGAGGGGGGCAGAGAGAGAGAGAGAGAGAGAGGGAGAGGCACAGTTACTGCCTTTGCTGTTTGAATTCATGTATTGCTGGACATCGGATTGTGTCTGGGAAAATTAACAAATAAACAGTGAAATTCACAACTGATCTTGAAGGAACTGTTTGGGCGAAGTTCACAGCACAGAATCAGATAAGTGAATTGTTTTAAGTGTGGCCTACACAAAGTCTGCAGTAGTGAGTAGAGTGGGTTCGTTCTTGATTCTATGTTTTTTGAGAT
This sequence comes from Chiloscyllium plagiosum, assembly GCF_004010195.1. Classification (NCBI taxonomy): domain Eukaryota; kingdom Metazoa; phylum Chordata; class Chondrichthyes; order Orectolobiformes; family Hemiscylliidae; genus Chiloscyllium; species Chiloscyllium plagiosum. The sequence goes on along the minus strand of NC_057727.1, from coordinate 54,826,288 downwards.
ATGTCTCTTGATTAAACTTAAAACATAAGTCATAACTATTAATTTAACCTGGGGCAGTGTTTTGTAGATGAATAAGACGGCGTTATTTTCTGGGTCTGTAGATTGTGAAGGAGCAAAAATGGCCTTTAGTAGAGTGATATGTACGTCTTGTCAGATGTGGGAGTTTAAAGAGAGCTTAAGGAGTACTGCGGATTATATCTGCAATAAATGCTGTTGGTTGCGAATGTTATCAGATCAAATAAATCGGTTGGAGAGACAGTTAGAGGCAATGAGGAATTTGCAACAGCAAGGGGATGTGATGGATGGCAGTTATAGGAAGGGGGGAAAGTCTCAGATACAGTCACATAGATGAGTTAACTCCAGGAAAGGTAAGAGAGATAGGCAGCTAGTGCAGAAGTCTTCAGTGACTATACCCATTTCAAACAAGAATGCTATTTTGGAAAATGTAGGGAGTGATGGATTCTCAGGGGAACGTAGCACGAACAGCCAAGTTTCTAGTATCGAGACTGGCTCTAATGCAACGAGAGGTATGTCGGATTCCAGGGGATTCTCTAGTCCGAGGTACAGACAGACGTTTCTGTGGCCAGCAGCGAAAAAGCAGAATAGTGTGTTGCTTCCCTGGTGCCAGGATCAAGGATGTCTCAGAGAGGGTGCAGAATGTTCTCAAGGGAGAGAGGGGCCAGCAAGAGGTCATTGTCCACATTGGAACCAACGACATAGGAAGGGAAAAGGTTGAGATTCTGAAGGGAGATTACAGAAAGTTAGGCAGGAATTTAAAAAAAGAGGTACTTGAGAGTAATAACATCTGGATTACTCCCGGTGCTACGAGCTAGTGAGAGCAGGAATAGGAGGATAGAGCAGATGAATATACGGCTGAAGAGCTGGTGTATGGGCGAAGGATTCACATGTTTGGATCACTGGAATCTCTTTTGGGGTAGAAGTGACCTGTACAAGAAGGACGGATTGCATCTAAATTGGAAGGGGACTAATATACTGGCAGGGAGATTTGCTAGAGCTGCTCAGGAGGATTTAAACTAGTAAAGTGGGGGGTGGGACCCAGGGAGATAGTGAGGAAAGAGATCAATTTGAGACCGGTACAGTTAAGAACAGAAGCGCGTCAAACAGTCAGGGCACACAGGGATAAGGTAGGACTAATAAATTAATCTGCATTTATTTCAATGCAAGGGGCCTAACAGGGAAAGCAGATGAACTCAGGGCATGGTTGGGAACATGGGACTGGGATATCATAGCAATTACAGAAACATGGCTCAGGGATGAGCAGGACAGGCAGCTTAAAGATTCAGGATACAAATGCTACAGGAAGGATAGAAAGGGAGGCGAGAGAGGAGGGTGAATGGCGTTTTTGATAAGGGATAGCATTACAGTTGTGCTGAGGGAGGATATTCCCGGAAATACATGCAGGGAAGTTATTTGGGTGGAGCTGAGAAATAGGGAATGGATGATCACCTTATTGGGATTGTATTATAGACCCCCTAATAGTCAGAGGGAAATTGAGAAACAAACTTGTAAAGAGATCTCAGCTATCTGTAAGAATAATAGGGTGGTTATGGTAGGGGATTGTAACTTTCCAAACATCGATTGGGACTGCCACAGTGTTAAGGGTTTAGATGGAGAGGAATTTGTTAAGTGTGTACAAGACAATTTTCTGATTCAGTATGTGGATGTACCTACTAGAGAAGGTGCAAAACTTGACCTACTCTTGGGAAATAAGGCAGGGCAGGTGACTGAGCTGTCAGTGGGGGAGCACTTTGGGGCCAGCGACCATATTTCTGTTCGTTTTAAAATAGTGATGGAAAAGGATAGACCAGATCTAAAAGTTGAAGTTCTAAATTGGAAAAAGACCAATTTTGACAGTATTAGGCAAGAACTTTCAAAAGCTGATTGGGGACAGGTGTTCACAGGTAAAGGGACGGCTGGAAAATGGGAAGCCTTCAGAAAGGAGATTATGAGAATCCAGAGAAAGTATATTCCTGTCAGGGTGAAAGGAAAAGCTGGTAGGTCCAGGGAATGCTGGATGACTAAAAAAAATGAGGTTTTGGTTAAGAAAAAGAAGGAAGCATATGTCAGGTATAGACAGGATAGATTGAGTGAATCCTTAGTAGAGTATAAAGGCAGTAGGAGTATACTTAAGAGGGAAGTCAGGAGCGCAAAAAGGGGACATGACATAGCTTTGGCAAATAGAATTAAGAAGAATCCAAAGGGTTTTTACAAATACATTAAGGACAAAAGGGTAACTAGGGAGAGAAAAGGGTCCCTCAAAGATCAGCAAGCCGGCCTTTGTGTGGAGCCGCAGAAAATGAGGGAGATACTAAACGAGTATTTTGCATCAGTATTTACTGTGGAAAAGGATATGGAAGATATAGACTGTAGGGAAATAGATGCTGACACCTTGCAAAATGTCCATATTACAGAGGAGGAAGTGCTGGATGTCTTGAAA